>NW_020955389.1:2706406-2835014 GCF_003031625.1 Empidonax traillii | reverse complement strand
TAATAACCATGGTTAAGCAAGGCCAGTGTTTGTCAGCACCATTCAGTAGCCCGAGATGAAAAGCCTCTCACTAAAGACAGAAACAGTTGCTGACCTAGGAGTCTGGGAGGGAAAGGAACTGTCACCTGCTGTTGCAAATGGAACTGGTTTTGTTAATAGTGCTCTCCATTCTTCTGAGGTATTAGTTTTGTGTCTCCTGCCTTTGCATCACCTTTTGCATGAACTAATTAATCATCAAGCATCCACCTGACTTCTATGGTGAGGATTTAGGTTTTAAATCATGACTTTTCAACTAAGAACAACGTGTACCAGTCAAAGGCAAGCTTGGTACAATAGTGAAGTTATTGTAGAAATCCAAATCCTACTCATAATCTTCCACATAGGTAAAAGTGCTATCTCTTTAATAATACTTTGCAACTTCATTGGTCTTTAATAGTGCAGGGAGGTTTGTACATAAGGTGTATGTAGTAGCATTTTATTCATGCACTAAAACAGAATCTGTGAAACATCACCTTTGTCATTCTGCTATTAAGGTGAATTACTTTCCTTATCTTTTTATTTCTATTTTATTGTTAAGATCCTGGAATATTATGAGAAGGACTTCCTGTTTGTCGGTGCACAATGAGGAAAGCAGTTAGGAGCACACAAATGAGAACTAGGAAGAATACAGACAAAGAAGAGCAGCAGTGGTGCTGGTTGACTGTGGTAACTGACAAAGGTGAACGAATGAGAATTGCAACTCACAAATTCTTACATTTAGTAAAATACGTGTATATTAGGGTACAATTTAAGATTTTTAATAGGCTTAACTATTAGAAAGCAACAGTAGTATTCCATCTGGGCACGCAGGACTTTTCTCAGTGGCATTTAATCCTGTACCAGTTTTCTGAAGTGCTCTCGTAACAAACATAGTGGTGATTTTTTGCAATTATTTTATGAGTTTGTATTCACTCTATGTATTGTTGTACTCTTTTAATATTACATTATTTGCTTTGCAGCCTTTGAGGGGAGGCTCTGGTGGCCTGTACATACTCAGCGTAGCTAGTATATTTGTCTAATTCACTCTTCATGTGTAAATTACATCATAGTTTCCACCTCTGATATTTAAGGGGAAAAAAAATTATCTTTCATTGTTTGTTTGGCATTTCCTTCTGTTCTGTCCTTTCCTGTTTCTCAGTTTCATATTCTGAAAAGACAAAAGATTTGTGCTCCTGGGGAGCTTTGGCAGCATTTATATTTTATTTAGAAATCTCTTGATCTGCAGCCCCTTGGTTTGCAGACACTTCAGTTTCACCAGTTAGTTCCCCCATTAGTTCCCTCACATCTGAAATTCTGTATCTGCGCATACTCCATGTAAGTGGATGTTCATCATGCATGTTGTACCTCAGGCCTTTACATATATCTCTTTAGACATTCAGTCTTTTGTCTGTTGTCAGAACAAGTCTGACGTTCAAGTAGAATTCAAGTAGAATAAGGTCAGCTGAAAGCACAGCAGCGTCAGATGCTTTAGGTAAAAAAGTAGAGGAGCTGTTCTCAGTTCATCCATCCAGCCTGCCTGTTGTACTGTGCTACCTTTTTCTTTCTCTTTGTAGCCCAGCATATCCAAGATGGTTTCTGTTAGGACCAACAGCAGTTTCTGCAGCTGGGACTGAAAGTGTGATAGTGGTTAAACATCTCAATATCTACAGTTCCCTGTGTCCTCAAGAAGACATGTATTATACAACAGGGGGGTGATTACTACATCTGCTACATCTGGGTGTCCCAGTCCAAAAGACTGGAGTAAAATCTCCATGGATTTTGCCTGAAGCTAGCAAGCTGGTTTACTGTACTGGAGAGATGCCAGTGTTTGATTCCCTAGTACAGCTAATCCTCTTCTGAGAGTCCATAGCTGAAGGAAGGTATGATTTCAGACACACCTCTCTTGTTAAATTTTTTCTTGGGAGTAGTGTTTGTGGCTTACTGCTCAATGTGCTGCTGCTTTGAATCTCATTCGGAAGAGCACTGTAGACAGTGCAGGCAGCTGACGTGGGGTGGTAGATTGCACTTCAGAAGCAGATGCCAACCACTTCAAAGTCAGGCACCACAATGCCAGGTCTCACACTGTGTCTGCATCCTTTTGCATAACACAACTTTACAATTTTAATTTTAATCTTTTAATCTGCCACTGACGGAAAGCACTTGAGTCATCTCTTTCATCTATTGTGCATTGCAGAAATGCGCTTCGTGCTAAATGCCTTCACGCAGTCCATTTCAGCGCGCAGCAGCTCAAGGCAGCCTGTCCAGTCATCAGCTTAGTAATCAGGCAGGCTGGCAAAAGGTAGGGCAGGACTCGGCTGCCTTTGGATGAGCAACTTGGATAAGCCAACAAACTCCAGACGTGTTGAATTCCTTGACCAAAATTCTCTTTTCTTGTTGACTCACGGTGTACTTGTTAATTGTCACTTCCCACTTCTTCTCCCGCACTGTGCTGGGTCTTTCCTTTGCGTGATGGTGCTCAGAAATATCAAAGACAGCAATGGTATCCCCACACAGTGTAAAATATCTCCCAAAGTCGTCATACTTCGCAGACCATTTCACAGCTAGAGGCACATCACTTTTCTTAAAGTTTCTGCTTTCAGCAATCTGAATCTTCCCTTGTTTTAGTTTACTTTTAAAGACTTTTTAGATATATTATTAATATAAATATAAGGAAACACTTTTTTGAAATTTATTTCTTTTAAATTCTTGTAGGCAAGTATCCAAGACACACTTAATCTTCATATAATTTTGCTAATTATGTTTATTTCTGAATTCAGTACTAAAGTCCTATCCATGTTAGGATCATTTCTGCTCTTGTTGCACTGCTCCTCCTATTTCATCAACTGTTCTGGCCCTGAACAGGGAGAGCCGTATGCTGAAGATCTCATCACAACTCCTGGGAAGAGAAGCAAAACAGAAGGATGAAGATTCTGTTAATATTTCACTAAAAACTTTTAACCACTTGGTTCACTCTCTCCACAGTTCTCTTAATATTACTGATTTCTGACCTGCAGAATTTTTATGGACATTGTTATTACAGGTATCCTGAGGATAGTTTTATCTCTATATTCCCCTGTATTTCACACCCCGAATCATCCTCTGCAAGTACCTTAAATCTGCTTTCTCTTTACTTTTGTAGGTATACTAACACGTCATAGTCTTATATCACCTCCAGATTTGGTTCAAATTTTTCTATAAAACCATTAAGGAGCTCATTAGTAATTCAATCCATATCAGTATTCTGTGACAGGCAATACCACATGCTTCAGAAGATGGTGTGAAATCTTCAGTCACACACACACATCAAGCTGCTGTGTGCTCATACAGAAATTTTATTTCTTTGCTACAACAATCTGTGTCTGACTTACGGCTGCACAGTGTTCTGTGTCCAATCCTGCTGAGCTTGCAAAAAGGGTCACCTGAAAATATTTAGTTACTAGGTCTTATTGCAGACCAGTGATGGTTGTGTTCCTGCTTCCTTTGAAGTCTCCAGATTTCGTAATTTCAGTAACCTCTTTTGGTAGATTTTTATTCCTCCCCACTCGATACACCTACTTGTGATATTGCACACATTTCTGCAGAGATTTTAGTGTCACTTTGACAGTGTAATTTCTGGGTTCTGAATAAGGATATAAATATTTTCTGGGAAATTTACTAAATTTCTCTTTTCTCTGCCTGAGACCATACTTGACCACACAGTAACAAAGGTTAAAGGACATCTCTGAACAATTTCAGCCATATTTCACCATAAAAAAAAGAAAAAAAAAAAAAAAAGGTTATTTAAAAGGAGGCTAAGTGTCAAAAGATAATTTTCCCTGGGAATGAAAAGACACAGAGATTAATAGTTCCTGGTCAAAGGGAGTACTAGCTGAGGAACAGGATTAACATGAAACAGATTTGTGATAATTGTGTCAAAGAGACATTTTTTTCATCTAACCTAGAAATCAAAGTCTGCCTGCACTAATAATAGCAAAATTTACTCTTTCAAATTCAGCAATTAAATTTTAAAATGGAATGATGAGTATGTGTTTTGCTAAAAAATACTTATCAGTTTCATTATAGAGAAGATAACCTTATGATATTTTGGATATTAGCTGCCATAAAAATAGAAGGGTTTGGTTTTGTTATATCTCAAATATATTGCTTTTCAAAGACTAATACTTTCCTTTTTAATTTCCATAGGTTTAAGATTTTAAATTCTCTTCAAATCAGTGAAAAATAGGAGACTGTTACAGATTTTAAAATCTTGATATTTATAAACACTTTCTTCATATGGGAAATATACTTCCTATCTCTGAATGTATTTGTTTGTATCAGTATTCTAAACAAAAACATAGTTCCAATACGATTCCAGTTATTTTAAGGCTGAAAATGTATTCCTGATGCTGACTTGTATTTCTTAAAAAGACTACAGTATATACAACATAAAGCAGTAGACTGAGCCAAACTCAGCTAAATGCAAGTGGTAAGAAAATGTTATTTGATTTAACAGCTAAAGATGCTTCCTTACCAGAGACAGATCTAATAAGACCTTAAAGGATGTGAGGCTAAATTCAGATAATGTTTATGTACTGAGCGTAAGATGTCTTTGTGAGCAACAATCTCTGGCAATAACAACAATTCCTTTGGATGGAAAATGGCAAAACAGAGGTCACCTCATGGTGTGGTGAAGGAAGGGTGCTTCAGTGCCTGGTGTTTCACTCAGACACTGCTGAGCTCACCACTTACCACCCAGCTGATATCTTGCCTTCTAAATGGATCACCTTCTCACCAACTAGAAACACTGTAGCTGTAGATGGGTTTAGGTAGGGGCAGGTTAGTACTCGTGTAGCCAAAAATGATCTGCAACCAACTACCCTGAGCTGCATGCTCAGAATTTTTTAATAAGATAGTAGTACAGAAAATGAGATCGATGTACAATTAATCAGACCCTTTCATGTGAAAAACCCAGCTTTCTTTGGTTTCATGTTTGTAATGGTAGAGATGACTGAATATATTTTCTAGCAGAAAAAGAAAACCTAAAAAATCTTACACATTTGAAACTAGCTGCCTAAGGTACTGGCCTCCATCACTGCAACACTTCAATAGCAACCTAACCTGAATGTTTTATAGTTTTCTCACCAATTGAAAACTATTGTTTCAGTAACTCTTAAACAACAAGAGGTTAATTAACACCCAGTGTTCTTCACAGAAGCATTTTGTGAATGTTATTCAATGAGTTCAGAAAAAAAAAAAAATGAAGGAAAATAATTTATTGTTTCAAGAAGAGTTTATTTACAGGCAGAGGAGTTTGGTGACCTTAAAGAATTGTCTACAACACCCTAGTTCCGTAACATAAGCTGGGTAATTTTGCTTCAGAGTCCAACTGCCTACTAGTTGCGCGCAACTATTCATTCACTATTAATTCATTCACTAGTGTTGTGTCCAGGTTGTTGTTGGGATCCTGTTCGTTGCCTGCCTAAAAATGTCACTCGCCAGCTAAGGAGGTTACGACTTTAGTGTTTACCTGATATACTGTCCACCCAGAATTGTACAGATAAAGCACTTTTGCCCTGGGTTATGAACCTCTGAAAATGAAGGTCTAAACTAAAACTGATGATGTAGCCTTAGCTACAGGAAAACTCAAAGTCATTTCTCTTACAACACAAAGTGGGGACATTTTCTTTTCCTCTGCAGCATTGTGGCATACTTGGACTGAGTCATTTCTTTGATGTGTAAATGCACCTTAAGAAGGACATTAAATATTTCAAGTAATTGGTATGAACATAAAATCTCTCATTAGTGTCTGCTAGGCAGCTGCAAAGTGCAGATAAGAAAATGCATGCGCTAGTACAAGAAAATATTCCAAAATTCTTGAGGAAAGCTTTCTGTCTAGAAGTGGCCCACTTCTTTTTTGCCCTTCCAGTCTGTCTGTGCAATCTGTGTCTACCGAAAAAATTCTGGTTAGGTGGAAGAGTGAAGCACTGTGTATGTTAATCTCCTTGACACAAAGGCTTTTCCTTACAGTGACATGATATCTAGGATCTAGGCTGCAGACCAAAATTATTTTCCCACCTACTTGCAGAATCAAATTTGAATGGTACTTATTTGAAACACTTTAATTTGTCACATGTTTTAGTTTGAAATGCGTTTTCAATAACTTCCAGTGAAGTCCATTCTGGAACTGATGTGACTGTCTAAAATGAAATGACAACACTAATTAACATTCCACTTCATGGTTAATTAAAATAGATTATATACCAAGAGAACACAAACTTCATATCATAAAACTAGTTAATTAGTCTACTGAAAGCTGCCTTTATGAAGTCTGTTTCATGAAGTCTGTTTATGTCTGTTTATGAAGTCAAATTTCACAAGCTGTCTTTCTTTCGCTGTCTGCTAGTATATGTAAAGAAATCCTCTGGACTGTTTCTATGAAAGGAGAAAGTTTACTTCCCCACATATACTTCTGGCAGTTTCTGAGAAAGTCTGGATATATAAAGTCATCCTTCCTGAGACTGAGCAAAATGTCACTGGGAGTTAAGGAAGAACCTTGGAAGTGAAAGGAATTTCGTAACAGACTGATTTTCAGCATTCATTGTTGTTGTTGCACTGAGGAGAGAAGGGTAGTCAAGTGTATACTGGCAGTATAACCATTTTGAATAATCTAGTTTAGTGGGGAGACCAGAGATGAAGGCTGGAAACAGAATTTGAGTCCTTTAGAGAACTGGGTGCTTAGAAGATAAACAACAGAGTAGAGTTGCCCTAGTGAAAATCTGCTGGTTTTTAGTGGTGCTCTGAAAGCAGGGTAGGATGATGTCCTTTCTATTGCAGAATCCCAAGGTACTGAGAGCAGCTCTCCCTGTCATCTAATGTTGTGACCTGCATTATGCATTACCATTCATTATTTTTCAGTTTTTTTAAAAAAATTTGCAGATTTCTATGAAGATTACCTTCCTTCATATAGATTCTGTTATGATGAAAGACTGCGAGTTGGTAATGTTGATCAATGAAGCTTTATGTCTACAGACTGGGATTAAGGCTAATTTTTCTCTGACAGTGATCTGTGAACAAACTAAAACCAGAAGGGAAGAGGAAATCCTTCTGTAGGTAACAGACATTTCAATCACAATGATTTGTACAGCTCTGGCTTTCTGGTAAGCCTGCAGACCATGCAGATGGACAGGGAAGCTGAATCTGACAGCCAACAAGGTCACCTTCTGAGTTTTTTAAGCAAGAATGGCTCTAGCCTTCTACTGAACAGGGCTGCAGTACAGTAGATATTATACGGAGGAAATGTCCTGTTGCCAGTGAGGACAAAAGAGAATGCTAGTTTAGTGTTGCTCATAAATAAAATAAATTTTAAAAGACCACAAAAGATATCATCAGGTAATCAAATTCTAGAGCAATGTTTGAGCTAAGTTTGAGCTACTCCTTAGATCAATCTTCTTGCATTTATGTATATGGGAGTTATATATATGCATTATGTATCCTGGGAACATAAGTAGTTTTTCCACTTTTGGAGCTCTCTGATATTCAGAAGAAATGTTTTCCTTTAATGATGTAAGAAGAACCATAGGGCGGCACCTATTAGGAAGTACAGTCATAAATGATGCTGAGAAAGTACATTAGATATTTGATGCTTGGCTTGTGTTCCTCAATCCAGGAACAAGCAAGTGATAAAAATACCTGGTTTTGCCATTAGTGCTAACTATCCATTTGTCTCAAATTGTCTTAAGTACATAACAAAATTCAGTTTAACTCAGAACATTTTTTTTGTCTTCCTGTATTAGTTTGAAGTTTTTGCTTCCTTTTCAAACCTGATAATGAGCTCATAAATCCATAGATTTATTTGATTTTTCCCAGCAATCTGACAAAATGTATCCCCTCCTCCTACAAAACCTCATTTTCTATGTCATCAAAACACTGAAGCTGGAACAACACTAATATTGCTTATCTTTTAGGAAATTTGTTCTGTGGTGCAGCAAGGGAAAATATTTGTAGCTGCTTCATTAAAAACCTGGCGTTTATGCTCAGCTCTGCTGAAAATATCCTTATGTAACCTCATGAGTGAAATGCATGATATATACTTATTCCTGAACAATAGCACTAAGAGGCCTTGCCTGATGCTGAGGGGTTTGAATATTCAGAAATATTACCATATGTAAGTGGGAGAGCTGGGACTCTACAGCTCAGTGAATATTCCTCTGAGCTATAAATAGCTTTTGGAAAAGGTATCAAATGCAATTTAAAAATGCTCAAGTACACTCAATTCATAACCCTGTTATCTGTATTACTGAGTAGTTTTTATCTTTTTGGAGTCTGATCTAACTTTTGTGCCAGATACTACAATCTGGCTTGCTTATTTTCCAATACAATATTAAGATGAATTCAGAAAAACCTTTGCTGAGATAAAAGTTAACTATCCTTTTGATCTGGAAAACAAAAAAAAATTATTTACTGAGTGGCAATCAAAATTATCAATGCCCACATTAGAAGCAAGACAGAACATTTTAAATACATCAGTAATGAGTCATGAGGCCATTCCTCTTTTTTTGCAACCCTCAATTCAACAGTGCCCTGTAGCATTCAAACTGCAAAAGACAGAGTGATCCAATTTTGTATTACTGTGAATTAATCTCCTTCTAGTCATCCCAGAATATAGAAATTTTCTTGCCATTTTTGTAATCCTTTTCTTTTCCATCTTCCCAATTACATTGATAATTATCTTCTATTTTTCATTATCCTGGTATAATCTGTAAATCTTTTACATTGCAAACTTGGTACCATTTCAGATCTCTAGAAAGATCTATCTTGTTTCTAGCTTTGGTTCCGGACCAAGATAGTATTTCAATATGTTGTGCACCTTCAGCATATGGGTACTCACACTGAAGTCAACAGGTGACTCATACTTAGAGAAAAGCATATGGCTGAGTAGTCGTTTTTTGGGGTTTTTTTCCAGATTTAGATCTAAAGCTGAAGAAGCTTGAATGTAATGAAACTGCTGTTATTCCACTATGTGGAAGAGCAGAACACCTGACATACTTCCACATTTTCTGTCTGTGTGCCATGCAGCTATATTTTGCGGGATTTCTTTCTATATAGGTGTATGAAGTTAGAGGAAAAGCTGATGTAGTGTCGTCCTCTACAACCACAAGCATATTTCGTAGACTTCATTATGTAACTGGAAGGGTGGATGAACAGTTTGCCTAATGCTTTTGCATGGATAATGTATTTATATTCTATGAAGACTGACAGTGTAATATCAGGTTTTGTTGCATAGATACTAAACAAGATTTTGTCCTACCCTGTATTCCAGGTTTATTTCTTTATACAGCTCTGCAAAGAGTTTCTATTCAGGTCATGGAACAGTGCAAGGTTTTCACTGTTCATTCTATTCATTAACTTTGAAGGGGCTGGATTCAAATGCATCAGTTTGCAGCTTCTCTTACAGATTCATTCTTTATCTGTAAGTGTAATAGATGAATTGTGTTAAGGTAATCTATTTAGCATCGTCCACTCATGAAATCAGATTTTTAATTTTTTTTGTATTTGATATTGCCCGTTAGTGTAATGGAAAGCAGAGATTTCTAGGGGCAGGGTCAAAACCCAGCCGTGTTTTCTCCATCTTGGATTTTAGCTAAGCAGTGAGTTTTTACTCTCTGGCATTTGTGTGTAGACAGGTCCATGGCCACAAGAATGCTTAGGAATTCCTCTTTTTTGGTGAGTTTGCTGCTACTCAGTGCAGTTTCTTACCATCTATGCAGTCTTTTTCCTGTTTGAAAGGAGGTGCAGCTAGCTGCAGAGGATTCTCAGTTCTGGATCTGAGCAGACCAAAGTGCCTACCATGCAACCTTCATTCACAGGTTGAAGCATCTGGGAGGGGTCAGTGGCCTGGCACAGTTTAGCACTCCTTCTAAGACAACTTCCACTATGCAAGAACATTGAAATGCCTTTTAAAAGCACTTCAGTTGCCGTCAGTTGTGCTTTAGCAGATGGTCTCTGGGCAATTTACTGCCACCATACATCCAAGCCTGATATCTGTTGGCGCTCTCAAGATTGCTAACAGAAGTGACAGAATGACATTTTGGCTGCCATAGTGTGCCATCTAAGTCATTAACCTAAAAGAAAGTCAGCAGTGATTTTAAGTTAATGTGTGAGAGCTGAATTGCAGCAAGTATATCATCCATTCTACCATGTAAGAAGAACAGTGGCAATAGCCAGTGCCAGAGGTAAACAGCTCAGATTGGTGACCTCTTGAATCCTCACGATTTCCCAGTGATTGTGATGAGACTATAAATCTGTCATTGGCTGCAATGGGAATTTAAATGTCTAACTTCGATAGTTTAATACTTAGGTACTTTGAATCAATCTCTCTTTGAAATAGCAAAAAAAAAAACAACAACAAAAACGGAACAAAACAAAACAAAAAACCAAACCACAAAAACAAACAAAAACCAAAAAAAACCAACCAAAAACCAAAACAAACAAACAAACAAAACAAAAACAAAACAAACAAAAAAAAAAAAAACCAAAAAAAAACACTCCCTCCCCACCTCACCCATCCCTCACACCCTTATACTGAGCTTTTGAAGCAAATGTTTGGAAACAGCTGCTTGTGTCAGGTGCATGTTGGTATTATCTTTTTGCAGTTCACTGCTTTTGTATGCATTTTGCCCATCACCTCACAGCTTTGCAGTAACCTCTTCTGTAGAAACTTGGATTTTAAAATGAAATATATTAATTTTTTCTCCCATAGCCACTGTTCTATTTGCAGTCAAAGAACAGTGAGAATCCATGCCAATTATATCATGTCAGCAAGCCTGGTCTCTCAGGTCTCTTTTCATTCTGCTTAATTTATCATTTCAGCCTTTTTGTCAGGTTTAGATGTGAGATTTATTGGCCTAGAATTGCCAAGATCAAGATCAAGCTCTGGAGTTTTTTAAAAATAGAGGCATAAACGTGGTGATGCTTAAAGAGGGCTTCATTTTTGTAACTACTTTTTAAGTGTATCTTTTTCCAAAACTGACTTTTTTCTCCCCAGACTGCAATATTTGAGAGGCGTGGAGGAAATATGCACTGAAGTTCCAGCTGGTAGCTAAGGGAATCAGTCACTGAAATTTCTCTTTTGCAGTCTTGCCTGTACAGTGAAATTTCATCAGGACAGAAGCTTCATATTAAGGTACAAATTATTGTACTGAGTGTGACAGTTACAAAAATGAAAACTGTGATCTGCCCTTCGAAAGGTGTTTGCTGAAGCACAGTTGATTGGAGAGGATGAAAATCCTGATCTGAGCACCCACAACCCCTGCGGAAATATGCTGATTTCATCTTCATGCTTTTCAGCCTGGTACATCCTGCCATTAGGCTTCCAAGGGTGCTGAAAGTGCTGCCATACCTGACAGTTCAGCTCTAAACACCGATGTGTCAGTGTTGCTGACTCGTGTAGGTCTTGGCTATTGCATTGAGAGTTTGCTTCGTTCTAGTGTTCTGCTAAACACAACAAAACTAGTGAATACACTTCCAAATCCAACGGATGTTTTAACTTGTGTGAAAAATGTATCATTAGGAATGATTGTAAATCACATCCTCTCAGGTGCCGAAGTATCACATCACAATAAAACTCCTCTATGGTGGGTTGTACTGTTCCACTAGTGCCATCAGGGATCCTTAGCCAGCTATTTAAATGCCACCACAGTTGTCAAGGCCTATGTGGAAAATATTTCATATACACTGAGGAACAAGATCTGATTCCAGAACTCTGACTGCAAGACTTGGCCTATCCAAGTTCATACAACAGCAGTTCAAAGCTGAGGCTCCTTACTGGCCATAGTTAAAGAACTCTTACCAAGACAATGAACAAATTTAGACAAATTTAAAACAAATTAATTATAAAGTGTTGCAGTTTGGACAATAGGTGTTGCTTCATTCAACAGCTGGTTGAATCCAAACATTCAACCTTTTTATCAACTGATTATTGAAATACATCTGATTTTAAATACACTCTTTCCCTAATCTCAGGCAATGGGTAATGGAGCTAGGCTTCCATGGGAAGCCTCTGATGGCCATGACATAAACCTGTACAATAATATATTTGAAGTAGTTGAACCTAGTAGATTAAGTTAAAGAAAAACCCAGTATTCATTTGCTGGTGTAGACATGTCTGATGAATTTAGCCAGAAATGACGCATTAGTTTTGCCACTTTTGAGCCTTGTCTCCAATGTTAGCTCCCTAATATTTTAGCTCAGCTCATTCTGGGATGCCTGTAGCCATTTTCATTATTAGTATAGTTCCCTAATGTTATGTCAGTGTTAAATCAGTGAGGTAGAAGAATAGCTTTGGCACAAAAGAATAAGAGGGAATCTTTTGCTATGGGTACTAAATGTTTCCTCTGTGCTGATCATGAATGCTGCAAATTACTATCTACAATGTTCCTACATATAATACACTTAAAACCCTTAAATGTGTAATAAAAACTTGATCTCTATCACTGTTAGCAATAAGGCAGAATAGCAGCGAAACTTAGGGCTACTTATCTCAATTTATTATGATTAAAAAATATGAAAGAAATAAATTATTATGGAGGAATATCTTTTACAAAACAATTTATTGCTCATCCCTCTGTCTGAGATTGCTTGTGGACCAATATACCTAGTAATATTGCTATTTACTTGGACAAATATCAGCCATATATTTCTCTTAACCATTCAGTCTATTTAAAGCAAAAAGGAAATAGATATTTATTGTTTGCCAGCCCTTTTTTCTGTCTCATTTCACTGCATATGTTCTGGAATCCAGTTTTCTAGGCAAGCTGACTGCATTCATTCCATTCGCCACTCTGCCATCTGTGAAGTAATTAACTTTTGACTTATGGAAAAAAGAAATCAGGAAGAATTACAATCATTTTGTTTCCCAGTAACCCCAGAAGATAAAGAGTAATATTGTTTCTATGTAAGCCAGGGGTATGCATGAACATCCAAAATATGGAGGTTGCTCACAGTTTCTTTTATAGTAGCCATTTTAATTTTAATATAGCTAAAATTTTACTGTCATAACTATGAAAACTGCTACTGTGAGCTGTATTTCTGCATCTGGGTTGAGTGTGGCCCTGAAACTCATTATGAGGACTGAACTAAACAATTTGATACAGTTTGACATCCTTCTTTACTAAATCACAGCACCCCTATAATCAAGATTTGTAAAAGTATTTAGAGATTTGTAACATTTTCTGTGATTTGGGAAAGGAGAAAAATATGCTTTTTTTGTTATTTACAAACAGATTTATATACTATCAACATTAAAAGAAGATTCTGCTGACCATGCTTACATGATGTTAGTTTTCAGTTAAAAACACTTTACAGGACTAATAAAGTGTGGATCACATTAGAGGATCCAAAGGCGTTGAGAGAAGGAGCAGAGGGCTAACAAAAATTCCGTTTACCTGCTTTGACTATACCAATTCACAGTCTGGTGAACTAACCTGAAGCATTCAAGTGTACAGTATAGAGCAACCATGTGTAGCTACTCATCCAGGTTGGTGCAATGATTATCTTTCTTCCCTTCTGTTTTAATCCAGTTGAGTTGACACAGGGTAAATTAACAGATATGGAAGAAGCACATATTGGCTTTACCAGTTTTCCCACTCCTTGTCCCAGGTGTTGCCCCTTCCAAAGCAGGTGTGGCTGGACCATACATGAAGTTTGCAACCCATAAGATGAAAAAAATTATAGTCTCTGTCAGAGCATTTTCTGCAGCTGTTTAGGGACTGCTGCAGGTATGGTTCAACCATCCTTTGGCATGGTTATGTAACAGCTTCAGGCATCTTACTGTGATCCTCACTGTGAGTTAACAATATCAGAATTACAGTCTTCCCGTTAGAGTTGCTAGTGTTGCAGAAAACATTTCCTGGGATGGTAATGTCATGGCCTTCTCCTTACAGTACTTTCTGTGGAAGAATCTCTTGTTTTGGTAACAGGCCTGTCAAATATCTCATTCTCATATGACTGCCAGGGATATTTCACCTATCCAGTGACTGAGCTGAACAAACTTTATAGAGAATAACTGAGGAAGCATGATTTCAGGTCAGGGATGACAGCAGTTTTACCCAAATTAGGGTTACAGCATAATGAACTATCCATAAGCCAGATCTCCTTGTGTACCAAAGGCCATCCTACCAGCCAAAAAAAAAGAAGAAAGATAGGTAAGGACTGTCAGAGTGCAGATGTACTAATCCACAGTCAGGCTCCATCAGACGGTATTTGGAACCACTGTGTCTGCAACATGGCTGGAAACAGTGGTAGAGCCACTGCCACTTTCCACTAAGCATATTCTAGAAAGGAAAGTAACCATCAAAGCACAGAAGCATGCCAGCTACCCATGTCTTCAGCTTTTGCAAATCATGTGGGGAATCATAGGTAAATTGTTAAATGGAACAGGTTACTTATTCTTTTTTTGTAACAATTTCTCCACCCCAGATGCCCTGAGAAGTGTCTACTATATTCAGCAGTCTTTTTCTGAGAGGACAAGAGGGATTTTAATAAACAGTAAACAATATATTTTTTAGTTTTGTTTGACTTCAGATTTTAAATGGCTGGGGAATGTTATACTCCGAAGTTATTTCTCTTCCAGTGGGCCACAGATTTAGGTCTTGTTAATAAAATCTATAAATGCAGACTTCCTTACGTGCATTATCTTACAGCTCCGTCTTGTAGTTTCAACTATGCATTCAAAATTATAAATATATGGTTTAGGATAATATTCTTGAAAAATATGGATGGGTGCTGTGGAACTGCTGGAATAACAAAACCAGCACAGTATTAGCTGGCGTAATTTTTTGTCTAATTTTTCCCATCTAGTTCATTAAATGCATTTTCTCATACTCCTGCACAGTCCAAACCAAAGTAAGTTTTCCAGGGATTTACTTAATGTTGGCATTATGCTTTCAGAAGGTGTAGAGCTCATTTCTGTAACATCTGGTGTAAGATGATCCAATCCACCCAGTTTGTGCAAATCCTACTGTAGTTTAAGTACTTTGTAGTGTTTTAATGTCTGAAACCACTTAGCACAGTCAGCAAACTCTAGTAATGCACAGTCCAGTTCTCTCTTGATATAAATATGTAAAATAAGTATTCGTTATAATAACAATGAAGGATATAACTTTTTGACCTTTAACCCTGCTGAATAATGTGAAAATGGCAGTTTTCTGCCGTTCTGTGTTCTAACCTACCATAAAGCTAGATGTATTGTTACTCAATTGACTTATTTATTGGTTGTGGGCACCCAGGAATGAGACTGGCTTTTTGGGTAGACACTGCTGGTGATTGCTAAGGAGACATTTCACATAAGAAAAGTGCTGTAAGTACAGGCACACCTGAGGGAGGACTAAAGTTTGTGCTTCTTTTGTTTGTTTGTTTTGTCTGATAGATCAGATGTTTAATCATCTGAAATTGTATCAGCATCTTACTAACTTATAAACTAGATTTTTAGAACATTTTCCTGGCTCTGATTTAAGTTGCCTCTGTCTACATATTATGAGACTGTCTTTTTAGGAGCAGCTTTGCTATCTTTGGAAACAGTTGCTATTTTAAGAATAACTTGCATAAACAGTAGGTTTAATTGCACTGAATTATGCACAGTATTTTCTAGATATATGGCAGAGCTAGCTCAGTATGCAAAAATACCCAGAAAAAAGAAACAAAACATGTTTTCTAGCTGCTAAGTGTTAGGGATTGATTTTTTCTTCAATATTTAATCAGTTCTTATTGGCCAGCATAGCATGGTTGAAACATATGCACATTCAATGTAAAATCCTATGTATGCTGCCTATTGAAATAGTTGTTATCAGTCTTAAAGGTCTGAATGCCAGATATTAATATCAGTTTCATCTATTCTTTTACCCAGTAAACCTTTTTTAGTCTTGTATTGAATACCAGAATATTGTGCCATATGTAGCTATCTATACAGACTCAGTTCCACTTCATTATTGCCTTCATAAACCCAAGGCTTCTTAGTTCTTAACCATTAATACACTGGCAATTAAAATATCAACCCCCTGCAACTGTCCTTCTCGGATATTGTGATAAATAAGGTATGACACAAAATACTCTGATGCTCCTATAAATGAAAACATTTATAAAAGCCTTCATTTATCTGTTTATTTTTATTTTCTTTACATTCAGCTAAAATTTTGTTCCCCACCATTGCTGGTGAGGACCTTATGCTAAATTTTGGGCAGACAAGAAAGCAAATACACAAAACTCAGTCCAAACTTACAGGCCATATGAGACCATATATAGGGTCAACAGCAATGAAGCATTTATCACTTAACAGAATCTAAGAGAGTTTCAGGGACAACTCACAGGGAAGAAACGGGTTTAGTTCTGAGGAATCATACAGTTTGCTCTGGGAGGAGGCAATATTCCCTTGGGTAGTCCTGTAATCCTGTGGCATACCCTTGCCATGTGGCTTACACTGTATCTGTTTGCAGATTAACATCAGCCAGTGCCCTTTGCACTGGTACATCTCCTACTAACCAGAGTTGTATATTTACTTCATAGATACAACTAATCCAGCTTGAACCACATGGCTTTCCTGTTTCAAGAAGGAACAAATGCAATACCTTCTGCATTTCTACTAATTTTGCTATCTGAGATTGTGGTAGAGTTTGAGAGTTTCATCTTGACCTCTTGAAACTGTTTCTCAGTAGAAATCTCTTGATAAGAATCCAAATGTGTTGAATTTCAGAGTTACAGTATAAAACTCATTCTTTTTCTCAGGGAGCAGCAGGGACCCAGAGACCAGAACTTGCTCTTGTGTCACCAGAGACTCGGTGGACAACTGTCAGGCACTATTCAGTATGCTGTTCATTCTGCTGAGAGAGTCAAACTTGCCTCTTTGGAAGCTGCAGAATAAATATCCTCTTCAATACACTCTTTCACATTATTCCTTTCAATCCTTGAATGAAATACCATCTGGTCCTGATGACTTACTGTAATTGCATCTCTAATTGCTCTATAACTTCCTCCTTAGAGAGTTCAATCTCAGTGAAAGACGTATTCTGATTTACCATTCAAATTGCATTTAGTACAGCAATTCAGGTACCAGGTCTCTCCTCTTTCTACATCTCACTGTATCCAAATTGTGTAGAAGAATAATGGCTACCATGAGGATTTTTCTGGCCTGCAGGAATCCTGCTTTGGTTAAATAGAGGTCTTTTTCTTGGAAAATATGTTATGGATCAGACAAGTAGAGAAAGAAGATGGATTTGGAACTCCTTAGCATTTAAAAACCTGATATTTATTATCAGTTCAGCTGATTACATCTCTCTCTAGACTGACATTACGATTGGCATTACCATTGCCAATCACATTGACGTTATATCTTTACTAGGGAATGCTTTTCTGCATTTTAAATCTCTATCCTTATTCCTTAATGCTCTGTTCTGATGTTTCTCAAAGTCACGTTGACTTCCCCTATATTTTTAAGAAATCTTTTTGAAATACTGGAAATTACAAAAAAAAACATGTACACATATTTTTCCATCAATGTGCATGCAACTTTCTGGCCCAGCAGTTATGGTGTAGTGCCTCATGCCTCATAGAAAAAAGTTGTTGAATCATTCCAGTTAATGGCAGATGTCACTGAAAGTTAGGAATTTCTTCGAGAAAGCTAGGCATCCATTCTTTTATAGATTTTAATCCCACACTTCAGTTAAAAGATCAGATAGAGGCAATTTTTCTTGATCTATGATTTACTAACAGAGATCCTAACACAAGACAATCCTGCAAACAGGGAAGATACAAGACATCTTCTCCTAAGAAAAAGCAGCAAGTTTATCCCTTCTACTTGCTTTCCATGTTTTTCTGTTGCTATTTCTTCTCCTTCAGTTTCTGAAAGCATTTGCAAATAGGTTTTGTAAACCAGTGTGTCTTACAGAAATGCATACCTTCTTCCATCTCAGAGCTACAGGAGAAATTCCTGTTGCTATCTGTATGACTTCCTTCTGCACATCCAAGAGAAAATGAAATTATATAACCAATATGGCTCAGTTGGTTTTCCCGTATGGGTCTTCAGCTCAGGACAGTGACATCAGCCTTGTCATGCTCATTAGGATCTTGGGATATTTCTTCCAGATATTGTGTCAGCTCCATTCTTGATTCCATAGGAACTGTCCTGGGTTCCTGGGGAATTTCAGCAAGAGTTTTGGTCAATATCATCAATGTGGTCAGCTTAAATCCTTGCATTGCAATGTGATTATAATCATCATTATCCCATATGGCTTCCCTTGCAAGATTTCACCTGAGGCTACTTCAGAGCTGGCTGCCAGTCCGAAGCAACATGTGGGCATTTATAGTATCACTTCTCTAGCGTTGTCTTCACATAGGAGTGGTGAGCATACACAGTCTCAGTGTCATATTTCCCTCCCTTCAAACGTATGGTCTTAACACATACCTCAACACATGCAAACAGGAGGCATATGGACCCTCAGTCGTCCACTCTTCTGACAATGCATTGAAACTCAGACAATCCAGTTCTCCTGCGATGATTTTGTTTTCCTAAAAGAGAAGTCACGCTTTGCATCCCGACAGAGTGCACTGTACATGTTACATTGGCCGTATTCACTGTGTAAGGGAACAGTTTTCACCCTTATAGGTTCAGCATGAAATGACTTTCACAGCACTGCAGTTACCAGGCGTAAACAACAACTCGTCAGACCTTTTTAAACAGTCAGTAATCCCCAGGCTTCCAGGTAATGTGAAAGACCAATCCCGTCAGTACAAGAAGGAGAATGAGTAATGACTTGAAAACATACCCTTCTGTGCCTTAAGAGGCCACACTCCTAGCTCTTTCTGAGATGCCCTTTGGCATCCTTATAAAAAATCCCATTATTACTAGAGTCTAAACCTATTTGCTCTTAAGAAATGGCAGTCATTCAAAATGTTTTGTCTCTGTGGACCCTATTATCTATTTTTCTTTCTCTCTATCATCACCTTGATGTGCTTCTAGGATGACTCCAAGTGGTAGATGGAATATAAGTTTCTAAATACTCTGAGATGGGGCATTTAAGTCCTTTAATGTACATGCCAGTCAAGGAGTATGAGAGATATGAGAGTGTCCCTATGTATAAGGGATGCATAAAGAGTAATATTCAGAAAACTATAGTTATAGTAAGTTCAATGAACATGTGAATGTCATCTGCTTTGGTTGGTGGGAGGAGGGATTATACAAAAATAGCCTGGTTTATTTAATTGCTTTTTGAAATCCTCTACCTCTTCTGGAGTTTTTGTATGTGCAAATCTGAATGTTAACTGTGCAACTCTTGGTGTATATAGCCCTGTTGAGCTATACCTACTACAATAACATTTATACTGTTGACATTACTATAAGCAGTATAATGGATTATTGTATAAGTCAGAAAATACTCCCAAACTAGATTTAAATTTCTGTGGTTTGTGAGGCACTTACTTATTCTAGATTTAAGTTTAAAATACTTAGGAAAATTATTCTCCAATCTTAAACATTGTGAACTTTATGGCAAATTAATATATACTAATAGAGCAAATTTGTTTTTCCAGAACAGTGACTGTCCACTGTTTGTTTTCCTTTTTGTAAAATATTAATCATCCATGCAGGAAATTCAAACAGTGTGCAAATGATAGGTGATAAATCAGAAAACACTATTTCTTTCTTGTTTTGATAAGTGGCTTGCTATTTGTTTTCAGGTTATTTTTGGTGTGAGGGAAGGCGCTAGCATTCATCTGGATTTGTTCAGCAAATGTTGGAATGGAATATTTTACATTAAACTGCTCAACACTATGACAGTTTAAAACCTATGAAATTTATAAATAATTCATATTTAATAAAGAGAAGGAAACATGCTGGCAGAAATCTAAGTTATGGACCTTTGCTTTTAAGATACAGAGACAAAACACATGATTTGTCTTCAGACAAGAATAATTGATATGTCATCCAAGATCCATGCACCTTGACCTCTTTTCACTGAATAACACAGCAGTTGAATGACAGGTGCATTTGAAATATTAAATTTTGATGGAGCTGGAAAATACAGCTGTAGCTAGATATATCAGCAGATATGTATGTCAAAAGAAATGAAAGACATGGCTAATCTACCAGGAACATAAAACTATTCTGCCCACTTCAGACAGAGCACCCGATCAGGCATTGTATCACTGGAATGGTCATAAAGTTCCAATCATTTTCTCTGATAGGATGATGAATTCTGTCAGATTTTTACAAGCAAATGACATGAACTCAGTGGTCTGGGATTTGAAGAGAAAAGTGGTTTTAATCCAGAAGTAACTGACAGCATGAGGGATGGAAAGGGTCAAAGGGGGAAAAGCAGAAAGTGCTTTCTTAGAAAAGTAATTTTTTTCCAATATAACTAAACCAATCTGGATGAGCCTTCCAGAGAGTCAGACTAGATAAAATATTCAGACAGGCTATTTTAATCTGGTCTCTGTCTATTCTGTATAAATCTGTTTTTAATCTCTACTCCCTTTCCCAATATAAATAAAATAAGAGTAAGATTGTACAGCTGAGATAAAAATATAAGGCCATAATAATTCCTCAATGATCTCAAATCCAACCTAAATGCCTGGATTCTGAGGCCACTTTCTGAAACTACTACACACCTACCATCCTACTGGTAGCTCCAATGGGTAAATGGAGGGGAGGTATTCATTATTGTACAGAGAAAAGCTTGACTTTTAAGGCAAAAATGAATTTTTCCAAAAACCCCTCAGTTATATACTCAGATACTCTCTTTGCATTGCTAGAGGCATGTCTTTAACCACACTGTTACTAAAAAGAACAATATGCACTTTAATATGCCGTCCATTAGCCAGAGCAGCTCTGCAGAAGGGAATATAGTGGGAATTACACACTGAGAAACACATTACCAGCTGACGTGATGATATTTTGCTTGAGAGTAGCAGTATTTGCCTCTTCTGCGTCACCTGAATTCAGTTATCATTGCAAATCAGACTAAAAAATAGTTTTTTCTTCTGAAAGATAACTCCCTTTCAAACCAAAAAGCGCATCACTCCTCCAGCTGTACTTACCTGTAGAAGTTTATTGGCGCAGACTTATCAAGAGACCCTTTCAGGCATTGCTTAGCCTTATTTGAAGAGAAGCAAGCAGTGGCAATGGCATCTCCCTGCTGTGATGGAATAAAGTAGCAGGAAACAGAAGCTGAGACTCCATCCCTCCACATCAAAAATATCTGGGGTCAGAAAGAGCAGATATCTTTTTCTGATATCTGCATCAGCCAGTGTTAAGCTGCTCAGTTTGATGCTTTCTAAGTCCAAATATCTTGGATTGGTGTGCATAAATATCAGCCCAGCTGATTTCACAGACTGAGTTACATTAGGGTTGAGTAAATTTGGTTAAGACTTGAGGCTCTATGAAGAGAAGTTTGAGCCTACAGAACGGTATTACTAATTGCCTTCTTTTATTCTTAGTTTTGCAAATCGGAGCTGATATGCAATATGAAGAAAAAGGCTATGTTAACAGACAAATTAAAAACTGGAATTAAAGAGAAAACCTTCAAGTATCTTAACTCTAACTTGAGCAGAGTTATGTGACTAAATCCAAAACTGCTCAAGACTACTGTGCAGCTGTGACCTAAACTAGTAACACTCCATTTGTTGCTTCAGAATCTTCCAGAATGATAATGCATGTGATGAGTTGCTTCAAACTTGGGAGAATGAAACAAGCAAATAACATTGTTTTACACCAGTACTTGGAAGGGAAGCATCACTCCTCTTATTAAGTTTGAAAAATGTAATCATTAGGTTTAACTAACTATGACACACATTTAGACTTCAGAAAAACCAACAAACCTCTGTGACACTTGCCCTTCCTTGTAAACCATAACCCTTTATATAGCATAAGGTCATGGTGAGCTTGTTTGCCCAAGAACTGGAACACCAATTTCAATTCCCTGCTCAGAGTTTAAGCTCCCAGTTCTAGGCATTGACTCTTCTTCGTAGGCACATTTGTCTGTCTCCTGGAAACTTGTCACTTTGCATTATTGGATTGGAGACATAAACTGCCTTTGTAGATGATTGATTCTTAATCTCAAGGTTACTTTTTCTTTTTGCATTTTATTCAATGGAAGTGAATAAAATTTACTTTATTCTAGGAAGTGGTTCCCCTCTCCCTTATCAGAGCTCTAAGACACCAATTTTTATGTGGAATTGCAAGACCACTTCTTTTGTTGCTTTGTTTTTAAGGAAAAGCTCAGAGGTAAGTTTGATGAATGTATTTCATGCTGGAGAAAGAAAAAAAAAATTAGGAATCTGGATGATGTGCCTAAGAGGCAAGATTTAATGATTCTACCATCCTATTGCCTAACTCTAGGCAGCTTTCCACTCAAGATACTGATAGTGCTGGTTTTTATTTGAGGATATCTGTCTACATCCACATATCTAATATAGCCACCAAACCTGTGAAGGCAGATGCCTGAAAGATAGCCATTCCTGTCCTTACTTTTTGGATCATCTTGTTGGATACAGCCTTGAGAACCCATTGCTGTTGGGCAACAGCAAATTAACTTTATGAAATGTAGGGTTTTTTTAATTGCTTCTTATCTATGTAATATATTACAACCTTAAAAAAGAGAAAGAATCTGGCCTAGAGATTTAAATTTATCATGACATTAATCTGACTATGTTTATACTCTGCTTAAAGTTTAATTTGATTCTTTCCCTCTAATAAATCTCATTTTAATTAAGACAGCCCAGAATGAATTATAGGGACTTTTAGTGAATGCTCATTGTTGAATATTTCAGAGATAAATGAAGCTGACTCCTGCCCTCAAGTGAAGCATAAACAGCATGAGAGTATAAACACTGATGGGCACAGGACAGCAAATTGTAACATGAATGAGAACTGTGAGGCTCCTACCAGGAGACCTAGTAGACCCTGTAAAGGAAGTTTGTAATTTCTATAGGGAATACAAAAGGTGTACAATCCTGTTTAGCTGTTTAGTTTGGGGTTTTTTTGCAGTGACCATCCGTTCAAGTACCACATGACAGATGTACATAACTGGATTAGTATGTACAAATTCATGTACAGATTCTACAGTATCACATTACAAATGAACCAGTGAATTTCAACACTTATAGATAACAGTCTGGACGTCCCAGTCAAGCACTTTTCCTCTCATTAGAAGAAGGTTATCAGTGATGCCAAACTATAAAAACAGCACACAGTTCTTCTTTCTAATTTGCATTCGCTTGAAATGGAGTTGTTCAGATATACTTGAAGGTGGAACTGAGTCTATAAAAGGCCCCATTCTTGCAAAGTGTGATGTGCATGAAAACAACTCATCCTACAAAGATTCCGACTGACAACATTAACTATATAGCCGGATGTTTTGTGAAAATTAATACCTTTGACAAGAGGTCTGTTTTTTAAACATGAGACACATGTCTTTTCACAACCATTAGAAATGAATATTCAGTAAAATTCCAATATTTGAATTTCAGATATTACAAAAAGCAGTATTTCTTCTTCATAGAATATGACTCATTATATAGTTTTCCTGGTTTACCAGCAGATAATGACAGATATAAAGCAAGAAATGCCTTTGACAGTACATGCCTTCATACTCTAAAACTATCTTTTTATTTAAAAATATGTTGAGCATAAATGGTTTATGAGTCCTTAACAAGTCCTAGACTGTATGACCTGCATAAATGAGATTTCTTTTGCAATATTGTGCAGCTGGTGCTGTATATTGCAGTGTAATTAAAATCAGTTACTGAAATGGCGATAAGGTCACAGTTAGTATCTCTATTAGGATAATAAACTGTTAACTTTTTTCCCACGGGATGGGCTCACAGGATTGGGGTTTTAGATAAAGAGTGCACAGATTTTATAGTAGCAGTAGTAAATGATAGAATAATCAGTAGAGTTGTACAAAGAGAGAAGCAGCGGCAACTGGTAATGTTACAGGTTGATGCCATCCAGTGGTTCAGTAGAGCACTGAGGGACAGGTTTTGAGCAGTATCTGGTACAAAGTACCATTTATAGATCACACTACAGAGCTGCTCCTCTTTGATATTATCATTCTAATTGAACATGCTTGTGTTTAGTCATTATCAATTTACTAATGTTCTAACCTATAGTTGTGCAATACTCTTCATATATGCTTTTACTTACACACATATACACAGGCATACCTACATTATGTGTCTGTCTGCACATACAGACAACAGTAATGTTATATAGTACAGTTTCCATATGAAGAGGCGTGCCTTAGAAAAGCACAGTTTTTCAAAGGAAAAACAGTTAATTTTTCTGTAAGTCGGGTTAAAAGCTATGTGCTCCAGAAAAGGAGAAATTGCATTATGTCAGAGCTCTACAAAACAACAACAAACTTTTTATCTTAACAAATGTAAAGGGGAGACATACTAAATAGGTTGCAAGCAATTCTGAATGCTGTTAGTTTAACAGTAACCTGCCTACACCATCATAACAACACTGCAATTTATTTCTGTGGCCTCTATTTAGAAAATAAGGAAATAAGAAAGAACTTAGAGTAATGGGTTTCAGATGGATGCGTTGCACTGCCAAGCTGCAGAAAAATTGCCTGTAGATGTTAATTTTTTAATGTTCAGTAAGCAGAACTGATATTATGGTTAGTTTCAAATTAGAAAATCAGTGCAAAATTTTAAAAAATTAATTCAACCCCTGACAAGAAATCTGCTTGCTCATACGTGCATTGTTACCATTCATCCTCTAAAATGTTATTCTCTTTTAAGAACTTGAGTTGTTCAGTTTTATGCTAACAGGATTGTTGATGAGAAAAAAAAGAAAACAACAAAACACAACCAAAGAAAACCCCATTCTTCATTAGAACAAAATATTCATCAAGAAAAGTACTGGTTGCATGAAAATCCATTGTTAGTAATCAAATGATTAAAGAATAGTAAGGTGTTTGTGTCAAAGTTAGAAGACTGGATTATGCCCCGAGTTTGTGTAGATTCACAATGAACCTCACACCTTCAATCAAGTGTGAAAGAAGAACACAAGCCATTGGAGCTTTTAAGGGGGCATTTGTGCTATCTGAGTTACTCTGTGAAGCCTCCACTGACAATGTCTGAACCCTGTGCTCCTAAATCAGGCTTCTCAATTTCCTTAAGTGAAAGTTCTTCATGACCATAGTGCAATCCGAAGAGCAGCACTACAATCCCTGGGAGATCAGAGGCTGTTTCCCCTTCCTGTAGAAACAGTGATGTTACTGTCACTGCCTTATGTGCCCCAGCCCTAGCTCGTTCAACTTGAAGGACAAGAACAGGAGACCCCATCTAGGGTCAGTAGTGAGATGTGGTCACGTTTTCTTCCACAAGCATTCAGCAAACACTGGAAGAATAATTTTCAGCTCTCTCTTTCAACAATTTCATTGCCCAGACCTCCTACTCTCTTTCCACTTCTTCCACTTCCTCATCCTTGCCATGGGACATTCAGAGTGTCTTTCTTTCTAAAAGAGCATTCAGCAATTTCTTTTTAAAGCTCATAGAGAAGAGGCAAAGGCATTTAGTATCTGACAGCACTGCAGGGCACTGTGTTCCAAGCAGAACAGGACCCTTGTTGTCAAAGTGAACGTATCAACTGGAAAGAATAGAAAAGAAAATATACAACAAAAAATATGGTGTAAAGGTCAGAAAGAAGTAAAATGTACTGGTACTAGTTTTCTCAAAAAGTAACATGATAATTTTAAACTTCTCTAATTCCATCTCTCTGCATTGCTGATATCCCCTGTTTGGCATCTTTGAGACAGGAAAGTTATGAGCTGGAGGAGAGGAAAGCTTTTCTTCTTATAATGACTAAGTCTTTATTTTTCCAAGCTGTATTTAGTTTCATTAAAGTGGTCAATTCATGTCAATATGATCTGTGAAATACAGTTGTTCTGGATTACGCAGCATGCAAAGACATTCACTTGCCAAACTTGACTCAGTCTTTACAGATGTTTTCCTTAAAATAAGCAGGAAGATGTGTGTATCCTCTTCATAAGTATATTTATAGGATATAGCAAGTCGATTTAAGGGATTGAAGGAAGTACTTAGAGTTGTTTCTTCTTTTGAGAATGGAGATTATTGTTAAACGTCTCTGAGAGACCGTAAACAGTTCACACTACTTTTCCATGCAAAAGCAGCTTCAGGAGTGCTCTGTATCAGAATGCCTGCAATTCCCTGTGGAGTGACAAGGGATGGCACCTGCACGCAGTAAACACGCGTTGAAGTGCATTAGAGGAATTTTTAGACTATATTGTCCTATGTGACAATTCCATTAATTTCAAAATTGCAGATTTGGGTGGGAAGGAGTGTGCAGTAATGAAGGAGAAAAAAAATTTCTATGTGCCCCCTTTTTTGCTTCTGTAAATAACAGAGGCAGAAAGAGAAAGAAAGGGACTGCAAAATGCAAAATAACTGACAAATGAAGTTATCCCGCTTCAATTTTGACAGGTATATAAAGGGTGTTGAAAACAAGCCATTTTCTTGGCAGTCTGTTTCATAGGAATTCCTGTCTGCTAACAGCAATGATTAAAACAGCAACTGAAACTTAAAATTTGAATTACCTAAAAAGCCTTTTGAAAACCTAATTGTTGCAGTTTTTCTATCCCCTTGAGTGCCAAGCAGCCCACAGTTAATGTCAAGCCAGCCTTCCCCCCCACAAACTTGTGAAGTCCGTGGCATTTCAAATACAAGCCTAAGGTTAGCAGGGAAGTGCCTTCTCTCATTTAGCAATTATTTCTTTTTTCCCTAATCTCAGCCACAGGCAGTTTAATTTTACTTTGATCAACTGTCTTGCCTTTCTATCACTTGTCTGAGATCTGAAGAGAGAGAAACATCACTGAAGAAATGCTTGTGAGCTGGCATTAATGTGATTTAACTCGTTTGAATAAGTTTGGGATTAAATTGGGCAGTTTCTTATCTGTAAGTTTGGATAGTTTTCATAGATGTTGAGATGAGAAAGCATGAACATGTGGATTCACTGCAATAATTGCAGGTGCCCACGTACATCTGCACTCTTGGTGTGTAAATCTTAGTACATAATCCTAAACTCTGTTGTATACTCACAGCAGTTATTCACCACCTTCTCAAACTTTGATCTTGCCTTTTCCTCTGAAATACAAGAAGAGTATTTGTTGTTATAGCATGCTAAAAGTCAACAAATGGCATGGGTGAGGAGAGTGAGAAGGAAGACTTGTCAGGGTAAAATGCTGGCTGCCTGTCACGTCTTCTGCAGAGACTCTGCTTCTCTACTACCCTCACAGGCTACACAGCAGAATAATGACTTCAGCAGTGTATTTTGCAATTATTATTTAGATCCTTGTCAGACTATATAGGGCTTTATAGGTTTAAACTGTCCCTTTCACTTCCACCCAAGTGCTCACTGAAGTGGTGCTGAGGGTAGTAGTGTAATGGGCTTAACTGCTACTTATCCTTCCATGTAACCAGGTTTCAACATCTCAGGCATCACAAGCAAGCTCTTTCAGCAAAGTGTGTTACAGTGACCTTATTTTGGCAAATCCTGCAGTAGAGAGGAAACACCATGGAGAAGTGAACTGGCCTCTGCATTAAGAGTGAAGGAGCAGGCAGACCAAAAAAAAAAAGACCTTGACTTATGAAAAGGAGTCTCTCTTATTTAAAGTAAGTTGCTGATATAAACTGGGGTGATGTTATCTGACTTGGTTGACTATGTAGCACTTGAGTGCTAAATTCATGAGAGTATTGGATAATATATTCCACCAGTTCAGCAGCTTCAGACAGGATGAAGCTGTAGGACTGTGTACCACAAGAATCCTTGTCTTCCTTACTCCATTCAGAGTAATTCTGGGAGTCACACAGCAAGGGAACACCATTCTGAATAATGGTTAAGACCAGACAATTCACAATATGGTGGTCTAATCTGTCATTCAAAGCATCCAGATTTCTTACAGCAACCTCAAAGTATTTTGTTACTGAGGTTTTTGTAAGAAGAACACTTGTAAACAATGTTGTCCTGAGGCTGAAGCACTTTCTGGTTTATTATTTCTCACAATCCTTTGCTGCAGTGTATTGTCCTATGAGGTAATTAAATCTCTTGTCTCTCAGAAATTACAGATTCCTTGATTCATGTTTGTATAGTCAGGCTAAACACAAAGAAAAAATTTGGAGGTAAAGGTAGATCTGTAACTGCTGTAGGGGGATCCTACTGGATCTCTTGTTTAAAACCACCAGGCTGCACTGTCCAAACAGTGAGATGTTTTGGATTCCTGAACACTTGTGATATGCAAAAGCAATTGGCAAAGGAAGGATAAAACACGTAATCAGTAGTTTTGTTTTGCTAATTGTTGTTAGGAGTTTGCAAACAAGCCCATAGTAGACTATTCTGCTTTGCTAATTCTGGGTAAGGATCATGAAGGAAGACCTTCCTGAGGAAGAGAGGTAAGAAAAGGGGTTTGTAGCATAATTCAGAGGAGGAATTCAGAAATTTCTCTATGGAGTCCTCATAATTAACTACAGAGTAAAGAAACAGGCTTGAGGCACACACAGTTGCAATAGCAGAGGAAACAAAATGCAAAACTCAAATACAGAGGGACAGAGATACAAAGGTTCCTGTTAAAATTTGTAATTTAGTTTAAAAAATGTGTAATACTTACAATTACATTATATATTGTTGATTTTGAACTTGAGCATTCAAGAATGCTTTGACTACAGTAGAAATGATCATCATTTTGTACAGTCACCCTGCCTTTGATAGTGAAAAATGTACCAAAACAAATTGTCAAATAATCGGTTTATAAGCACATAGATAATAAAATAACAAAGTGATATGAACAGCCAACATCAATTTATCAGGAACAAATCAAGTGAAATCAATCTGTTTTCCTTTTTGACAGTATAACTGGCCTAGTGGATACAAAAGAAGCAGTGGATGTGATACATTTGGACGTTAATAAGGCTTTTGACCCACTACCAGTTATATTCTCATAAGCAACTTAGGGAAATGTTCTGGATGAAATTGCCATCTGGTGGGTGCATCCACTGGCTGCAGAAATGTCCTAAAAAGCAGTCATGACAGTTCACTGTCAAATTGGGAGGACATTTTATATAATATTCTTTACAGTCTTTTCTTATGTTTTGTTCCAGTTTCATTAATTATCAGAAAACGCTCACAAAAAAAATGGAGATTTTTTTTTTTTCACTGATAAAATGGGAATATTTTGGAGAATGGGATTACAATTCAAAAGTCATGGTAGTTTGAAGAAGTGGTCTGAAAATCGTTAGACATGAAAGAAGTGCTACAGTTACTAAGGAAGAATAAAATACCCAAACAGAAGGTTTGAAATAAGGGTGATAATACTGTACAAAGGAGCAGGGATAGATCACAATTTAAATATGAAACTACAGTTTAATACTGCTTTAAAAAAAAAAAGGAGCTGATGAATTGCAATGTTTTTATGTAAAGCATGGGAGATAGGAGGTACTTTATTTTATGTATGGCATTTTAACTAGACAATTACATTGGATGCCTGGCCTTCAGGGAAAGATAAACAAATTGCTATGAGTCCAGAGGAAAGTCAAAAGAGGTATGAGAAGTTTAGAAAAAGGCTTGTGAGGGAGGTTTGAGAATTTGCTGATTTGTTGTGGCTTCTTTGTTCTAAACAAAATGAGAAAACTTGTCATAAAAAGAACCATGAAATATTAAGATTATTATAATTATGAGAAATCCAAATTTCCTCTTATCTACTGAGTATAGAACAAAAATAGTTATCTGGATTTATCCAAGAGAGAGTTAAGTTAGATGCTAAGAAAATGCAAGTGTGGGGACAGATTGTGCTGGAACATGCTAACTGTGCAGTCTCCTTCACTGGAGATTTCTGAGGACACATTAGATGAATGTGTAATCAAGAGTGAGCTGAGTATACTTCATCCTGTCTCAGAGGTTTCTTTCAGCCTAGCTTTGTGTGATTTCTACTTAGTAATGCAAATGTCTGAAATTACTACTTAGGTGGTTTCTAGAAAATAGCACTGAGGTGGATTCAGGCAAAAGTATCTCTGCCAACAGACTGGCAGTAAAGCCTGATGAGGAGACTTTGAAACTAGGAATGAGGGGGTGAAGAGAAATGGTGACCCACAGTCCATTGGGGAAGTGGTGGGCTTTGTTGGCAGGAAAGTGCACTAGACAAAACAGAGCTTAAAAATGACAATGCAGGGTGAAGGGTACTCACTTCAAGCATACACACGCGAACAGGGAAGTTCCACAAGGAAATATTGTGGGGGAAATTCTCATAATATCTGAGAAATCAACAGACTGGAGTACCTCTGAAATGGCTTTACACTGCTGTGTGCATGTAGCATGAGACCAAAAAAAAGGAGGGATCAAAAGCATGTGTGCAGGTGTGGGTCTACAACGTTATACAGACATGATAGGAGGGCTCCCACAACCAGTGTACTGCAATGGAAGGACACAAGCTCTTTAGCACAGACAGGTGGTGAGGAAGGTTGTGGAGTAATTCAGCTTTTTGTGAGACTGTCAGGACTCAATGGAACCTTGCCCTGGGACACACAATGAGCCAGTCAGCAGTTTATGGCTTATGAGTAGAGGGTAGACCATGTTGTAGCAGTATCTGTTACAGACTGCCTAATTGGGAAGAAGATGCTGCTGTCTTCAGACAAGTGGAAGAAGAGAATCCTGCTTCTCATAAGGGGCCTAATATGTGCCAGACACAGCACTAAACACACAATCCTGAGGATACATGGATTGCATTGATGACAACTTTCCAGCAGGGGTGATCCAGCAATGGCTGACCCTCCGTTGGACTGAATGCTTCCAAACAAGGAAAGATTGGAGGTAGGAAAGTTGGGGGCAGTCTTGGCTGCAGTGACCTTGGATTGGTGGAGATCCCATTCCTGAGCAACAAATAAGAGGAACACTACTTTGGATTACAGAACAGCAGACTTTGACCTGTTGAGGAATCTACTTAAAAGGATCCCATAGGAGATGGTCATGGAGGGAAGAGTAGATGAGAACTGCTGGCTGGTTTTCAGGACCACTTTCTCCGTGTATAACAGTGAACAATGCCAGTGTGGAAGAAATCAAGCCAAAGTGGCAGAAGGCTTATACCTGTGTTTAGTTTTGGGTCCCTCACTACAAGAAAGAGATTGAGGTGCTAGAGCGTGTCCCGAGAAGGGCAATAGAGCTGCTGAAGGGTCTGGAACACAAGACCTGTGAGGAACAGCTGAGGGAGCTGGGGTTGTTTAGTGTGGAGAAAAGGAAGCTCAGAGGAGACCTTATCTCTCTCTACAACTACCTGAAATGAGGTTTTAGAGAGATGGGAATATTCAGAAAAAATTCTCCATGGAAGGGGTGGTCAGGCATTGGAACAGGCTGCCCAGTAAAGCAGTGGAGTCACCATCCCTGAAAGTGTTGAAAAAACATGTGGATATGTCACTTGACGACACGATTTAGTGATAAATATGGTGATAGTGCTAGGCTGACAGCTGGACTTGATGATCTTAGAGGTCTTTTCCAACCTTAATGACTCTACAGTTCTTTGATGAATGAAGAGGAGCTTCTTACTCTACTCAAACCTGAAAAGGAATAGCAGAAGAGATGAAAGCTGGAACAGGTGAAACAGAGGAATAAAGAGATACTCTCTGACTGTGCAGAAATTGCCTTAGGAAGGTGAAAGCCCATCTGCAGTTGAACCTTGGAAAAGACAGGAAGGTCAACATGAAAGAATTTTCCAAGGTCATCAGCTACAAAAAGGAGATCGACAAAAATGAGGGCCTGACTCAGAAAAGGGTAGGGAACCTGGTGACAAAGAACCTGGAAGAGGGCGAGGTACTCGGTGACTTCTTCACCTCAGCCTTTATTGATAAAACCTCCCCTGAGGAATTTGATCCTCGTGAGACCCCTGAGAAAGGCTGGAGCAGTGAAGCTTTATGCTCAGGAAGATCACACTAGGGAGCATTAAACCAAGTGGATATACACAAATCTGTGGAACCCAACTGAAAGTGTCCATGAGAGAGCTGGCTGATGTCATTGTGAGGTCACTCTTCATTATCTTTGGGAAATTGTGATAACTGGGGGAGGTTTCAGAGGACTGCAAAACCAAAGGTCACCAATATCTTCAACAAGAGCAAGAAGGATCTGGGGAACTACAGGCCGGTCAACCACACCTTGATTGCTGTGATAGTGATGGAGCCAATGGCCCTGGGAACCATTTCCAAACACTTCATTGTGGTTTAGGCATTTTCCCATCTATTTTTTAGAAAAATGCAAAACACATTTTTATTTTTAGTACAATATACAAAGGTTACATGTCTACAATGTCGAGGCTATATTCAGTTCAGTGATCTTGCTAGTCAAATGTCACTTACCTATTTCTATCTCAGCAGCAAGCAGACTATAAGTTTTAGCATCTCACAAATGCTGGTGAAGCTCCACGTAGTCAGACATTTTCCTCCGAACAACACCCTCCTACTTTGTAGTAGGGGTCAGTTTTCCAAAAAAAAATACCTACTTATCCTGAACTCCCCCATTTCTGCATGGCCATCCTAATGCCATAGTTGGTCATAATGAAGTGGAACCATCTGAGACGAGCAGACATATACGGAAGAGAGTGACAATGAGATTATCTGGGTGCAGACTGAAGCAGCAAAAGTAATAAATTCATTTTTAAGGGAACAATTTTTAGGAAGTTTAATTTGCAGAATGAGAAAATTAATTGAGACCATGGGCAATTTTCATCTTTCCATCCAGCAAGGAGAGAAAAGTAAGGGAAACAGTGAATATAATTGGAATGGCAGGAAAAAGAAACAGTCTTTCATAATTGTTCTTGGTGACAGCACAATTTTTTACAAATACAGAGGTATCTGAAAATTACTTTCACTATCTCTGGAAATATATGGATGATATCCAGTCAATTTTTATGACCAAAACAGTTACACAATAACTCAGACACTTGGAGGGGAAAAATCTGTATTCCCAAACTGAAAATATTTAAAAACCCAATAATTAACATATAGATGAGACACATACTTTCACACAAATTCTGTGTCTATGCATAACCTGTATGTAACTCTTGATGCAAACCAAAAAAAAAAAATAGTAGCCTGAGTAATTTGAGGGGAAGAATCATAAAGCTTTATTAGGCAGGCCACTGCTGTGAACCTCTATTGAGGCTGCTGGGGAAAACTGCCTTGAAAAAATTAAGATATTTTAACATTTGCATTTTTTTAATTAACATAAAATTAAAATATCTAATTTTGTCATAGAACAAAACAGCTTTTTGTAACAAGCTTGTTTTCACATTCACAGTGATCATGGCTTAGACTGCCTGGTTGCTGATTCTGGGGATGGTTCTGCATGAGTTATGGTGCTGGGAGAATTTAGTGCTGATCAGAAGACTGCTAATTAGCAACTGGACTAAAGGAGCTGTTTGCCAAACCAAGCAGAGTGCAAGAAAATTACTGCCCTTTCCAGTACGTTTCCTTTTCTAGGAATGGTGGGATACTACTGTATTTGTGATGATAATGAACTGTCTTCTACTGAAAGAACCCCTAGTCGGCAAATATGTCTCATCCTCGCTAATGGTTGAGCTGTGAAAAGTAATTGAAGCAAATTTGATGATCTGAACCACACATCTTCTTTACAAAGTAAACATTATCAATGAACAGTTGACTTCCTGTATCCTTATGGAAAATTGCTTTCGAAGAAAAGAATGCTCATGAGTGTCTTTTGATAGTCTCTTCTCCAGTGCTTATCTTCTTGGATCAGCAGGCAAGTCTTGTCCTTAGGGAAGGCTCCACTCCACCTCCTTGTTTGGGATACCAAGGGTAATTCAGACACATCTGTATCTTGGTTTTCATCATGTTCTACTCTGCTGTAAATATTGGTCTTATTGCCTCTCTGATACTCCTCTGTTGGCTGGAGATGTGAAATTCCTCAGCTCCATTTTTTGGAGATATATCCCAGAGATATAATGAACAGTAGCAAGAATTGGAAAAAAACACTTTATAAGTGCTCAAAACCCAGCTTTGTCCATTCTTTGTGGCAATTTGCTCTAACATTTGCTGTCTCAAAGTGCTTATGCTACAAAACAGTGCTTCCTACATGATTAGCCTTTTCCACCATTAAAATAATGCATTCTTTGTGTTTGACCTGATTGTAAGAAGAACTTCCACATTAGGCTGCTGTTAGAATCGTTTTACATGAAAAACACTGTGACTGTGTTTCAGGCACTTCAGAATCTCTAAAAACAATACAAAATAAATAAGCTGTCACTATCAAGGACAGAAAACAAGTGCTGTCGTGGAAGAGATGCCATTTCTGCACATTCAAGTTATCTGTGCAATCTTTCCTGCATAGCACAATTATTCTGCAAATTGCAATGCTTTTATTGTTTAAAATGTAATGCCTTTAATTGCTAAAAATAGCTGTCTGTCTGAGTATAACGTTATGCGCTTCTGCCCTATAGAATTAGCTTTGCAGGAAATTGCCTCAGGGCAAAAAGTGGCAAGTCTGAACTTGACCCACATCCAGAGTTTTTTTGTGAAGACAAACCCCATGGGCTGTTGAGTTGGTCACGATTAGAATTGCAGAAAGTTTTTACTTATTTTATTTTTCCTTGTGGCAATGCAAAGCAACAAAAAAAAAATTGAAAGCAGAAACTACATTAGAGTGTTCATATCACAAATTCAAAAACACTAAAAAAGAAAAAAGTGGAGAAATATTCTGGCTTCAGAAATAATACCAGGTAATATTAAAAAGGGTTAGGTATCTGTAAGTCCAGCTGGATATTAGTCATAGCAAATAAGAAAGATCAGCCTACTGCCTTGGAGTTTTCATGATGTTATCATGAATTTCATGCTTTTAAGGGTTTTCTTGCCTTTTTTATCTCCTCTCTTGAAAAAATTTGCCTTTATTCAAAATTGTTTGCTTGTCCTATTAATTTTAGCCACCTCATGATTAACATTTTTCATGGCCATACGTCTTTGAAATTAGAAGTAACTCCTTCCTAACATTACACAATCGTACACTTCATTGTATCCTTTCAACAATGTGACTGCTACTTTGTTCATTGTCCCCCTAATTATCCTTGGGATGTATGTGGCCTTCCAATAAAAAAAAAAATAAGTATATTTAAACCTTTTTTTAAGTGCCTGTGAAGTCAATATCATATATATTTTACAAATGCATACACTAAAATTAAAGTAGGTATAAACTAGGGACATAAATGAAGTTTTTACATACTACATTTTGCTATGGCCCTTGCACCTTAAGCTAGAATAGAGTATTGGGACAGAATTTTTTTATTATTTTAAAATCCTGATGACTGTAATTCTATAGAGTGGGCTCAGGTGTATGTGTGAAAACACACTTGCTGCTGGCAGAAAGCATTCCTGGGTTACCCACGCTACCACCATCTGTGACATATGTGCTATTTGGCAGAGGGATTTCTCTGTATTTCCTAGGAGGCAGGCCCCATCCATCCCTTTTCTGTTGCCATGGCCACATTCTCTCTCTTAGCATCCTTGAGAGGAGAAGAATGCGATGGTGTTGCTTCCCCAGGAGATTGCCTAAGTACTTTCCACTTCCTTGTGTGCAACATCAGCATGCCAGAATGAGGATTTTTGGTGATGTACCTGGTTAAATATGGCAATGTGGGGAGACTTTAACCACAGAAGTGGGCAAAACAGAATCTGGCTTTCAGCTGCAGGCAGTTTGTGCTCCTCATTTCAGCATTAACTTTAGAAGTTTTCTTACTTTAAAATAATTAATACAAAAATGAATTTATAAATATATACTCTGTCTAAAGATGAAGTTTTTATGTAACGCATTATACCCAGAGGATAGATTCCAGTTTCCCTGAATTATGAAATTTGGGGTTGAATTTTGAGAAAAACAAGCAGCACCTGTGATCTGGTTCAGGGATTATCTCCTCATATACTGCCCACTTCAGCTTGTTTCACAGATATCCCATAACATCAGTCAATATTCCCATTTTTTTAAGAATAGCTTTGCTTGCTCAGTTAATGAATCTCTTTTTGTTAGCTTGCTTTGGTGATAACATTTTACATTACAAGCAGATGCTTTGCAAAGATTGAAATGAGGACAAAGTGCTAACCCCAAAAAGAAGCAAGGCTGGGCAGCAAAGTGCCCTTTCTTTGTCCAGGTGCCAGCACTGTGAAGAATCAATACAGAATAAAAAAATAGGGCGAGAAAGAAAACAAATAGAACTGTGTCCCCATTGCTTCTTTCTCAATGTAAAAACCTTGTTAATCAGGCAGAGGGGAAAAGATGATGTAATGCAGTGAGGTATGAAAAAATGAAGCACTTGAAATGAAGGACGTTGTCTTCCTCTAAAATGACAAAGAAGACCAAGGTCATATAAAGTTAGTGCAACAGGGGCCAGTCTGCTGTGTCCTTCAATTAAAGCAGGGTGCACATAAAGGTGATTTTCTCTGCTGCATCCTTTTCCGACTCTGACCCAGTAATGACATCTCAGTTTAGTGTGATGACTTTGATAATCATTGTTATCTCAGGTGTGCAGGGATGGAGAGGAGAACATCTTACAATTGCCTACCACCATAATAAAGTGACAATATATTCCATTATTAAGTAATGGGAGCTTTATTTCAGAGAAGTTGTGGAAACAGTTTAAACAGTTGTGGGTAGAGATAGAAAAGATTTAAAGAGAAACACAAGTTTCAGCCAATGAGCAAAATCGTATTTCATAAGCCAGACTGCATGATCCTTTATTTGGGATATTAATGGTGCCCAGGAGTTTAGCCATATTATTTTTATAGTAAATAGGCATTCAGCAAACTCAGACACACATCCTGTTGGCACGTACTGCAGGATATGGATTTGAGTTAGCAGGGGGTTACAGTCCTTCCAGATTCAGAACAATAATTCAGAAATAACAGCCTTGAAATAAACACAGGAATTCAGTGTGAGGCTGTTGCACCATATCCTAGTCCGAGCATCTGTTCAGCAGCTGAGGTGGATATTTAGATTCAGAAGAAAATCTTATTATTTTTGCATAAGCACAAACCCCTTTCTCCTATGAAAAGGGATTTTCCGAGCTGCTATGCTTCAGATTGGAGAGCCACCTGGTGGGCGGTGGCAGCAGCGACGGGTTCACCTACAGAACTCGAAATAATGTTTGCAACGTTCCTTTGGTTATTATTCCTAGGGTTTCTGTTTGCAAAATCCTCATGACCTCTCAATTTTTAATGCTGTTTTTTTCTTCATTGTAATTTTGTGTTTGTGTGATTGTAGTTATTGTTTGTCAAGCAGTAGTCTCTAACAAGGCTTATTGTTAGTGAGCCGTTTCAGAGTTAGACAAAATGTTTTGAAAAAACAAATTAATTGTTTCGAAGTGTACCTTTACAATATCTTGCAGATGTAAACCAAAAATTCACCGAATAATTTCATGTAGGGGAAAAAAATGCCTCAGCCAGATGCATGAAATGATTTCTTTCTGCCTGCTGGCTCAGGGGTTAGACCATTGTGGCAGGTTGGAAGGGACTCGATGTAGTTTTGCTAAAATCCACCCTCTGCAAGACTGAAGTCTATGGGCTGAGGCAGAGGTGCTGATAATCATACCATACGACGTTCGAAACCAGAGTTTCCTCATTCTTCCCCATTAAGATTGTTTCATTATTTATTAAATACTGACATAATTACACACCTAAAAAAAAAAAAAATGAGGACAGACTGAGACAGAGACATTTGCTGGGTAGCAAGGGTTGGATTAGATGACGTGTAAATGTCTCTTCCAACCCAAACTAATCTGTGATTCTATGATTCTACATGCATTAGTGTTCACACAAGAAATACAGTGGAAGTACATCAGCAGATGAAATGCAAAGCATACTGCCCATTACAACAGCAGGTTTATGGCACTTTCCAGGGGGATAGAAACTGGGAATTCCTCAAGCAAAGGAGGCATCTGAGCTTGGAGCTGTAAATCCCTGAATGGTTGAATTAACCCATCTTTTCTTCTTGAGTTGGAGAGTCCAGGCTTTCTTTACCACTGCTCTTTTAACAAGGTCTGAAAGAGTGTTTTATCTCAGATAAAATGAATTTTCTATTTTTTTAGGCACAGCAGGAGGAAATGAGGGAACAGTCAATGTGACCAACATCAGCTGGGGATGTTTGATCCAAATCTTGTTTGATTCAGCTAAAAGAAGTCTCACAGCCTTAATTTCAAATGTGGAATATTTTATTAAGTACTAATATTCTGCCTGACACTAAAAAAAAAAAATCATACAGGAAGTGCCCCACCTATATTTTGCATCAGAGTTTAAAGAGAGCATTAGAAATTTGGGTAGTCAGTTTTCTAATTTCCTAGTATTGCAGGAAAAAAGAAGCTTCATTTGGAATGTTGAGCATCCTTTAGCCTGAGAAATATCTGGAATGTCTTATCTAGCAGCAGGAAACAAAGGCAAGTATAGTTATTCTATTTTCTGTTGTTTTAAATTGCCAGCTTTATGTAATTAACTAAATATACAATGCAGAACTGTTACAGAAGGGTTGAGCGTGCTAGATATTGTAGCTCTTATCTTGGAAGAGAAGTTGAAAAAACACTCATTTATATCATTCTGCAGGACATTCCACCTTTCTTGCAGTGTCAGGGTGAGCTGTTTATCGTGGCCTCCCCTCACATCACCTCATCCCCTTCTTTGCAGCACAGTTGCATTAAATTCAGTCTAGGCCTGCATAACACTCCTTTCTACCCACTTTCCTGCAGTGTCAGGTGGACCACATATCCTCAGATCGATCACACTGCACACGTCTGGCTGCTTTGACATTGCTGCTCATTCACCATAAAGCTCTAATGAACATTTTCGACCTGCAGGCCATTTCTTCACTGGTCTCTGGACCAGGTAGGGCAGATGTGGGCTGAGCAACTGCCCCCAGAGGCATAGGTGAGGCACCCAACCTGTAGAGCAAAAGTCAATGTAGAGTTAACATCCAGACTCTTCAAATTGCTATGTTTTTAAAATATTGATGCTTCAGTAGATTTATTTTTTTCCATATTTTTGGTCCAGTTTTTCTTTTCTTAATTTAAAAAAAATGCATTCCCATATACTTTGTGTCAGAGGCATTTCTAATCTGAATGTCAGACTGTAGTTCATCCACTTAATACATAAGCTGCTGTTTTTTCTAGGTCTTTCAACATCTCAGAAAGGTCTCATCATCTCAGAAAAAAAAAAATGATAGAGCATTCACCATTCCCTTGCATCATGTTTCAAATTATTATATAACCTTGTTGCTAACTATTTTCACTGCAGTCAATGAAACAAAAAAAAATTGTTTTGCCAGCAAACACAAAGTTGAAATTCAGCTTTTAAAATCATTGCCTCAAATAAAGTGTAAACCACATCATATGCTTCAGAATAAACCTTACTTATTTGTATTTTCAACTGTTTTTTTGCACATGGAAGACTTTTATCACAGTCCTGTTTTACAGAATCAGCTACTTGCCATGAGCATTCAAGTGGAGTTGCTGATTTTACAAACATATACATCCACCTGTCAAAACCATAATTCACATTAAATGGAGATTGTAAAATTAACACTCTTTCATGTCCTAGGTCACATGTGATCTTAGATGTGATGAAGCAAGACACTAGGACAGAGCCAGTTTGTAGTCCTAAAATTCCTGCTGTTCATGTCTAAAATCCATGTGATTAAAATTCCAATTTTTGAAATTTTTTGAAAATCATTAAAATTATATTTGAAAAATTCCATTTCAATACATCACTGATTATTTTTTAAAAATGCTTTTTAAAAAACAAACAAACAAACAAAAAACAACAAACAAACAAACAAAACCCCAACATTTCTTTGAGTTCCTATACTATTCCAGGAATCGAAAAAAAATCACCAACATGGTGGTGGCTGGAGCACTTTATGTGAGAGGAGAGGTTGAGGGAATGGCCTTGGGAAGAAGAAGCTCCAGACTGACTTAACGTCATCCTTCCATTACCTCTAAGAACATTACTGAGAAGAGGGGGTGAGCTTCCTCTTAGAACTGCATGATGGGAGGATGAGGAGCAACGGGCACAAAGACAAAATGAGAGGCTTGGCCTAGACACAAAGAGAATCTTTTTTTTGCAGGGAGCACAATCCTGCCTTAAAACAGGTTGCCAGAGAATTTGTGCAGTCCGCCAATTAAAAGATTGAACTGGATGAGTAACTGGGTCGGATTCCATAGCTGACCCTGCTTTGAGCAGTGGTTTAAACAACAGACAGGTCCCTGAGGTGTCTTGGAATTTTCCTGTGAACCTATGATACACTGTTTTAAAGTAAAATTGTCTAGCAGTATGTCACAAACATACTTAAATGCAATATTGACACAGTAAGAGTTACATGAGAAAAACCCCTGAGGTTTAGCCATCTCAAGAGACCTCCAACAATGTCATGCTAAACTGAATTTGTTCTGATAAAGGAGCTTTGCCATGATTACACTTAATGATCCCTAAAACCACAGGAGAATATTATTTCCTCTCCTTGTCATAGACATGGAAACGTCTACAGCAAGGTTGACATTGTGGAGGAAAAATTACAATAAGAAGTTCTGACAGGAGGAACTCATGAAGTGTATTGCCCTTGTGTAACACTGGTTATGCACTAGAAAGGATTGCTTCCACTTCTGCCATTCCTTTCAAAGAGTTTAGCTTAAAGAACTTAAATCTTTAAGGCTACGTAGCCTTTATGTAGTATTTGAATTTTATTTACATGTAAGATTCGTGTTAAATGGGGTTGCTTCTGTTTAGTCTGAAAGGGCTCTGCAAAATAATTTGCTGTGGCTGTCATAGTTTTCTCTTCTTCCCCAACCAGGAGGGTGAAATCCTACATGAGATGTGCTTGCAGATTTCATGTACTGTTGAGTTGCATATTTAAAATACAGATTATTTGTGGTGACTGCAAAGCAAGCTCTAAACATAACTTTTCTTTTCTGTGTGCTTTAACTGCACAGTGTAGGGAAGTTCATTTCAGAGCTCCCTGAAGGTTTCTTCTTGTTCTTGATGGATTGTATTTTTCTAATAAACAGAGGTAACTTTAAGGTAGTAAATCTATGTTTTTCCAGGGATGAATGGGTTCCTGGATTTAATTCATTAATTTAGCACCTATGAAGCAAAACAATTAAAATGCAAGCTGAAATATTCAAAGAAATCTAACAATACCACAGACTCCAGCAAATTGTCAAATGATACGTTTCTGCAAAGATGCCCTTTTTTTCAGGCATATAAGAAATAATTGGCTGACAACCTGGGTATATGAGCCTTTACAGGAATAATTGCTTTGAAAATGAAAAGAACAGCCACAAAGTGTGAGTCACTACATCCAGTTGTGAAAAACAGAAACTAAATATATCCAACATGCTCTAATAGTAATACATGAAGAAAGTAGAAACTTTCAAGCACTTTTGTAGGACAAACCTCCCACTTTCAAGTATGAAGCCTAAAGAGAAATGTAATTCTAATAAATAAAATGTGTCGTAGTCAATGGGGATGCCTTTGGAGTTTCACTTTTCAAGCACAGCAGAAGCTGAAATAGCCTGCCTTCAAATACCTTTTAGGTGTTTTAAAAGAATATGGGATTACCATTCCTTTCAGACATCACTAAAATAGCAAAGCATTCCTGTCCTTCATATCTTCTTTAAAGCTTTAACACTTAAACCTTTAAAGAATATGCTGAAATACTCTCTTCTCAAGAATACCTGAGAAAAAGTGTGAAGAGCAGCAAAATTTGAATGTATGTGGGCTTGAGCAGTTACATATATTTTCCAAAGGTTTTCTTACAGGATCTATCTCTCTTATCACAAGCATATCATGCTAAATCACAAGTATATCACAATAATAGGACTTATATGTATTACATAAAACAGTAATCCAGGCAGTTGTTACTCTGTTACAAAAAATGCACTATGGTATTATTACCTTACCTTTTACTAGTGAAAATCAGAGGATGGTGCTTTTATTCTGCTACTTTAGTTCAAAAAGTGACTAACAGATTAGAAAAGGTTGGCTTCATACATCTATTGGTTAGAAATAAATAGAAAAATGTATATATTTCATCTAACAATGAAATGCCTCAAAATCAGCATAAGATCATAATTGCTTAAGAAGTTTAAAAGTTGACATGTTCATGTAGTGAAACTTATATCTGGCCATAAGTTAATCAGTTCAGTTAAATTTAAACTGTTGTGAGACAACTTAAAAGGACTAAGGAAAGGGCAGCAAAGAGAAGCATAGTGTAAGAGTTTCCATTTCGAAGAGCAATTTTACAGCTGATAAGAATGATAGATGTCTGTAGCACACAGTGATGAAAGTGGAAAATATAACGAAGCAAGATCAGAGAGATGAAAGAGAAATTTCAGATAATAGGATGACAAAAAAAATTATAAAGGAATTTAGTTCAGATACTTTTGGAAAATCTCACAAAATACGAAGGAGGTAATATGAGAGGAGTTTATAAAATAATTAGTAGTGAAAATGGCCAAACAGTGTATTTACTTTTTTTAATATGACATAAGCAAACTGCCAGCAGAACTCTTATTTTTTCCACATCGTTTTAAGAGATTAAAAGGATATACTTCGCAGACTATAAATAATTAACCTACTGAAATAACTTGTGTAAGAAATACAGAGGAAAAAAGTGCATTTAACCATTATACAAGTAATAGAGATTTTACCATTCCTTTAGAGAAAATTGCACCTGGGGAGAAGGATTTTATTTTCATTTTCCTGAAAATATGGTTAGCTAACAAGTTTTGGACGTGCAAAGCACCTCTGCAAGCAAGGTTCCAGTTAGCTGTGCTAATGGTCTTAACTACAGTGACAATTCCTTTGTCTTTGCTGTACTGCAGGGAAGATATATTATTATCCTTAAAAAAAAATGTAAAAACACTGAAAGAAATTATGTTTTTAAGTGTAACTTCACACCTGTCTGTGAAAAATAAGCAGTACTTCTATATAGCAACAGCAATAACGAAGGCCTAACTTTTTCTGTAATGTTCTATTTAAAGTCCACTTGAATTAAATATTCTTTACTAGCAGTACTAAATTAATTCTTTATGTAAATGAAGCAACTCTGCTACTAAAGCAGAAGTTTGTGCTGTTTGTATGTTGTCATGACACTTCTGGGTAGGTTATTCCTTTTCCCACCCTAGTTGTCAGAAGCACTTTAGATATCAAAGTGTAAGGATGAAGCTTCATTTCCTACCTCATTTATCCTTGATATTAATTCAATAATTGTCATTTATGCCATGAAAAAAGTACATGATGCTCAGTACAAAATCAAAGCTATCAATACCCAGGGTGGAAGATTGGCATAATAGTCTGATAACTAACTCAGGATTCCAGTTAAGTCCACTGGAGTGTAGCTAAGGCTGTTATAACTTTGTGATAATAACTTTGGATAACTTAGTCTTTCGCAGTTACCCACAACTAAAATGAGAAAATCACTCTTTTCTCCAAGATATACTGGAGGTATATACTCTGCTGTTGGGACTGGAGTGGGAAAATTTCAATAACATACCAATAAAGTATTATTTCTTCACTCTATAGGGGTTTTAAAAAGATTTTTTTTTATTACTTCATAGTTAGATGAATAGTTAAATGTCTTTGTGATAAAACTTGTCATTCTTACAAAATTCCTCTGAAAAAAACATGGGTTTCCTTCTCTCTTTTTAGCCAGGCAAATGAATGGTGACACAGATAATTGAGCGGTTTCATATTCTACCAAATGCAGCTTACTTCTAATTAAGTGTTGTCCATGTATGAGAAGGATTAGAATATTAAGGACTTAAAGTCAGGATTAGCTGTAGAAGCTGTCTTCATCCTCAGGAAACAAATTAAAGGCACTGACTGTTGATTAAATGGATGATTTCCAATAGTCAATGTAGATTGTACATGTACATCTTCCTGTCACCATCTTTTCAAAAAGTGACTAGTATATGCATAAATGACAGCATTACTCACATTTAGAAGAAATTAGTTGTTTGCTGTGCACAAAGAAGCACTGGAGATAATTCTGTTTAAAAAGTACAAAGAAATCTGTTGACAGCAGTTCAGGGTGTTGATGACCATGGGGCCTCTTTATCTTATTACCTCCTTGGTTATTTGAGTCACATAGCGATCAAGAAATGTTTAATTTACCTTGACTTCTACCACATTTTGAACTTGTTTTTCTCCTTAAAGCCAGCCAAACAGCTGGCAGGATGGATTTCAGTGCCACATGTTAGACCAAAAATAGAAGAGGATTAGAGACACTCCATGACCAGTGATTTCCATATTCCAGTACACATCTCTCTCACATCTGCATACCATTTCTTTCACTGCTGCTCAGCCACAAAGAGAACTGGGTCCATTTTCAAGTACTTGCACTAGTTAATAGAATTTTTGACCCAAAATGAGGTTTTGAAGTGCCAATCCTCCAGCTGACAACTATACATCAAAGTGTTGGGTACACGATGCAGTGGCAGTTTCTCTCATGTTCTCTATTCTCAATTGGGGTATTATGTTTCAAACACTGCTGTGCTCCAGCAAGTTGGTGTGCTCAAGAGAAAGATGCTGGTTCAAATTCAATGAGGGGCAAGAGAGTTAGGATCCCTTCTCTATTCCATCCTGACAGACAACAGTTGGGATGGGATGAGAGAAGATGAAGAGGAAAAGGATACCTCTCTCTCCTTCACACAAGCTGTGTTTTACACAGAGATAGGTACTGGTTAAGCAGATTTAGAAAATCAGGCCCCACAAGTCTCACAGTTGGAAAGCATTTTGTGGTAAGGCTCTTCATAAAACAAGCTACAAGTGGACAAATGTCCTGATGTGCCATGCATGCACCTAGCTGCAGAAACAGTGGTGCCTACTAGAAGTATTTGCAGCGAAAACTGAGGTGTCACAGGGATTGGGTGCCTACACGCTGGCCTGCTGCAGGTACTGGTGATATCAAAGTGATGGACATGCATCCTTGAAACCCAGCACTCCTGTTCTCTTCGTAAATACATCCCTGAGCGTCTTTTTGACAGTTCTCTTCTTCTCAGTTGTTCGGTTTTGTTGTCTTTGACCTTAGTGAGAATTGTCTCATGAAATGTCCTCCATCTATCAGTTTAAAAAAATTGCCTTTTATTTATTCCCGTGTTTATATACCCATTTGCTCTTCATGTTCTAATGACTGTGTTTGAGATGGGTTTAAATTTCATCATAGATATAAATAGGAATTGCACTGTATCCTTCTCTATTCTTGAAGGAAATTGGTTATAAATACTATTTAAGGTTCAACTCTAGTTACTGCTAAAACAAACTTCTGCTTCGAGATTTAGTACTGAGAACTGAGATGCAAGTAAACATGAACTGAAATAATTAAATCAGTTGCTAACTTTGACTTTTTTACCGTTAATCTGTGTAGCCTCTATAGTTTCAGAATAATAATGTCCAAATGCATCTTAGCTGAAGTAATTTTTTTGCTTGAGATTCGTTGCTTCTTCTCAGGACTTGGAACTAGATCGTGCTTGAGGCAGTTCATTTAATTTGTAAAGAAATTTCTTCTCTAAACTTTGTCCCCGTGTGACTTTTGACCAGTTTACATGTGGAGAGCTGAAATAATACATTACTAACAGTTTATTAGCTTCACTGTCATTTTTGTCCTTTGCCACTATATGTTGAATACTTTTGATTATTTAGGGGCCATCATTATAGCCTGCCAAGTATGCCTTTCAGATGGAGTGAATACACACGTAGTTTTGAAGTTAAACATAGCAGCTTCTGTTTGGCTTGGGGAACTCTGGATAGAGTGAGCAACTATAACCAAATTTCTGTAGCTTTACTGCTCCAAACTTCTCTCAGAGATCTATTTCTCTTTCTCACTCACCATGAATAGAAGATTGCCTGTCGCTTAGCCTCCCATAAGTTGAGCTGCCCTGTGCTGCATGGGCAGTGTGGCAACCTCTCTGATGCTTCCCAGGTTTTCTCATCCTCTTAAACACCTGTCTGCTTTGTTTTTACCTCTGCCACCAGAAAGGAAGTAAATGGTGGAAAAGGAATGTATCCACAAATGCCAGGGATGCATAAAATTAGATCAATTAGCTACATGGATAAAGTTCTGAGCTAAGGAGGGGATGTGCTTTGAACAGAAGATGAGGGACAGTGGCAAGGGAAGTAAGAGACAATGAGCTGGTGATGGCAGACATGATGGTTCTGTGTTGACAGTATTTGTTGCATGTTGGTGCATTGTTTAGGGAAAGCCTGCAATAACCAAAGCACTGTAGGAGGTATGTGGGAATATAAGGTCAGGAACCCAAACTGATTTAAATTCTTAATTGCCTAGATTTCTCATAGGCCCCTAAGTGAAAATTAATCTGAACACAGTCTCAGTCTAGCTGCCACTTCTCCTTTCAGACTTCTGAAATCCTAGCTCTTAACTTCTCAGATGCCTAAGTGCAGTTTCTAGGGCAGAACTGCCTAAGCCATGTTTGCTATTGAGCAGCTGGGCTCTTCCAACTCTGCCAGAGTTTACAGGCTGAGCACTCCTCCATCTGATATTGTGTTTGCAGTCTTGGAGCATGTTGTCTTTATTAGAGGACTCAAGATAAAATAACACCAAAGTCAAGGGTTCAATCCCCTGCATGGGCTGTTCACTTAAGAGTTGGACTCGATCCTTGTGGGTCCCTTCCAATTCAGAATATTCTGCGATTCTGTGAAAATAAATACCACACCAGTAGTTTCCACTCTAGCAACCCATGGAAATGCTGGAGGCACATTTGTAATTTTTTTCTCCTGTTTTTTATCACATTTCTTGGAGAAGTACCTTGGTCTTTCTTTTGCGATAGTAGGATCTGAGAACACCACATACCTTCAGTGAAGTGCTCAGCTTTTATGAATTCCAGTCTGACATTGTTCCTCCTCACTACTCCATTTTTACAAAAAAATAAACAGCAGATCTTTAAGTATAATATTTAATGTCCTAGGTTCTTGCTGTGAGCCTCACCCATAGCCTTCCCTCCCAAGGACATTGTGACTTACAACAGACTGGGCGTTGAAAACAGAGGAAACGGCTTCAATTTTGAATCTGTTAGTGAAATTTCCACCCACAAACTGAGTATAATTTCAGTGCTGTAGGTGCACATTTACTGTACCTCTGACAACAGTTTAATTCTAATGGCCAGCTTTATTTTTGAAGACTAATTTTTTAATTGGAGATCAAATCATTGCTGCCTGACTGAAAACTGCTCTGATTTATGTAAGTGCATAGCAGCTCCACTCAAACCATTGGAGTTGTACTGGGGCTGCTGAGAATGCTATCATCTTTAGAACAGTATAAACTTATTAGGATAATTGTTTGATCTTATAAGTGAATTCAGCAAGCTAAAATCACCCTTCTTCTAAAGCAGATAATTACATTAGGGTTAAATTAATTGATTTATTTGATAGTTATATCCTGGAGCCTGCCAGGATCCTAAGAGTACCTTTCTCCTTACTGTCTCGCTTTGCTTCCTAGCATGAAAGTGATGGGACTGGAAGAAATGTGCAGGTTGCAAATGCAAATGTGCCACCACCTACTTCTCTGTTATTTATTGCTGTTTACATAGCAGCTCAGGTTTGTGTGACACATCAGGCAAGTAAAACGTCAGGTTACTGCCTGACAGGATGGGAAGCCTGATTGTTTACCACCTGGCTTAGGCATTACTGCTCGCACAAAATGAAGGTGATGTGTGCATAACCCGATGGCAAATTTAAATGCTTCATTCGCCTGCTCTTCATTAGATTTTTGCTTTATGCTGACTGCTCATGGAGGTATATCAGTGTAAAAGATGTGTGCTGTACCAGCTGTGGTCCTGGAACAGGAATCAGATGATGAAAGTTTGCTATTGTGACAGCCAAGGGGCAGGAGTAATAGCTTGCAGTTGTGGAATCCTTTTCAGAGGTGACACTTAAAAAAGGCAAAATGCAGATGAAAAACAAGTGGAAATGTACAAGGAAGATCTTTTTTCCATACCACCCTTGTATTCCTTTATGTGTATATATATTTCCTCTTTCAATTGTACTGTTTGTTTTGTTCATACTTGAATCTCAGATGCTTTTGAAAGTATTTAAGGTCACTCATATAGAAGTATGGGTCATCGGTTCCTGATTGCTAGGTGCATCATACTTCACCTCAGATCCCTTAATTTTGTTTGACACTTCAGCATACAGTTATTTTTTTTTAAGCTATCATTATGTAGAATATCAGGCCTCTTGTAAGCATGTTCATCCTTTATTGTCTCCTGACAATAGAGCACCTGTAAAAGACCCAGAGGGAGACAGAAAGAGAGAGAAAGAGGAGGAGAGGCACCTTTGATCTATTCCTTGGAAGTTGAACCTCACTGAACACCTGCATCTATCAAACAAAAATACTGATTCTGAGCAATCAGACTACATCAGCTCCATTTAATACAGGACTACGTATTTAAACACAGTGAGATGAAAGAAGTGATAAACTTTAATCTGTTTGTTAAAATTTTGGCTTCTGGTGAATGATTTGGTAATTTTCATTGAAAATTGAATTGTAGAAAGTATTATGAATGTGGCTAAATACAGCCTGGGAAATTGTTCTGAAAAGAATATATTCAATATCTTGGGATAAAAGTAAAACATCCTGAAATCTAGCAGTTGCTATGGAAATGCTTAAATTAAATGTAAAGCATGCATAAATTTTCAATATACTCATCACTTTGGGAATCGAGGACATATGTTAGGGGAAAAGCCATATACATGAAGACTAAGCAGAAGGTAAAACATGGGATTTTTCTGTCTGTGGATCTGTGTTCGGAATATTCCACTGGCATATCTATACTTCATTCTGAGTGCAGAAAAAAACTCACACTTGAATATTAAAGTATTTCTATGCAAAATACAGGACAAGCCAGGAACTTGAGTCTGAGCTAGTTGTGCTGCCAGTACCCTGTATGCACTTGCAGCTCTGCAGCTTGGCCAATTTTGGGCAAACAGGCTGAATACTGGGTCCTTATTAGCAGGGCCCTGTGTACTACCACAGAAGATAATAATATGTGGTCAACTCTAGCTGACCCTGTGTGAAGCAGAGAGGACAAGATGAATTCCAGAGGTGCCTTCTGATCTCAGCCATTCCTTGGTTCCCTGAAGTTGGAAATATGTGACTAGCTTGATATCTTCTTGTCCTTCCAACAGTCTGTCCACTAAGCTACAGACGTTCTTCAGAAGATGTAGATATAAAGTGAAAAAGACAAGAAGGCACTCTGGGTAAATTCCACCCCCTTATCCCCATTCTCTGTGCACTGTCAAATCGACGCAGACTAAGGATTTGGAAGTATACTTCAAAAATTGCTAATTAACTAACCAGACACTCTTTTGGCCATAAGAAGAAATGCCCAGGGACCGTGCTTTTTGCTAGGTGCTCGAGCTGTTGGCTGTGTAACCTCTGTGCACTCAGGAAAGGACAGCACTCTGTGGCTTTTCTCCTGATCACCTTTCAGAAAGTCCTGTACTTGTTGTGCATGCATAGATGTACCTGCACATACCACAGTATTACGAGGGACCAGTTGGATGTAATACCTCAAAGGCACTACCAAGAATGATTGGTGTTCTGTATTACATTAGGTGGGAGCCACCCTCACAAATCAGCCTTGCTGTACAAGATGGTATACTATCATTGTTTGAAATAATTTGAAAAACACATATCAAGAGTGAAGGTAGAGCTAAAAAAACCCTCCAGGTTTTCTGTCTGTGGTGATGCTGACATAGGGGATGTCTAATCAACCTGGAGACTGCAATTTACAAAAACATTCTGAATCTCTCTATATGCTTGAAAGACAGCTTCTGTAAGGTAGTTCAGTGTTCTGATTTGATCTTCTTGTTAAATAATAGTTTGACTTTCTAATGCAAATTAAAAGAGAAACTCTGAATCTTCAACTCACAGCTTTTTAAAAGTCAATTTAAAAAAAAAAATCCATACCAGAGATGTCATATGAAACTATAGACATACAAACATACATGTACTTTTAGTAATCAAGTTCTTCAGTTTAATGTAAATCTTCAATTACGATATGAAAGGGCATCCCTCCTCAAGGAATGTTTGATTTAGGAATGCAATTCTAATTTAGTTTCATTTTTTCAGTGAAACTACATCAAGTGAGCTGTAAGAGTGTACCTAAAGTGCTCCATCCACTGGTGGGTAAGACCGCAGGACTTTGAATCGATATGGCTAGCCCAGGCATTGATACAGATGGTGATTCAAAGTAGTTGCAGTTGTAGGAATCCTGTTAGGCTTGAAAAATGCAAAAAATCATTGTCACAATCCTGACTACACTACGGTGAAAAATAAGGTGCCCATTTGATTTAGGGAAGGGATGTTATATCTAGACTAGGACTCTTTGCACCCCAGCATCTGGGTGGCAAGAATGAACATCTACAGCAATCAACTTTTAGATGTGGCTGCTGGATGCCAAACAATAACATGCTCTGAATCGCACTCATCTGCAGAGCTAGAAAAATATACCCTATTGCACCCTTTAGCAAAGACACATTAACCATGGTGGACAACCACATTAACTGATAAGTTTAATAGCATCATATCTTGTTTGTTTGCCACTGTCTGTATACACAAAATAAATTCCTCCGCGAACAGAGCCTGCACAAGAAAGTGCAGCATCTTTTACAGCCATTTTAAACAATGTTTTGTATAGATGTGTTCATCATTTGTTGAAAAATGGCATGATGATGTTAAAAAAAAGTATATTCAGTCTTCTCCTTCATCTGTATATTTATAATTTCTATTTTTGTTGTTTCATTTAGATAGTGGTTGAAAGCTAAGGGTTAAAGATAGCCATTCAGATGTGCAGATAACCCCATATCTGTTTTAGGAGAAGCCAGTAATGTCCATATAGGCAGGTGTTTGATCAGGGAATTTCAGGTACATGTTTATATTGATTCTCCACTAAATACAATATTCTGGGGAAAAAAAAATCCAGAAGCAACAAGTGGGACCTAGTGGATTTGATTTCAATCTCTATGCTAGGTGCTGTGTGTTTGTAACCCATGGCATAAGTAAATGATTTTAGCCATAGAGTTAGATGTTACTGGATTCTTTTGGGACTATTCTGGCAAACATAGAGAGTCATGTTAAAGTGTATTAAACAGAGAACAAGGAGTCATATTTCTGAAAATATGCTGGGACTAAAAATTAAACTATAACATTTTAAAACAAACATTTAATTAAAAAGAACATATTTACACAGCTAATACAGATCAGGGAGACTTGGAGGAAGCTTCTTATTGCTTGTCACAAGAGATAACTGGTCCTCCGGGTTTGATTTGATTCACATGTGAACAATGCATATCTCAATGTTTAGATTCATGGTTGCTTGGTTCATTCTAAATTGCATATTGTGACTATTATATGTGGTACAGTATTTGAAAGGAATATATTTAAAAATACTACACTGAAAATTGAAACCTTTTATTTAGTCATAATTAGCAGATACAGTAATCGAGATACCGCAGACTTTATTTCTTAAGGGAAAAAAAAATATTCAAAGAACAATAAGAAGTTAACATGACGCCATAAAAACTTAAATGCATAGGGCCATATTGTTACAATTTGCTCATACAGTACTAAGGTGCTATTTAACATGCAAATTGGGTAATGTGGACTATTTTGAAACACTAGATTCCTTTATTCAGGTAATTTTTGCTCAATTAATTATTCCATGTGTCACCAGAATTACTACAGAAAAGAATTATTTGTGGAATCTGGTTCTATTTAATTGGAGAAGGCTATCATAAACTGCATATCATAAACTGAACAGAATGGGTTCTTATAAATTTCAACTGTGATAAGAAGTCCAGGTAAAACCTGTAATATTCTGAAATTTAAGGTAAGAATTTGTTGGAGGTTTTTTCCCTGAAAATAATGGTATGAATACACCTTTGGTGGTTCCTTCAAATTTTTTCATAAACAATAAATATTCTAACCCCTAAACTGTATGCAAACAAACCATGCTACATATTCACTATATATTGTATATAAATTTTGATGTTTTAATTTTAACAGTTTAGCTAAACCATGGTCCACTCAAATTTTTTACATTTTTTCACCCCACTGAAGTTATCCTAGAACTGCTCTATTTGTCTATTCATAAACAAGTGTATGAAAGACTGTTGCATGTCTTTCTCTGTCCATTCTTCCCTGGACAGTAATATTGGATGGATATTTTTCAATTTAATAAACATTGATTTTGTTAAATCAAGCTCAAAACAGTGCATTTGCATTTTGTCCCAATAGGAGTTCCTGTTTCTAAAACAATAATATAGTTTCTGATTCCTTTAGAGGTAGATTTCATAGCCTTCATCCACCTCCTAAGAAAGCATTTTTCCATCTCTAACCAATAATTCCTTTTTTTAATTTTTTTTTTATTGAGTGCCTGATGTATTCATAAAGTAATGTCAAGGTTATTGTGGGAATATCAGGCCTTGTTGCCATGGAAATACACATTTACTTATACAAACACATTTCAAAAAGAAAAATCACTTTTATAAAAGTTCATTAAGAGATACTCTTTTTTTTAATATATTGATCGAGTTACAGAAAGAATTCTTTCCTATTTTTGGTGTGTATATGTTTACAGGGGGACTGTGTATGAAATTTATGTTGAATCAGTTCATACCCCACTTGGTGCAGGCAGTGACAGAAGGAAATGCTATTTAGGGGGAACATGTGAACCTGTCCACTTTCCACTTTGGCTCCCTCTTCTCTTTCTCCTTAGTTTGGCAGGCAGAAGGGACTATGTTCAGCACCGTTTCCTTTCTTCCCCACAGTCTTCTTGAACCAAAAAATTAGGCAAATTTACCAAAAGTCTATTCTGCTGTATAGAGAATCAAGTGATCAAGATTTGTCACCACTGACCCTTTTTCCAGCCTCAGATGAATTGTGAACACCAGCTCAAGCTTCAGTTTCTCAATGATAAGGAAAGCTTCTTCCAGCAGAGGAGCTAAGACATCTAACCTTTCTGAGTTAGATCATTTTGCTCTTACCATAGCTGCTCCAGAGATCCTCAGTGTGGACTTACTTTGAGGAAGATTTAGCTAAGAGCTCTGTAGCAGAACATTCAGTATTTTCCTCAGCTTCTCAAAGAACATCAGTGAAACTGAGATTTCCTGGGGCCGTACTGCTACTGCTTACCCAGCTATTTAGGCTTGTCCTAAGGAGTCTCTAGCACTGCCACACACAGCCAGTGCAAAGTTCCAGAAAGTCACACCTCTCACCTCTTCTAAAGTCTTGTCACACTGCTACCTTTAGGAGGATATGGTGACAGCGTTATAATTTCTCAGGTAGCTCAAACAGAAGAGGTTTGTTCAGGAATGTCTGACAGGCTAGTTAGTGGCTGTAGGTGGATATTGCAAAGCAGGTGAATGTCAAGTCAGAAAAACCACACTGACACCAGCCGTCACTGTTCAGAAATGTGCTGCTTTTCCTGCCCTCATTGTAATAATGCCTGTCTCCCTGTGCTTATCTTGTCCTCTGCTGGTCTCTCAGTGAGCAGTGAGAAGTGGTATCAAGAACAAAGGCATCAACCCCTTACTGTTTCTCTTCAATGCCTTGATCTCAGAAACTAAAACTTGGGTGTAAATGTAAGCTGTCAGGGGCTATGGTGAGAAAGAGTTTTTGATGGCTTTCATGCCAGCTTTGGAAGTGCTCTGGAAGAATTATACGTGCTCACCTGCTAAAATAAAACTGCAGTAGGGATGCAATAGGCAATGGGCATCCCTGGAAAAAAACAGGATGAATGATAAAGTTGCTAAGTACACCCTATTAAAAATGATGGATAGTGTCAGAGGATGGTGAAGCACTTTACCACAGAAATAACCACCTCAATGAATTCTTCAAGTCCAGTAAAGATTACAAGCTTTACTACCAATACTGGAACAATATAGTTTCCTGAAACATGCTGATGCCTGACAGAGTATGAAACACCTCTGCTAGAAAGATGCTTGTATGTAAGATCATTCTACCTACCAGGACAGCTTCAAGTGCTCATAACAAGTGAAAAAAATGTATAGCTATAGGTATACACTGTATATTTAGTTATAGGAAAAAAATAAAAATACATCAAAGAATTGTTATGAATCAATGCTTCCAATAATCCTTTAGTTTGAAAATAAACATTTTGTCTTGACAAGATCTTCTAATGCAAGAATTCAATGAAACAAAACCTTAAAAATAAGGAAATGTACTGCTTTTGTCAAGAAGATTTAGGAATTTCAAGGCAGAGTATATTCAGTTATATGCTTGTGCTCTCTCTATATATCAAATATATGTTTCAAAAACAGAACAAAAAATTCTATATGATTTGGAACTTAACAATGTAAAAAAAAACCCTATGGAAATATAAAATGGATCATACGGTTGCTAGGTTTTGTTTCACATTGGCTTGCTTTATAAACTGAAAATTCTTCTGTTGTATATCAGAGCAAAGGACTTGCAACATTTAAAGCGTGTGGTAGACTTGTGTTAAATCAAATCTGGTCTGACAGATGCTGAAAGAAGATAAATTATTTAAGAAAAAATGTTGCATAAAAGTTTTACTGAACTGAGAGAAAGAAAAAATTCCCATGACTACCTGCTTTGCTCTGAATAACGTCAACAGAAGTGGCAACACTGAAATAGCTATTTGTGGAAGAAAGACGTAATGGAAAAATCAAAAATCCCTGTAACTGCTATTCTTTTTGTGTTTTGGGGGCATGTAACTTTCAAGGTACCTTAGTGCAACTATTATGGGTTCCTACTCATGTCAAATATTCATATGAAATCAAGACAGTATTTGGTGAATAAGATTTCAAAATTATCTTTTTTCTTTTCTGTAGCTTTTAAACTATCTTCACATCTATCTATTTAGAATAGAGAAAAGAGAAATTGGGACATTTTATGGCATCTGTGATTTCATATATATACTTTGGTCTAACCTGACCTTAGGTATTATGATGGTATTAATCCTGAATACATCTGCAGGGTTTAGCATGCTCCATTCCAGTCTTCAGGAAACATGCTGCTCCAATGATCCACTGAAGACCAATAAAGCAAGTTAAATAAAGACAAAACGTGTCCATGGTGAAAACAATATGTAGGTCATCAAGGACTACATTAAGAGCTTATTGGGCAAAAATTTGTAAATACCAAAATAGGAACAAAATTTTATTATGTAGTCTTTCAATTCAGTAGATAAAACATAGCAAGAACTAAGGGAACCTTATTCATTTTACACATAAGAACCAAAATTAGGTCTTTTTTTTTGCAGTCAACAGAATTGGCTCAGCAAGAGTTATATAGATTCATTATCACTGAATGTTTTTTCTAAAAGAGATGTTTTATTTTAAACTTAAGTTAATGCAGTAAAAATCTATATACTGTGTTTTACTGAAGATGCGACAGTAAGCAAGATTGTCTCATTTAACTACAATGTCAATATAACTATGAAATACTAAGCCTCCCTTCAGAGTTTTTCTTTAAGATGGGAAAGATGTTGATTTAAGATTCTGAGAGTAATTTTAGTTTGTTGAGGCCTATGTCTTTTACATCTGAAGCAGGACTCTACCAAAGATGAAGGCATACTTTTTGTGCCTTTAATCACCTGTCCTCACCTCCAGTCTGTGGGCTTTGCTGGCATAATTATGCCAGTAAGAGTTGTAAAGCTGTGTGGTTCATTCACTGGTGTCACTGCTCTGATATAGGATCAGTTATACTAGCAGGTGTGAATATTCAGAGGTAATTTGTCAAGATAGTGGATTTGCAATCTTATTGCTCATGATACTCCTTAATTTAAGTATTGAGATATTTTTCTCAGAAAACATAGAGTAGTTGTAAGACTTATATACTTGTAAAAAAAAAAAAAAAAGAAAAAAAAAAAGGCGATCTCAGTTTCTCCATGCAAAGTTATTTCAGTAGAAAAGTGCTAAAATATTCTTGACCTTTGTTAACTAAAGAACATCTCTTTTGAATTCAGCATGACCTTTCTTCTCAAAATGGAGTTAGGTTATATCAGAGAAGGTTAACAGTTTTAAAAGGTCAAAATCAAATTAAATCTTTTGAAGTAATCAAAATATTTCTGTTGACCTGACCTTTATTGATTTATTCCTTCACCCATTTGTTGGTTGAAAAATGTATGTAAAAATGTTTATATCTGATACATTACTAGTGTTGCAAGATGGGAGAAAAAAAATTGAAGTCTTCAAAATTCTTATGAAAGACAAATTTTTTCATGTACTTCTGTATATTGAGATGCTCCTTACATTTGACTGTCAACAAGAAACTGGGATTTGATTTAAGACAGGGCAGCTTTTGTGATGGAGAAGTTGAATTAGCTAATTTTAGGCAGACGTTGGAGGAGATGTACATGCTTGTGCTACAACTACCATGATGTAATTATGGGAATATACTTATTATGCTAGTCTTGGCATTTAAAGATTAAAGTTTCAGTCAAAATCTTTGAAAACAATGAAAAGGCCTGGCCATGATAAAAATAACAGCAAAATCTTCCACTAGGTTAATGGACCATCATCTTACCATTTTGGAGAATATAAAAGAATAAGTGAGGAAGTTAAAATGTTCCTTAATATTAAGAAATAATCCTTTTTTTTTATTTGCCCCTGTCCAGAAACTATTAATTTACCAGTGACTGCATAGGGTGATAGTGGTCTCCACTGATATTTGCCTCTAAAAATGTCGTACAACCTTACATTATGCTTCTCTCTTCTCCCACACCTCATATGAACATTTTTAAATTCTCTCAAGGAGTGGATTTTTCACTTTCTGCAAGAAGTCAGTGTCCATTTGTTGCTGTTGTCACTGCAATACAAATAAGCATAGTAATAAATATTTTCATAATCCATAGATCAAAAAAACTATAGCACTAAACAGAAAATATAAGATGATTATAGAGTTGAGAATGTTGCCCTCCTTGACACAAATAGCTGGGCACAATTGAGGATCTGAGCATTTTTCTTACAGGAAGAACTAACTGACGATAAATTCTGCTAGTTGTTGGGTGCAAATCTGGCTTATTTACAGGAAAGGTGTTAAATCCCATTTCTCTGAGTGCCACAGAAAGGAAAGTAAGTCATATCCTTGCTTACAACTCAAAGCCTACCCACGAGCCAAAAGGAGTGTCATTATCTGCAAAAAGAACCTCTTCCTTGGTTCCAGCTGGGACCACCCGAACAGTTTGTCCATGGCTGTCCCCTGTGGTTTGGCTCTACTGTTCTCCTTTACGCATTTGCCATACTTCCACAAGAACACTGTCTGTTTCCATTACCACAAGCAAGGAGGCACTGAATTGCTTCAGTCACCAAAAGGAGTGACTGGCGTGGCCTCCCGCATAGCAGGAAAACTAGCTAAGAAAGGGAAAAAAAACTAGAAGCAACTACCAGTCTGGCTTGTGAGCCTCAGTTCTGGGCAGCTTCACGGGAAAAGAGTGGGAAATACTCAGTTTGTGAAGCTGAAACCAAGAAGGGCAGATTTCTGGGAGAATCTGTGCAGTGCAAGAGGGTTTGGATAGAAAAAAGGGTCTTCGTTCCTCTGACCTACTTTTCTTACACATCTTGGCCCTTTGCCCTTCCTTTAAAGAAAAACATGCGTTATACTGCTGAGAATACTTTATTAAGTCTTTGTAACACTTGTCCCTCTGCCTTCATGCACATACACAGAAAAGCTTCATTATCCAGTCACTAGATATGCAATTGGGGCAACATTCTCTGAGGAAATAATATGATGTGAAATTCCTACTGAAGTGATAGCTGAGTGGAGCGGGAAGACTCATCACAGTTGTTTGAAACACTCCATGATACAAGCGAATTTTGCCTTTTCCCTTTCATTTCCTAGTCTACAATTGTTCACAGGGAACACAGCAGTTTCTTTACTCGGTCTAAACTACTATTTTGCATTTTATGTTAATGCGAATAAATGAAACTGCTTGGATTAGGGGATGGTCTTAATAAAAATAGCAAATCTCTGGGAACCTTTTGGGTCTCAAAAACCAGTTTCATCTAAACAAAAATGAACCACTACAACAGGAAAATAAAACTCATTAAATAAAGTGATGTTATAAATAATGCTGATGGGAGATTTTTTTTCTACAAGTAAGTGTATGGACAAATTCACAATATGAGAGCTTAGAAATAGCTCTCCTGGCATTTTATCATCTTTAAATCACACTAATTTACCGTATGTATGCTAACTGATTTATAGAGTTATTTATACAAATGATATGGGCACCTAAAACATAGATTTCTTTTAAATATATTGCAAGGTGACATCACTGTATCTGTATTACCAAACTTTATTGTTTTGGGATAGTAGGAATTACAGTGGTTATCTCTAACACTATTTACCTTGTTTTCCATATCTATCTGTGGGAAAGTCTGGGCCTAATGTTCTGGTTCTCTCACTGGTGAAACTTCAGCTTCACAAATGCCACAGTGTCATACCGGAGATCTGCAAAGTTTCTTCACATGTGCTGAGATTAACCACCTACGAGCTCTGTCACACAACAACACCACAATTCTGTAAAGAGAATCAGCTGCTGTACTGACCAAGGGACCTGAAGAAGTGACCACGTAGAAGAAGTACTTTAAGAAGGTCAAGGACTTTTGAATACTGTGTGCTAGCCCACTCTGTTCTTCTTGGACATTTGCTGAAAGAAGTTTCTTATAGAACACAGACCCTTCTTTGTTTTAAGACCTTTGTGGAGCAGTAGAAAAGCAATGGCTATAAAGAACAAAATAAGTCAAAGATACATTAGGCATCATACAAATGTCTCCCTTTTCCAGGGGGATCTCAGCTATTATAATAGCCATTAAAAATTTATAGTTATAGATTTAAAAAGAATAAAAAATAAAAAAAGAGATGAGCTGTTTCTATATAGATCAAATAGCATCATCGTGCCCTGAAGGCACAGGTGCTGTTTTGCTCTGTCTTCCCACACCTGAGCTTAAGACAAGGAATTCAATAAATACAATTGTTTATTCAAGTGGAACCAGATTCTTAAAGGAAACGGACAGAGTTTTTCAATTAAAGTGGCACTTGCACTTGAAGCACGGTCTTTCTGCCTTCCTAACACAGGACACTCTGGAAAACAACCTAAACCAAGCCTGTAGTTTGGTATTGCATTCCATAGACACATGAAGGAAACAAGGGTCTCAGTGTTGCTCAGTTATTTGGAGGGGATGTAGGAAGGCAGGAGGCACTCGGCAGTCTCTGTCATCACAGGGTCCCTCCTGCAAATTTCCCTGATGGTTCCAGGTAGTTTTAAGCTTCACTCCTCACTCTGGCAATACCCATCTAAGCCACCTGTTACGACGAGGATTTGCCAGGCCTCCAGGTAGACTGAAGAGCAGGGGACTGCAGAATTGACTAATAATTTAGGCACACACACAGAGGGGATATAAACATTCTGTGGGTAATCTGTTTACTGGTTTCGGTTGCTTTCTAGACAAAGCAGATCTCATGTAAAACAAGCATTTTACCAGTGATGATACACAAGTCTTGTATGAAGTGAACAGATTAAGCTATTTACGTTCAACTCCTGAAAGCACTCCAGAAAATTATGTCTATGTCAGAAATCTTATTAGGTTTCAGAAGAGGTAGGAAAGCTTCAGCCTAATCATAAGATAGAAGGTCTTCAGGCTTTTGAGAATGACATCTGAAGGGCATCGAGACTGTTTTCTAAAAAAGGAAAGGGCAAATTTCCAGTACATATATAATCACTGGTAGCATTTGTGTTGTCATCCTCTCTAAAGCAGTAACAAAGTGCACAAATGGTGGATGATTAGAGAGGTCAGTCAAGTGTCCCATTCAGCTGTAATTGTAGAGTTTTTAAAAATTCTTTTGACATCAGAAAATATCATATTTTTTTTAACCCAGCTTTTTGCTATGATTAGTTAATTCATGCAAAATCAGCGAAGAAACAGAATGGCAAATTAAAAGCAGTGTAACAGGAATGTCATTTTGCAGTAGCGACAAGTAATCAGCAAAATCAGTTCACTGTAAAATTACTGCTACCTGTCAATGTTTAACTCCACATGCACAGAACCTTGGCAAATTTTTATTTAAAATACTGCCACCCAGCAGATCTGGAAACTGTTTTGAAAAAAACTGCTGTCCCCTGTACACTTTTGCTAATGCTGCAATCATTATCCTCTTTTCCTGCTCCCACTAGAGCACTTCAAGAGATTTCCCTGTCTCCCAAAGAAAATCTAAATGCACTGTTTTATTTAATTAACATAAATTTTAAACTATCATGCCTCACAAAATCTGACAATCTTCCTAATAAGGAAATGATGGTTTTTCCGTAATAGTATTTCAAAACAAGTTCTGTTTTCCATTTCATCATTTTTCTGCCTGGGTCTTAAAAGAGAGTTTTTGAGTAATGAATGGACATATGCTCTCCAATTTTGAAGCAAATTAAATTAGAGAATAGTCACATTGGGAAAATAAAAATATAATCTGCCACAGACCAAATAGCAGTTTTCATTTCAGTAATATTCTTCAAAACAAGGAATTATTCCAATTGCTTATAGCGGGTTAAAAGGGGTGGAATCCTTCTGTCCAAGTGTGACTGGAGTTTTCAGTCCAGAAATAAGTGAAATGAACCACATGATGTTATCCTTCTCATCAGCTGAAAGTCTAAATTATTTATACACTTTCTTGTTTTGGGAAAAGATGAAACTAAAATAAAAGGAATACATGGTAGGAGTGACATGGAACTGGGGAAACAAAGTGTCTTGTGCTGACTTATCAGTTTGAAGGAAAAAAGATTTTAAAAAACAGTCTGGTGATCACATCCTTAAATTTTGTGTAACTTTTGTAATTCCGGACCATGAGGGATGAAGCTGTTGGCAGGCTTAGGTATAATTTAGAATTTCAGAAAAATGTCTCTGTAGTACAGTCTTGATCACACATCAGTAACATATTCAGAGCTCTATGTGAATGATTTGTCCTGTGAACTTTACTTCAATAATAGAAAGAAACTATGTTGAACATAATAGGTTGTAACTGTGATGTGAAAAGGTGCTTTCAGTGTACCTAAAATTTAGCATGGGGCTTGTGTCATTGATGAGGGAGAATGAGGGAGTTCAAATGATCCCCAGACAAACATTCGTAGCATCTTAAATGTTGTGGCTGACACTAAATGCTTACAGTCATTTCAGTTTTTAGCTAATGGTTGTTTGCCTGCCATTAACAACCATTTGGATGGAGTCTCTGGGAGACTTAATATTGCTACCTCCAGTTTTATCTTATTTTATTTTAGGACATCTTTTTTTCAAAGAGTTTTTTTTTTTTTGTTCAGGGTTGCTACAGAAGTCCAGGATAGGAAAAGGTTTTAAATGTTAATGTCTTGCCTACTGAAGGATTTGCAAAGAAAATGGTGAATCCTTTGACTTTGCAGTGCATAAGATTGTTTGGGTTTTCTCCACCACTATGTCTATCTACTTATTTGTTACATTGTTTTTTTACAGTATATGAGGTATGGGCAGTGTCTCACATGCAAAAATACCAGTGGAAGAAAGTGAGCAGCAGATTAATGCTGTGACCACTGAAATCCATAGCAAAAGGCATGCACAATCAGTGGCAGAAAGAATAAGCTTGAGGAAATTATTCAGATCTTTCCAAAGTCCTTCTACATACAATTCTACATTTGAGCTAGTTAAAACATTAATTTTCCTTATATAATAATCATTATACTTCTGCAGGACACATTGTACACATGTTATTAATCAAAAAGGAAATTTGCTAAGCCCACTGAGACAACCAGGTACAGAAAGTTATGTCTGGGTTGATCTTAGTTTGGCTGAAGTTCAGATCCAGTGTTTCAAAGTAGAAAGGAAAAAAAGCTTTCAATATTATGTAAAGCACAACAGGCTGTAGGCACACATATCTCAGAGCAGCCAACAGGAGTGTTCTGTGGCGTATAACAAGATCTCTTAGAATCATATGCACAAAGATCCTTGTGTTCTTATAAAATGTACATCATTAACAAGCAGTTTAACAATTTGACCAGACCCTAATATATATTCTAACTGTATAAAGCATAGTAGCCAGTAACCCTTTGCTCTGTATGTCAGCTCTTCTTTCCCCTGTTTAAAAAAATAAAAATAAAAAAAAAAGTGAGGAGGGCAAGGGGTGGTTCTTGCAGGTTTCTCTGAGTCTTTATACAAACAGTCCTGACAGTATCCAAGTCCTCTTGACTCTGTAATATTATACAATCTCCTTTTCAAAATAAATGGAAAGCTACAAAGCTTCCAGAAGTATTGCATTTTGTATAGGCAATCCCTCGCTCTAAAGGACTTTTTTTCCCTTATTTTTGATGATTTATACTCTCTTCTAAGCTACTGCTGTAGTTTCCATAGTAAATGGTCTTTGATTTAGCTCATGGTTATCAATGAAAAAACGCCTGAAACACAGCAATGTTTCATACATTGTTTATCAGCCATTTGCCAGTGACACAAAGAACCGCAGGTGAAAGGAAAGATGAATTTAAATACATTCATTTTCATTCCTGTGCTTTCAAGCTGTTTGCCTTGTAGAAAAATTAGACATCCCAAAGCTGATAAATGTGACTGACAGTGTTAAATATAGAGTGACTTCAGACATTTTCTTTCTGGTTTGCAGTAGATGTGACCTCACCAGGTGGTAGCTGTCAGGCAGCTGTTTCCTCAGATCCTTGCTTTTCACTATATTTCTCTGCAGGTTCATGGGTCTGCACTCATCACAAGTTATTTTAAAGTTGTCCACTCTGTATTCTACACATCCTCAATCTACTGAAAATAGATTTAAGTTCCACTGAGGTGTGAATGCAAAGGGAATCTGAATCCAAATATTTCTCTTTTTTTTTTTTTTTGCAGCCGGACCCTGCAGGCAGAGATATCTCCATCCGACCAATCTTGGAGCACTGTGAAAACACCCACATGACAATTTGGCTTGGGATTGTCTACGCTTATAAAGGGCTGCTGATGGTAAGCATAGCATGTTCTGCACAACACTGATTTCAAACTGCTATTTATTGATAGGCACGAACTGAATTATATTTACTTTCCTGGTGGTTGGGAGCGAGTTAAGACTGCACTGAGCACAACTTTTAAAATGAGATCTGTTGTAAAGTTCATTAGGCAATAATATGTGGATATATGCATGCATAAAATAAATAAGACTTTAATAGCACTTAGCTGAGCGCCATAGATATACCATAAACCAAGAAATTCAATAATGAGAAGATGGGTCTATAAATGAGGCAACTTTGTAAATAAAAAGACCAAATCATCCAAATTCCTGTATATTCTCCAAAAAAAAGGTAGGATGAGGTTGTTCTAGGTGTTCGCCTCTGAGTTGGAACTTGCCTGCAGGAATGGTCACAGGATGCAAGATTAATCTGGGGCCTGAATTATAATAAAATAACCCTTTTGTCACAGAGGCCCATCTCCACAAAAAGATTTAGTTACTAAAACCGACCTCAGGGACCAGGAACCCTGAAGCTTGATAGTTAATTAAAAAAAAAAAAAAAAAAAAAAAAACCCTGTAAAGGTGACTCTTAGTGTTTAAAAGCTTCTAAAAGGTTTTGAAAACATCTGATTTTGACAGCAATGACCAGCAGAACACCTATCTTGAGTTGAGCCCCAGCTGGATCCTAAGCCTAGATAAATATTAGTCTACACTGCCCGAAGGATTCAATCTGTTCTGTGCATTTGTAGCATGCTGGTTCATCGGGACACCCATGAAAGATTGGGTCAGCTGCTTCCACCCAGCGTGGTTGGTGTTGCTGCCTGGGGCTAATCCAGGGAGAGAGAGCTGCTGGTGCCTGGAGTCCTCCTCTTCCTTCTCCACTATGAATGACGGCTCTGCTGAGTCCTGCGGCTTTTCATGCTGCTTTTTTCTGCCTGAAAGCTCTTTAAATACCCAAGATAAAGTTCAGCGGGGAAGGATGAATGATTTTGTTTCTTTTAAGTTCTGAACAGTTGCTTTGTGGTCAGACTGGTCTGCTGGGGTGAGCCTTCAGGCAAAGAAGGCACTAGCACCAAGTGCTTCCAGCTCCCAGATGAGAGCTCTGATCCTGAAGCTACTAGCCAGAAGGAAGTCTTCTCATATTTCCATTTAGAAATTAAAAAAAAAAACAAAAAACAAAAAAAAAAAAAAAAAACCAACCAAAACAAACAACTTTAGATGTATATTCTTCTTTTTCAGTGAATGTCCAAGCAGGCTGTGAAATCAAGAGCTAGGACATACTTGATCCCTACAGAGGGATCAGGAATTAGGATAGATTCCACACCTCAGCATGTCTTACTGTGTAGCTCTGGGTGGCTCTGGAGAAGTCAGTAGCCATGACATTGACCAGCACCGGAGCCACAGTTTGACAGTAAGATATAACTGTCCATCGGCATAAAACATTATTCTTTATGCAAAACACACAGCACACAACCCAAAATTGTACCAGAACATTATATGTGCAGCTTCTACACTCATGTGGAGCTGGGAGCTTCTGAAATTCCTACTTATATTCCTTTGTTTGATTCTTCCTAGTCTGAATAGTACCAGTTTCTGATTTTTTCTCTTTTTTAAGACACAGCTTCCAAAGAGGTACAGTTAGACTGGAAAGCATAGCCTTAGTACCCAGTTCGCTGGCCAGGTATTTAACTTTACTGCAATATTTGCATACTTTGTGCTGGTGTCTGTTTGGTCTGTTTGTATCTGTTAGGTCATTGGTTTATCTTCAGGGATGAAGTTCTTAACTTTTCATCCCTTTTCTGGTATATTACTTTACTCATGTTTTGACATACCTGCCCTTCACTTAGGAGGCCATATTTAATTTCATAAGACTTGCCTTAGATAATTTGTTAAAAGCAAAAAAGTTTTCCCTACTTCTGTTACTTTCTAATCCCCTTGTATAGAAATTTTAAACAGTTCATTTTGCTTTATTCCAGATAGAATTTACCAATGTTTCTTATACAAGTGCTTAAGACATTTTTCTCTGTGAATATGTCTGAAAAGTAAACAAGTAAATATGCTTGGTTCTCCTAAGGTCGTATAAATAAACAAATCAAATTAAAATCTCTTTAAAAGTACTCAAGGATTCAAACAAATGGTAGGGTGTTTTCTGCTTAGATTGGATTGGGTTTGGGTTTTGGGGTTTTTTTGGTAAAACTAACTTCAATAATGTTTTCAATTAAAAATTGGGGAGAGAAAATAGCAGCATAATTTTTTAATATACATTCTCAGACAATTTTCTTTGAAGTTTCAAGTTTGAGTTGTGTTGGACAGTAATCAAACTGCCTTGGTTCTCACTAGTCTGTTGCCCTAGATTGGTTTGTCAACATGTACACTGGACTATTTTCTACAAAGTATTTGACTCTTTTTAAGTCTGCAAGCATCATTTGCAAACTTATTTTGCAAATGCCATTACTCACTATACTTCTTTCAGGCACAAAGTGTTTCATAACCACCAGTGAAATATACACTTTTTATTACTCCATTGCCCTCTTATCACACGAATCACTACATAAGAAAAAGGATGATATTCATCTGAGTAATTTAAATAATTGTGATGGTGAGTGATATGAGGACAACAGAATTGATGTGTTTTATCTCATAATTTGCCTTCAGAACAAAAACCAAAACCTTTCATGTTACTGTATCATTTTATAAAGCTTTATCTAATACAAAATTGTGTGGTTTGTAATAATAAAATACTTATATCTAATTTAACTTGCTACATACTAAACATCTAATTACAATTAGCAAAGCAGTATTTAAGGTGAAATGGCTTAATGATTTGCTTGGGCCAAAATTGTTTACCATGACCTCTTGTCTCAAAATGGGAATTCGAAAAATGGGGTTAACCTAAAAAAAACTTTTCTTTTTGGCTTGAAGTACAAAGTAATACTGTCCATTCTGATGTCTTAAATGCACTGAGGCAGTGAATAAATCACTCAGGGTAGGGCAGAGCACAGAAGGGCAGGGAAGGCAGGGTAAGGCAAAATAAGGGAAGGCATTACTCGCCAGGATGCACCAGTTCCCTCTGTATTAAAGTAAGCAAACTTTAAAAGCCAGATTCACAATTCTTCAGCTGCCTTTGAGGGGATGTGAGGAAGTGCTTACTAACTGCATGACAGCTTATCAGTTATTGGATTCATATTCCTCAGGACTGGTGACTAGAGAATAACAGGAAGGTGATCATCCCAAATCTTGCCTTTACCATTGTGTGAGTCTTCTTAATGACCAATTTATTAGTCTTCTCAAATTCCCCTATATTTATGGGATTCAGTGTTTTCTCCCATCTCAGGTTCAGCTCCTAAAAGGCTACATACAAGTTCAAGTCTGTCTGCATGTACATGTTGTCCATCCAAGTGTTGCAGTAGGCTCTCAGTGTATGAGAGAAGGCAAAGGTTTTTAGTGTTAAGTGAACATGTTTCCAAATGGCTTTTGTAACTCTTTTGCAAACTCACCTTCTTCTTCCCAGGATTCTTAATCTTATCTCTGCCTTTGGAATGTCCTGAGAGATACCTGAAAGTCTCCCTATCGGTTGTTAACCCTTTCTTGTCATTGGTTGGTTTGTAAGACCTCCTGGGCTCCTAATGGTCACTTTATAATCCCCTCAAGAGCTATTTATGTCGCTACCCAGAACAATAAACTCTCTCTGCCTCTCTGCTCGCTGCTGCTGTCTTGTGGTCTCCATGGGGACCATGGAGACCTCGTGGTGGGGAGGAGGGGGAGGGTACCTTCCCCTCCAGGACTAGGGGTTTAGCCCATTGCCTGGAGTCCCCCTCCCTATCCAACCTCAACGTTCACATCACAGAATCACAGAATCAATTAGGTTGGGAAAAACATCTGAGTTCATTGAGTCCAACCTATGACCAAACACCACCACGTCAAATAGACCAGTTGCATGTCAGCTACTCAATTCTAGTATGTCCAGCTTTTGATTTCTGATGATGTAGACATAGTTGAAAAGTGCCTTTATTTCATATATTCCAAAGAATGATAGAAGACACACCATCTTAAACTTGTCAGCAGTGTGCTGTTAGTGAGTGCACTAATATATTTCTGAGGGGTATAAGTTATTTTTCAGATTTTAGCCAGAACAATACCAGATTGGACTCCTCTAAAATGCTTTGCTTAATAATCACACACACTAGTCTTGTCTAATATTTGATTCCTCCCTTGCTGATAATGCTTTTAATTAACGTTAAACTCAAGGCGTACATACGTTGGAAGTTTCATTGTGTCCCTGACATAGTATTACAGGTACTGTTAGTAAGCTACTGAGAAACAACCTTTTGTGGCAAAGGTGTATTTTCAGCTTGACTGTTACTCTCTATATCAAATCTTACTTTTTTTCCTGTAAGTGTTAATTGAGAAGTTTTTAAGCCATAATAATACTGACCACTTCTCATATGCTGTTTTCAACGTATCATCCTTAGCTAACCTTGCTAAGGATGAAAGTATCAGAATTTCATGGTAGAGATAGGAAAAAAATAATGCATATGCATCATGGGACTTGATAAAGGTCACTAAGAATAAAAAATTTAATTTCTTCTAATGATTCCTATTCAAACATTCCAGTGGCCACTATAGTTGATATACTGCACAACATAACTCTGTAATTGATTTATGAAGCCAAGTAAAGTATTAATTCAACTAAAATATATCCTTGGGATAATGTTCGATCTTAATTTCAAGTCTGAAAGAATCCTCTGTGTTCTGAGGCTCTCTAATCACTAAGCTGAATATGTCTTACTTTCAAACCTTGAACCTTGGTGGTCTTGTATATATTTTATCCCTCTTTCTCTAAAATGAACTGATGCCTTTATTTCTAGGCAAACTTCCCTGCATTTGGCCAAATTTCTGTGGTTTTTCTAAAAATCATGCTGCTTCATGAAGGTGACATCTATGAGTAGCTCCTCTTCCGCTTCCTCTGCATCATTTTCATCCGTGATATTATAGTCTCCTTCGAGTCAATGTACATCTATGGGACAGCTTAGGTTAGGAATTTTTAGAAACCTATCATTTTCTTTTTGAGTGGTTTCTTGTTAATAGTTATATGTTGAGACCTATCATGTAGATTTCAATCAGTTTAAATTTATTGTATTGATTTTATAGCATTCTATTTTTAAATAACAATACTGTGCACTATTAAGACAAACACTACTGAGAAATCCAAGTAAGCTGCATGAATGTGATTAACTCTATTCAGTTTTGCAATGTCATTGAAAAAAATAATAGCATGTTGAATTATATTCCTATCACTTTTTTTTTTTTCACTTATTGCCCGAGTTCATGTGTCAACCATTTCATTAATTTGCTTAGGATAGAAATTATGGTAATAGCTCTGTAATTACTGAAGATGTTCCGCTTTCTCTTTTCCCATATGGCCTCTTTGTATCTTAAGTGGAGCTTTGCCAGAATTCAAATAAATATCAACAATTAAGTCCAGCAGTCCAGACACCTTCTAAATCAATTTTTAAAACTCCTGCATGTAAGTTACCAGATCTCAGTGATTACAGCAGCTTGCCTTGACAGGGTTTTCGCCAGTCCTCTGTTTTGGCAAGATGTGAATGGATTGTTCCATCTCTATGTAAATATGGGATAAAAACACTTGTTAAGTATATCTTATCATGCATCATTACTATTGAATTTGTCATCTTCCAAGGAATGAATCATTATTATGATTCCTTTTTCTCCACATACATTTTTAGGAATCTTTATGAATTCTGTTAATGCTGCTAGCCATTCATTTACTATTATGTATTTAACTACCCTTTCCATTATCTGTATTTTACACCTTTAATTCACAATCATTATTATTAACTTGCTCTTTTTCACCTTTGTTACATTCTGTCTAGTCTTTGGCCAATTTTATTGATTGTTTGTTTTACATTCCATAACAACCAAAACAATTTTTAAGGTAAGAAAAGCTTGTTTCTGCATCCCTTTTTCAATAGCTTCCTTTGCTTTGATGGCTAATCCATAAACATTACTTTTCCATTTTTTTCATGCATCTAGAAGTGGATTTGCACAAAAAGGAGTTAGATACCATGGTTTAGGCCTTGGACTGCAGTCAGTGCCCAGTGGCCCAGTCTTTGGTCAGCACTCAGTGCTATCGCCATGGTAGGCAGGTGGGCAGAGTGCTGGGGGTAGAAAATCCTCACTAGCTCTAAAGGGACTCTTCTCTGAAGTCCAGCAGTGGCTGGTTCTATGACAGGCACCAGTAATCAAATACTCAGCAGAAACTGTCATAACAGCATTTAGGTAACTCCAAATAGGGATGGAGTGATTGTCCTTGCTGGATGCTGGATGTGGCTTCTCACTACTGCTTCAGATGCTTAAGCCCTCTCTGTATGTCTAGCCCAGGAACTGCTTATGAGTTGTACAGCTGTGGTGTGCAACACAAGCTCCTCCTTTTTACTCTTTTACTATATTTACTCAATGAAGGCTGGATGTAAAGAGGCTTTTTTTTTTTTTCCTCTGAGGAAAGTGAAGCAGTGGAGCAGGTTCCCCAGAGAGGTTGATCAGCGTTCGTCCTTGGAAGATGTCAAGACCAGGCTGGATAGAGCCTAGCCTTATCTCACAACTGAGTCTGCTTTTTGAGCAAAAAGCTTGCACTAGATGATTTCCTCAAGTCTCTCCAAATTATCTTATGATAATATATCAACAGTATTGTTCATTAATCTCTTTAGTAAATTAATAAATTTGATGTGTATAAAAACTGAATCGTTTTCAAATGTTAAAATTCCTAGTTATTTTCTGAAAATAACTTTGATTTTTTAACACATTTATTTTCATTCTTTCCTAATGCCCTTCATTATCAAAAAGAGTACTTGGAAGAAGGGGCTGCCCCCTTCTCAATTTTCATGATTCCAGCTCATATTTATGATGGGTTTAGCACCAACCCATCTGTCCCAACTTACAATCACTAGAGAGGAAAATAGTTAAGTTTTCTGGTGGGGTAAGGTAGTTTATAGTGGTACCAGATATTATGTCTTTAATAAAACATGGACAGTATTTTAGTATCCAAAAACACACGTTTCCATATGGTTTTGTTTGATAAATTTTTCCCTATTATGACCATAAGGAAACTTCAAATATGTTTTTGAAATGTTGCAGATAGTGCAGTCTTTTCTTACATGTCTCTTGGCATCAATATTTGTACAGTAGAAATAGATTTAAACTGTAGCACACACTGGTTTTGATGAAACATGCTTCATCTCTTTACAGCGTTGTGATTGTTTGTGGTAATCTTGTGCCAGAGACAATATAAAGCTATTCCAAATGGATATTTGCTAATAACCAATTGTGCATTTGTTTCAACTTAGTTACTGTAATGTATTTAACGACTAAGCAGAATATTCATAAAAGAAAGTCAAATACCGTCTGAATGGAAAGAACGGAAAATATGTTATTGACCCTTTGATTTGGGAGTCTTAAGTATAAAGTGAAAAATTTTATCTGGATGCCTGTTAGTATTCAGAGTTTTGTGCAGCTGCCTTTCCATGTTGCACTGGGCATAAAAGGTTTTGCCGTGACCTTTGAGAAGAGAGTCCTTCAGCTGAGTAGCTAAATATCATATCAATCAAAAACAATATTTAGCTGTTGTCCTAATGATCAATAGAAATATTAAGCTTCTCTTTAATAATGTCTATCCAGAGTAGCTCTGTGAAAATGAACTAAATTCACAGCTGACTCATACCAGATCAGGGGAGTGAGCAATGGTTTAACATCAGACTGTACTGTGAAGCTGAGACCTACAAGGCTATAGTTTGACTTTCAGTTTTCTAATCTTACTTACTATGCCAGTAATTAAAAAAAGGAAAAAAAGTCCCTTTTCTCTGTATCTTCCTGAAAAATTCTCAGTATTTTTTACTGCCTAATGCTCCAGTGATAAAATGAAAATCAAAAATCCCTTTTTTTATAGTTTTGTAAAATCTCATTGAAAAATATCTGCAGCCATTGTGCCTATGTCTGTGGTGATCTGGATTTAATAACTGATCATAAGTAGGAAAACTAACAAGTCTAGCTTCACAGTTACTTCAGACTGAGGTGCCTTTACAGGCCAGAGTCCAGGACTACCTTTGCCTTTAGGGGAGACAGGAGGGAAAATCTCATGATAATGTAGCTAAAGAAAAAAAAAAAAAAGACAATTCTCTCCCCCAAAGAACCAAACCCAAACCAAGTAAAAATCCCCAAATATAAAATCTTTGTAGTAAAGGCTTGGTTTTGTTCTTTTGTGTGACATAACAGGGCTATGATGCACAAGTGAGCACTGTAAGTGCTACTACAATATAGCAATTAGCTGCAAAGCTGAAGCCCAGTCCAATATATAGTCTTTCCAAAACTATATCCACTAGTTATTGGAAAGCATGACTTCTGGCAAGATTGGAGGTTTTTCCTTTGGTATTTCTCTGCTCTATTCTGATATCCATAGTATATTTTTCTTTCTTTATCTTTCTTTTCCCAATACTGCTCATAACCCACTCCCAAAGTAAAAGCTGACATGACTTTGAAATGAAACATATAAAAAGCGGTTTAAGGGCAGTACAGGGCAAGAGGGAATGGAGAAGATACATAATTTCCTGCCTATCACCTGACAGTCTATGCAGTCCAATATCAAATTAGGCACTTGGTTGTATCAATATATGTTGTGCATCAGTAAGCAATAGTTATTGTCTTTAGCAGTAATTCTCATGAACAAGCTTTAAAATTAATTAGCTAGTAAGGTTTTAAAAGACAGTGTTAAATGTTTTCCAGTTCATTAGCTACAAACACTTTTATTATATTCCCAGCTATCACAATCCAGTCATTACGAGATTTTTTAAAAATTAAAGTTTGCCTGTTAAACTCTGCAAACACAGGTATTGTATTCACCATAGTCCTGTTATTCCTCTAAGATTTTAATACAGATTTCTCTTAGTGACCGGTATTCTAACATTAGTCACAGTAAATTTGCAGTATAATCTGTGGTCTTCAGATACTGTTTTCCCCAAATTTATACAATCACTGTCTCATACCCTTTTTAGGTGCACTGACAACACAGCGTAAACTACCATACCAACTGCCACAAAGGTAATATTCTACATCAGTGTAGCGTCAAATGGAAGCTCCCTACCCTCAAACAAAAGGTGAAACAAACCAATCTTACCGTACAGCAGTCCATACCTTCAGAGAAAATCCAGAACAACATTTTTATGATGCTTTCTAGATCAGTAAGATGTGTGTTTAGTAGATCAAAGTGGAAAAAGGCTTTAAGTTCATGACCAAATTATAGGAAGCCTTCCCAGTTGTATACTCAGTAAGTCATTGGTTGAGACCCCCAAAGGGACTTAAATTAGGCCATCAGACTTGACAGTAGACTCTTGTGTCCTGAACTTTTAGACCACTGCTTTCTATAGGGGAATGCATAGCCCTGAGTTATTCAAACTCCTGCTGTGATTGACAGGGTCCATCAGGACGGGAATTGTAACTGCCAGCAAGGAGCTGGCCAAGTGAGCTGGTATAAGGCAGTGGGGACAGATGGGTCCCACACCTCTCTGAATCCAGCACATAAGCACTGCTAAGAGCTGCCTGCCTCTATCCCAATGTGTATTCATGCACGCCTTCTCTAAAGACTGTTTAATCAAAATTCCCAACGGAGATCAGAGCTAACATCCCACGCAAGTGCCCAAGTAATTAAGACAGTCACTCTCTCACTACATAAAATCTGACAGCTCTGAAAGAAGTTGAGAGCTCCTTCTGAAGCCAACCTCTACTTTGGGGTTGGGCATCTGGGGCACATCGCTGTGCTGTGTTCTCCAAACATGAAGCTATGCGATGGTCATCACCAGCATCATTTTGTGTGAGGCCCAAGCCAGTAGACAGTCTGAGAAGCCTTTACCAGCCTGAATCCTCTAGGAGTAATAGGAAGAGAGACAGCTGCATTGCAAATCCCAGCAGGCAGCCTTAAATATCAAATAGTCCTTAAATTTACAGCAGTCTCAAGAATTAGGTGCCCCCAAGCATAATTTGAAATATAATTTACTTATCTGGGGATAAGTAAATAAATAAACTTACCTGTTTAAAGTTTAGGTCTCAGGAGTAAAGTGGAGCTGAACTAGGTAATATGAGTCTGTGTTTTTAACTGCATCCCATTCCTCAACCAAGCCATTTTGAGGATTTACAGGATTTTTACAGTCATAAAACTTAATCTTTTATTTGTGCAGATTGTTTGAGCCTCAGGAAGGGGGAAAATAGGAGGGCAGATGGGGAGAAAGCAAAGCATCAGATTCCCTCGGGAAAGCTTTGTCTCAGAGGAGAAATCTTACCGACCTCATGGAGCCCTGCAGGCATCTGGAGCAGGCAAACAAGAAGCACCTCTGCAATCACCACTACCCTGGCAATAGGCTGCAGAAAACTCTCACCTTCTATCCATGTTTCAAAGATGAGCTGTGACTTCTAGAAAAGGAGATATCTCTTCCTGAGGCAAGCATTTCACCCAAAATGCTGATGAAAGTTTAAAAAATGCTCTCAAATTTACAGTTGTTAAGATCTGATTATTGAGAAATGCCTCTGCCTGAATTAAGGTGCAAATGAGGCCATAAGCCAATAGTCAGATAAAATGTGAGGTATAAAGACAGAAAGAAATAGAAAAGAGAGGAAGAGAGAGAGACAGCAGAGACAGACAGATTAAGCAGAAGACAGTCATCATTCCTGGATCCAGCGGCATCCCATTGGTGCTTCTTCACCCTAGGTTTCTCCATGTTGGAGGTCCCAAGGTTGTTCAAAACTATTCACTATTTATACATTTTTGCAAACAAAGGAATTAATACTCAATGGCTACACAATTCTCTAATGCTAATTCGTCTCATGCTCAGTCTTTCGTTCCTTTTGAGTCAGTGGTTTCTTGGGTCAGTGGGCCGTGAGTCAGTGGCCATGATCTCCCTCTGCCAGAATTACCTTTTACCTTATTCTGATTTCAGCAAAGTTGCTGAGTTGACTTTCTCTGTGGTATGTAAATTCTACATTCTTCATGCCCATTATCAGGGATACATTCTTCTCTCACAGCTTTGTTTACCTCCCCTGAGAGAACACTCAGACAATAGTATCACCCTTATCTGATCTCAAGCTCTCATTAAGGTGGCTTAATTTACAGTCCAAGTTTCAGGTATCCAGAGAGGCATCTGTCTGGTAACTCGGGGTGATTTTTGTTTGACTAGCGATACGGGGAGATGCGTACCATTAGCTGCGTCTTTACACAGTTTGCTGCAGTGGGAATTTTTGTCTGGGTGTATTACTCAGGATGTGCTAACCAGATCTTTTCTCTGCCGAGCCTGGACTTAGCATCATCCTGTGGCTACATTCTGTGCTTTTCTCACGACTAAGTCCTTCTGTGGCCTAAACAGTGCTTGAGACACACAACTGTGATCCTTAAGCCCTTACAGTAGTGCATCATTGTCCGGAAACCCCCTTGCTGCAAGAGCCTCTCCCTTTCTTTAGTTATAGTATAAATAAATATCTTCTTTTCATCTGGAAGATGCTTAACTATTTTCCATGCTATTCTCATTTATAAATGAGAATGGGCCAAACCATAACCCCCACAACACTCTTCAAACCATCTTTTTTCCATTATAATTGATATTTTAGATCACTTTATAACTGCCTCAGCTATAAATTCATCCCCATTATTTGTAATAAGTGCTGTCCTCACATAAGTATATTGGCTGTATTCCCAGAATAATGCTTTTGGAAGGGAATCTGTTCATACTAGGAGAAGAGGAGGAGAGTGAGGGATGACCAGCAACCCTAAAAATCACATTAATAATTAACAGTAGTAGAAGAAGATAGAAATCTTCTCCATAGTTAATCAGCATGTCATCCTTTAAAAATGTGATGTAGAAATACAGACAACGATTCCTTCTATCCTTCAAAACAGCTCAGTGCAGACCAACCTGTTTGTCATTTCAGGGGCTGGCAAACGTAAATTAGCAGCACTGCTGAGCTGCACAGCACCAAGAGTGCAGGCAGCGCAGGACAGGCAACCACTGAGACAGTGGGATGTCTGGGAGGAGTAGATTTGTGTGCTGCAAAAAGGTACCACCACTGTATGTACCCTGTGCAGCCTGAATACCATGAATACAATGAACAATTTGCTCCTGCAGAGCCTGTAAAGGAGCCTGTACATTCCCTGCTCTGCCTGTGCACAGTGCCGGACCCAACAGCAGAGGAGTGCTGCCTGCATCCCTCCTTACTGGAGCTATTACCTTATTTAACAGAGGGGCTCTGAAAATATATTAAGGGATGAGCTGCTGCTCTGGCACAAAGCTACCTAGCTTGATAAATGGTACGCTGTCTTCAGCTGCCTTACCTGAATGGCTGAGACCCCTTGCCGACCCAGGTAGCTCTCTACAGACACCTTGACCCCTGAAGAACCCTCTCCCATGTTCTGCCTGCAGCAGCCACTACTATTGTTCCTGCAATTCTTAGGCTGCTGGGAAGAGCTGGAGAAGAAGCAAGGGGCTAGAGTGAGGTGTGGGCTTTAGTCCTACCAGAGGAGATGGGTTAAATAGAAGAGGCAGGACTGCACTGATGAGACAAGGGAATGCCCTGTGTAGGAGCATCTCCTGCAGCAGCATGTACAGGTGGGAGAGTGGGAAGGTTGTTGAGAAAGACTTGGGTAAGGATTGCAAGGGTAGGTACTGCTGCTGTTGCTGCTAAGAGCCACCTTTGCCAATGAATCTTGATATGGATTTCAGCAATGATGGCAGCATTGGAAAGTGTGCGAGTGAGTGATTCTACATCCCTTGCCTGGACTGCAGCCTGATATACTCTGTGGTCTGACAGTAGATAGCTAATCTACCAAAGCCTTCCAGCCATGGACATGTTGCTGTGTGACATGTGCTGTAGGCAAGAGAATAAAATAAACTAGCAGACAAACTCAGTGATGGGAAGGAAGGGCTGGCCTGTTTGGAAGTGCCTGGGTGAGTAGGTAGGTGGCTGCAGCCTGATAGTGCCCATGGGAGTGCAAAGCAGCTGAGTCACAAAGGGTTGCCTTTGTTGCTATTGTAAGTTGAGGTAAAAACTAAGCAAATAATGAAGGAAATTTACAATTACTAGTGTCCATGTGTTACTACAGTTGAAACCTGAGTTTGTAGGGCAAACATCAATCTGCCAGTTCCCTGTTCTCTTGTATTTGTCTAGCAACCAAACACTGTTCTTCTAGTCCAGGTTATTTACCACAGAAAAAAGACAGAAAGTAAGTTTCTACTAGGCAACTTTAATTAATCCCCAAATGGTATCATCATTGACCTCCAGTTTCCTGGATTATCACATGGATTGCAGTTGTATAAAAGAGAATATTATCTCCATGACAGAGCAGTAGATACACATGATGGTCTAGCAGGAAAGGTACTAAGGTCAATGGGAGTGCACCTTCGTTCTTTCCCCTTCTTGTCTGTCCCTGCATTGTGATCAGAAAAAGCCAGAAAACACAAAAACCATGTCTTGGGTCTTAATGGCGGTTCCTCTCTCTATCCTACCCTTCTCTCCAATACCATCTGCTGTCTGTCATTCTTCCCAAGGCACCATTCACTCCTACAGGAGTGTATGTCTTTGCCTAGACTGTAGGCCAGGTTACCTTTTTGCAACATCTTGAGTTCGTTTAGGGTTTTATTGCATTGCCAGAACTTCTCTGAGGAATACAAGAGAAAGAAAATAATTGTTTGCAGCAGTTCACATTGAAGAAAAATCTAATTAAATTTCAAGGGATGAAGATGGCTTCCTTCCACTAAAGACTTCCCCTGCTGAATTGCAAAAGCATATTGCAAATAACAAAGGGGCTAAAACTTAAAAATACACCAAAGAAAAAAGCAAACAAAAAATTGCCACAAGAATGTTTTATGCCAGAAATCATTAGACAACTGCAATTGAAAGGCCATTACCAACTCCCACTATAATAAAAGACATTATAATTGCAATCTGAACAACTGGGGTGACACTTTCTACGTTGTTTATTTATCTCCCATGGGGACACTTCTTGGCACTGCTGCTTATTAATGTAGGTGATAATCATATAATGAATGACTGGATTGATAAGTGTATATTGAGAACAGCTGTTAAAAAATAGCTAAAAGAACAATGCACTTTATATCTTTATTGGAATCCTTGAAAAGGAACAGGAAGAACTGTCTTTAAAAAATACTAAAAGTACAAAATAAAGATAGCCATAGCATTTAGAGAAATTTATTCCCATAACAACTAATTCAAAGTTTCCCATTTCTCTTGTGAGAGGGAGAGCGAAATCTGTCCTAGTGAGCAAAACAGATCACATGGGTAATTAGATACTGAATAAAAGGTAGGTGTATATCTCTGTATTGTAACATCACCTGCATTTGTTAAGTTAAAAAACAAGTGTTACCTGTTTAAAATTAATGCTTTTTCTGGATGACAGCCAGTTCCTCTTATAATTATCATCTTGTCTTTCTCTTTTAACATTTCAGTTATTTGGGTGTTTCCTAGCCTGGGAGACACGAAACGTCAGCATTCCTGCTTTGAATGACAGCAAGTACATCGGAATGAGTGTATACAACGTGGGCATAATGTGCATCATTGGTGCTGCTGTTTCGTTCCTTACCCGGGACCAACCCAATGTGCAGTTCTGCATTGTTGCTTTAGTCATAATATTCTGCAGCACCATTACTCTCTGCCTTGTGTTTGTACCTAAGGTGAGTGAACATGTTTTGCATGGATCTGGATTTTTTTCTTCTGTTTTGTAATTATGATTTAATATATAAATGTTTATTGCCTTTCCAAGTGCAGGGGATGTGTGTGAAGGCTTAATCAAGCCCATCTTACTTCCAAACCCTGAGGGAAAAAAAAAGCTTCATGAGATTTTGGAGAAATTGGAATATGTGACATTACAGGAGTGTGAATACATGAGTTTCTAATGCCTATATTTTTACTGAAACTGTGACTGGGGAAACAAACGTTGTTTTATGTAGTTTCACTGGAATAGTCTCTATTTCCAACTTTTAGAAACTTTTTGAAAAGAACTATAAGTGGAGATTCAGGAGGGACAGTTCCTGTTATCTACTCTGCCATGTTCCTACTCTCTTCTCTCTGGAGACCAGCAATAGGACTCAAAGGAATGGCATGAAGCTATCTCAGGAGAGTTTTAGGTTGGATATTAGGAAAAGGTCCTTCACCCAGAGGGTGGTTGGGCACTGGAACAGGCCCCACAGGGAAGTGGTCACAGCACCAAGCCTGGCAGAGTTCCAGAAGCATTTGAACAGTAATCTCAGGCACACAGTATGATTCTTGGGGTTGTCCTGTGCAGGGCCGGGAGTTGGACTTTGATGATCTTTGTGTGTCCCTTCCCAGGATACTCTATGATTCTTACGTACCCTAAGCAAGACAATCAAAATCTTTGTTTCTACACACACAAAACAATAAGATCATTTTAGTTCACTGGCCTTATGTAAGGTCAACTGTGTTGAAACCTCGAAGTGTTCAAGGACAGTGCTACGGTATGCTTTTTCAGTACTTGAAAGGACCTCTGTATGTATGCTGCAAATGCTGACACTGAAGTTATATTTATTAATGCGTATATTAATGGACTAAGTGAGGCACAGACTAGGAGGCATATGCTTTCATTTCGTTTTGCTCCTTTGGGCTCTGAGGATGCTTTCACTGTGCCTTGTTAGAAGAACGGAGAAGACCCTTACCCACCGAGGGAGGGAACTTGACCATTTTCCTTGCAGAATTAAGCTTTAGATGTGAATACGACAGATCTTGAATGAAGGGAAAACTGGTTTTTACGTAAGCTTACTTTAGCAAAGTCTCAAGTGCTAGGGAATGCATTTGGTATTTTGAAGTAAGATGTGCACTTGCATTAATTTTAAGTGACTTGCATAAATGTAGCTTATCACCCCAAATCAGATGCATATGCAGTTGGATGTCCAAAATATTTGCAAGGCAAGAGTCAAAATGTAGGTCCTTTTCCCTCTCAAATCTGGTTTTAGGTTTTTCAAATGAGTATTGATAAAAAGTTTGTGGCTCTTTACTGGACTATGTTCAATCAATGTATTGAGCAAAACATAGTCAGTAGATTCTGGTGCTAAGTGGCATCCCATCTAATAGGGGGAGCAAGAACTATTTGTGTAAAAGATAAAAGCTAATAAATTTATATCAAAGTGTACTCTCTGAAGGAAATTAGAGGCACACACTAGCAATAGAAGCTGATTTCTGATCTGAAAGAAAGCGAAGTAATTCATCCTCCAGGACTGACTAAATAGGATAGTTTTACAAGTTCTGCAGTTCCCTTCTCAAATATTAAAAAGCCATACATGGACATATATAGTCATATTTTTATTCTGGATCTTGGGGAAGAATCATAACTTCATTCTAAATTAAGGGAACATTCACAAACATAATAGAGTGTACTTCAAAATACTGCAAGATTTAAGTGTGTAAGCTGTATGAAAATGCATATTAAAACTCTGATGCCAAAAATACCTCCACAGAATGTCAGAACTCTCTTCAAACAGAAGTATTAATGCTGTCCAAGCTCTTTGCCCTTTTGCTTTCATGTTCCTTTGCCCATCCTTCTCTTACATTGTCACAGGCTCTGAAATCACTTTTCTGTTTCCTTTTTTAACCCCTTCATCTGATCTTCTTTTAAACCCCAATTACCCTGCCCTCATTTTTCTCTCAGTTCTTTTTTCCTCAAAATACAAATATGAACCATAGCCATCTAGTGTGAAGTACTTAACCTCTTTCCATGTATTGCCAGGTTTTCAAATGCTTAGCTTTTTTGCAATAAAATTCGTCGTTGGATAAGGTACCAAAAAAAAAAAAAGTTGAATCAGGGGCTGGAATGCAGCACTCCCAATGCCCATGGGAGTGCTTTCACAGCTGGAGAGTTCTTATGCTTGCACTCGGATATTTTGTCGTGCGTCTCTTCTCTCTGTGCTGTGCCACAGTCACAGCAGGATGGCTGGCAAGCACTCTTAGCTGCAACCTACTTCAGCACAGGTTTCACAATAGCCTTTCTGGATCCCACGAAAGATTGTATCCGGCACCACCCAGTTTGCACATCTAGGTAAGATGTTAGTGTGAGACAGGCACCAAATCTCTCCCCTTAACAAGTATGTCATAAATTAGTACAATTTTGATGACATAGGAAGATGGCTAAAGCCTGTGGTTTGTCAAGCACAGGAGATGATAATGAAGACTTGAAAGACTGCACTTTTTTATTTATTAAACTCTGACCAGACAGATGAAAGCAGTAATGTGGTTTTGAGCCAGGTAAGTGCTACTGCTTCTCTGCTATACCGAGTAAAGTTCGTTCCTTTTAACTAATCTTCAGTAGTGTCCTGGGTCAACAGTGCTGAAATTCAATTTTGCCCCACAGCCCTTTTGTGAATCTGAATAGGCAACTATTCAACAATATGTAGACACATTAGGGAATGAAACATGACATTTTCCCCTTCCTTCTTGTCAGCTCTACTCATCTTATTTACTTCTAACATGGCAATTACTATACTTCTCCAGTTAAATGTCCTCTTTGTCCACTGCCATTTCATTCGGTACCAAGTGCCTCAGAAAAAAACATGAAGAAAATCCCGTAGCAGAGTAAGACAGATCAGGGTACAAATGTTCATCACTCTCTCCACTTAAAGGTATAAGTGTTGATAACATTAGACAACATCCTACTGACAGTAACTGTAGACAGTCTCGTTATCCAATCAAAAAATGTCCAAATATTTTTAGAACTATTATTGATTTCTGGGTTCAAGGATATCTTCTAGAAGTGACCTGCAGAATTCAAACGTGTTATGTATATTTTTCCTGTTAGAAGTTAACTGCTATATCTAATTATCTTTTTAAGGACTGACATATCTATAGTATTTTTCAGCATAATCGTCACTTCTTTAAAAGAAGAAAGCCTAATATTCATGAAGTAGTTGTCCCATGTTTATCCATGTTTATCAAATTTCCATGTCCTTTCGTTTTTTCTGCTCTATCCCTTTTGAGACAGAACATTGTGTTCACTTGTAGTCACCCACTGAGTACATACCATTGTTAGCTGCAGTGGCATTACCACATTAATTCTGATCCAGTTTCCTGTAGAGCAGCAAGGCAAAATCAGTTCTAGGGATTAAAACATTAATTTTCTGTGTTGGTAGCACTTTTTGTCTATTTGCAATTGACTCTGTAGGTATTCAGCATTGACCCTTTGTTAAAATTGAAACTGCACAGATGTAAGATAGCAAGACCTAAGTTTCACTGATTTTATGGCCTGAAGAAAAAGAAAATAAAAAAGAAAAAAGCTCATTTAATCTCATTCCTTGTGCAGTCTAAGCCAACAACATTGCTCATGGACAATCCTCACCATGTGAATTAATTTATTACAGCATATGTCCCTGCTGCAAATCATCCTGTCTTTAGCTATAAACTCTTAGGTGAACAGGATTCAACTGCTGGGTGGCTTTACTTCTATCTTATATTCAGTTTGAACTTACACCACAACAAATCGAAGAATTTTTATATTGTAACACTTCTGCCTGCTAAGTTAAGAAGCCTTGTTATTACCGTTCTTCACCTTTAACTTCCTTTTCATGCAGTTTTCGGTGTGGGAGTTAGGCACACCCATCACTACAGCCAGCCTAATTAGAAATAAAGAAGGTGGAAGTGAAGATGCAGGGGTTCAAGGAAGGCTCAGCTACAGCAGGATACCCAGGGCCTTGAGCAACTGGATCTTGGTTATCTTCAGAAATGAACACTTCCCAACCCCTCTGAGCATCTCTACCAGCATTTGATCACATTCACAGTAGGAAAAGCTTTTTTTCTAATGTTTAGGTGAAATTTCTGGTTTTTCAGCTTGTGCCTCCCTTCCTTTCATTGCACACCACTGAGAAGAATCTGGTTCTATCCTCCATATTCTCTTCCATAGTATAGTTATACACAATGTCATTCCTCCACCAATCTCTTCCATCTCAAGGCTAAGCAATCATCAGCCTCCACTTGTATTATAAGGCTCCAATCTCAGCATCTTTGCAGCCCTTCTCTGGACTTTCTTCAGTACACCTATGTCTCTCTTGCTCTGGGGAGCCCAGACCTGGACACAACACTCCAGGTGTGCTCTCACCCAGGCTGAGCAGATAGGAAGGATCGTCTCCCTTGGCCCAGGGTACTCTTGGCTCATGTTATACTTATTGTCCACCAGAATTTCCAGTGCCTTTACTGAAAAGCTGCTTTCCAGCCAAACACCCCTCATGTTGTTTGGGTGCATGCTTGGGATTTATTTCTCCTCAAGGATGGGACCTAGTATTCCCCTTTGCCTACCTTCAGGAGATTCTTACTGGCCCAGATCTCCAGTCTCTTGACATCCCCCTGAACTGCAGAGCAATCATCTGGTGTATCAACACCTCCTCTTCTTTAAGGATCATCTGCAAACCTGCTGATAAGCCCACCATCCAGGTCACTAACAAAGTATGGGTCTTACTGTGGTCCTGAGGTACAGCACTGGTGACTGGCTGTTACAATCCTCCCAGCCAGTTGGTTCAGCCTGTTTTGAATCCACTTCAGTGGCCACTTACCCAGTCACTCTTTTTTCAGTTTGACTGTGAATATGTTATGGGATACAGTGTTGAAATCTTTGCTTAAGTCAAGAAAAATAACTCTCTCCCCTGATCTATCAGCCCATATATCGCACTGAAGAAAGCTATAAATCAGGTTTGTCAGGCAAGATTTCTCCTTCCTACATCAACAATGACTGCATCTAATCACCTTCTTGCTCTTCATATGTTTGGAAATGGTTACCAGGGGGATTTGCTGTAGCATCCTCAGTGGACTGAGGTGAAGGTGGGAAGAAGGCATTTGCTCAAATCCTCCTCTCACTCTCCTGAACACAAATATGACATTTCCTTTCTTCCAGTCCTCAAGAACTTCTCCCAATTGACATCATCTTCCAAAAGTAACTGAAAGTGGCCTCACAATGACACTGACCATCCTCTTAGTCCTCAGGGATGCAACTTGTCAGGTTGCCTGAACTTGTGTTCAATTGCTTTAGATATCTGGGATTTCTGAAGGCAAGTTTTACCATTAAAGACTACGGTGAAGAAGACACAGAAAACCTTAGCCTTCTCCATCTACTTTACCACCGTAGAAAGGAAATTTATTGTCTGCAAGCATCATCCCAACCTGTAGACTTGGTCTGTAGGTACATGCCAAGGACCAGATGTTTCAGTGTCTGCCCAGTCAGATTTCTCTCAGTCAGAAGTTAGGGCCTTACTTTATGCCACCAAAGCTGCAGAACAGTTTAATGCTCTTAAAAATAAGAGAAACCAATTCCTAAATGTGGCTATACCACAAAATCTGGCTAAGCTGTGCTTAAAAAATGATTGCCCCATCCCTCTTTTCAGACAACTTTGGATTTATTTGCCATGCCTATGCTCTCAGGGCAGGGAGCTCCTTCAGCTTTGTCTGTATACAAATGTATATGTATGCTGCTTGGCAAGTAACATAAATTTTGTATTCTCTGGAGTAATCTGAGAATCTCTCTCCCCCTTGCCAAACAGCAGTAGCTTTCTCTCCTCATGTCAAGGTGATATTTTCACATTGTCACTGAGTGTTAAATTTTACTTATATTTGCTTAAATTAACTATGTTTAAGTTTAACCTTTTTTAAAATGGCTTATTTAATTTGTTTGAACAGATTTGGTTTATTTTTGGTCCCTAAAAACTAATTAAGTTTCTGTTATCTCCAGAGTGCAATTTCCCATGAGCTCCCTCTGTTAATACTCCTGCTTCATGACTCTCTCTGCCTGAGTGTTACTTGTAACAGTAGGAAAGGAGAAATTTCAGATGAAACTGTGCTTGGGAAGAGAAGGGCTTGATGGATTTTTTTTTTTTTCCTTGGGGAAGGAGTATATCCTTTGAAAGTAAAAAGATATCAATGAAGGGGAAAAATACATTTGATAAAATGTTACAATATATTTATTTCAATGTAATTAAAATCCAGATAAATATATTTTGAATTATTTTTTCTTTTTTTTTTTTTTAATGCTTCCATTCTCATCATCTTCATTCAATCTCTTCTATAAAGTTATTCAGAACGTATCTTAAGTACTGGTTATGGCAAGTAGAGCTCACTTTCCAGAGTTTTGTACTTGAAAGTCAAAAGGGAACTCTTGGCTTGCCTTTCAGTATTTTGAGCTACAAAATACATAGCTGCAAAAATAAAACAGGATTTCTTAAGGCTTTTCAACCTTTCAGCTCATCACACTGAGAACAAATCCAGATGCAGCCACACAGAACAGACGATTTCAGTTCACTCAAAATCAAAAGAAAGAAGATTCAAAAACATCCACATCAGTCACCAGTGTCAATCAGGCCAGCACATCTCGACTAGAAGGATTGCAGTCAGAGAACCACCGCTTGAGAATGAAAATTACAGAGGTATTGTTTATTGTATATACTGTCCAGGCACTTCATTTTTTATTATGTTTTTGCTGCAATTCTGAAATCTATTTAAATGCTGACTACCTTTTAGAGAGGAAAAAAAAAAAAGCTTTCCCCAAAGAAAGTACTGAAGTAATAGGAAAGGGACGATTTATATGAATAGCTAATTAGTACAGCGAATACTTAGCAGGTGTGACAAAATGAAAATGTGCCTTAGCAAAACAAGAATAAACTTCCCCTATTTATTTGTAACAGGCCAATTACCCTGCTGTTTCACATGGACATGCTGAGCACCACAGAAGCAGTAGCTCTAGGAGTGTAACCTTTATATGCAAGCGCAACAGAGACCGCAGCCCCAGGGCCACTTAAGGGCTGTCGTTGTTGCTGTTTACGGTTGAGTTCAGAGACTGCTGTTGCTGTTATTTCTCAACCTCCCTGAGAGTTTGCTCAAAAACTTGATAAACGGGTTTTCATATCTTCTATGAAACAGAATTACATCTTTTCTTAAGATAGAAAGGACCTTAATGATCATGTAAGCTGACCCCTCTGGCACAAAGGCCATGAAGCTCCTTCAGTACTTACTGAGGGAAAGGCTGAGTACATGGAGTACATTAATTCCTTTAGAGCTGTAGGATGTGCATTTATAATTATACCCATCCTTGCTCAGGAGACCTGAAACAATGGCAAATCAGTCTTGAAGACTGTCCAGTATGTGAGACAAGATAACCATAACAGATCTATATTGTGCACAAACTAACCTGTTCTTTTCCAACCTGTGAAGTACTCTTATACCTTGAAGAAAAGGTATTTTATTGCAACAATTACTTCTTTGCTCAGGTCTTAAGTAACAACAACTGCCTAGGTAACTAAAAGGTCTTTACTCAGGCTACCAAAGACTCCAAAAGCAAAAGTTATCTCCGCCTTGTTAAAGAAAATTAGTTCAGCTTTGCCAGGTCCCTTTCATGTAAAAGCCTTGAAATTTAATGAAGGCTTATCTGCCTACTGGCTATTTCTGTTCCTTTACCCTACTATAGTTTTTTCTACTAAGCCTCCTAACTCTTTAGGATCTCAGCCTGTGCCTTGCAAGGCTCGTGATGGTGAGCACAGGTAAGGCTGGTCAGAGCCATTGAGCCACATCAGTGCACACAGGGTCCTGCTGTTCTTATTTGGACTTTGCTTAGATAGACTAAATGCCCAGAACCAGTGAATCCAAATCAGAGTTTCCTTGTCACAGCTCACTTACATTCTCCTGTATGTTTGATAATTTGATGGATGAAGTGGTTATGGCTATGTATGCCACAATTTTACACATAAATAATGAAGAGTTGAGAGCTTTGCAGACTGGGATTTCTGATGCCTATATCTCATCTCTTTCTCATTCATCAGTACATTTGTATTGCTTAAACTCTCAATTACTAAAGCTTATTCCTCTCATATGCCCTGTGTGCAACAGTTGAACATAATTTGTTACCTGTAGCATGATTTTTAGAGGTAGTGTAGTAGTGCTATAAGAAGACTGTATTTGGCACAGTGTAGTAATTGCATTATCACCTACCTTCTAGTCTAATTATGGAAAGCTATGCAATTAATGCAGATACCTGATGCAATTACTCCTGAATTTTTAGGTATTTGTACTCTCTTTGTTTTTCAGCTGGACAAAGACTTGGAAGAGGTCACAATGCAACTTCAGGACACTCCTGAGAAAACAACATACATTAAGCAGAACCACTATCAGGATCTTAATGATATTCTTAGTATACGGAACTTCACAGACAGCAAAGGTGAGAGTTAGTAAAATCCATTAGTAGCTTAACGCATCAAAACTTTGAGTAGCAATCTCATTGGATTGGTTCCAGAGCACTCAGACCTTGGTAAGGCAGAGCTTTAAATATTTTGGTTGCATTACAGGAAGTATGCAGATTCATGTAATAAACAATATGGTGCACACAGAGTAGTTATGTATGTATGTATGCATATATGTATGCCACCTATTGTAATACACATGGTAAAGTGGGAAACTTCTAAAAGAGTACTTGTGTTCAGAAGTCAAGTTTTCTGTGCTGCATGGAGGGAGGAAAGTCACAGAATGTTTCAGATTTTGTGGGAGTTAAGCCTTCAGCAGTAGGAAGCCTGGTTTAATATGTGCTTGCTTCACTAGGATGCTCAAATCCTGCTTTTGGACACTGCTATCAAGCACATAAAAGAAGAGAATGTAAATATTTCAGTGCTGATTTGGACTCTAAATGCAGAATTGAAGGCACTCATGTATGAAAATTCTTCCCTTGGAACTGATAAAAAAGAATTTCATGACAACTGTAATATTCCTAAGTTGTTTCTACTGTGTCTCTTGCATCGCTCCCTGAAGAAATACATGCGAGAGAATTGCTTCCATTAAAGCCATTTCGCTTTTGGGAAGCAATAAGATCTGGTGCATAGTGCAATAAAAGTGGAAGCCAGGACATCCACCTTCCATTTCTGGCTCTAGAATGGATCAACTTTGTGGCTTCTGGCAAATAACTTTGTACAGCAGAATATTACTATAGTATGTGAGAAACTAGTTGCCCTGTGTTGGGAAGTTGTAGATTTGCATGTTTGTTACACTGCAGGCTTGCTATTGATGTGACACTGTAAGCTTGGCTAAGCGGAACAGAAGCTACTCCTTTAAATATAGTTGTTGAAGAATAATTTTAGAACAACAGCAACAGTTCACATATGGTTTTGAAGTATATTGAAATTTTGGCTGGATGAGGTTACTTTTTCTTGTGCCTTTTGTTTTAGCCTGAGTATACACTGGGTTGTGTAGCTTGCAGCAAAAAAAAAAAAAAAAAAAAAAAAAAAAAAAAAAAAAAAAAAAAAAAAAAAAAAAAAAAAAAAAAAAAAAAAAAAAAAAAAAAAAAAAAAAAAAAAAAAAAAAAAAAAAAAAAAAAAAAAAAAAAAAAAGGAAGAGTTCTCAGTGTCCTTTTTAAAAGTAAAAAAAAAAAAACAGAAGTGGGGAAAGGAGGAAAAGGAAAACGTAAATAGCTGCTGGAGGCGTGTGATTATTGGGCTGAGATCAGGAGCAAGAACTAACATCAGTGAGTGGGATGAGGCAGTTTTACCAAGTGTTTGAAAGGAACACATAGAATGTTCCTCTCATGTCAGATGCTCCAGGAAAAATGATAAATCATGAATAATATTTCAAGCAGAAAAGAGACATTGCATTGTGCCAAATGCCCATCTGAGTTTGGATATGAGAAACAAAAAATGCTTCTCAAGAGATACACTGGGCATAAATTTAGGATGGGATGCTTCCCACAGCAGGATACACTCCATTAGCAGTAGGATGCTGGCAAAGAAATCAAGGATAAAATATAACCTTTCTGCACTTACTTGTGGCTATATCTACAAAAGACATTGATGCCTAACTGCTGCTTTAAGCAGCATCATCCAAAATTGATTGTGTTTGTATTTTTCCCACAGTACAGTTCCCTGACTTTGATATTTCTTCAGTGGGGTACATATTTAAAATCACCTGCCAGTACAGAACCTTAATGTCCAGAGTAGCTTGAAACTACGTATTACTGGGATTTGCAGGGTAGATATTCTTCTGCATAATGAAGTTGCCAGACAATTTTCTCAACAGATCTACTACATAAAGCTTCACACAAAATGTGAGACGGGGAGAAAGGTGTTTTCCTTTGGCCATCTATATATTGAAAGATTAGAGTATTCATTCACCTGGGAATGAGGAAGACCTGGATCCCAGTTTGCAGCAGGTGTTACAAGCTTAGTCCTACACCTGGTGTCAAATGCTCCAAGCAGCATGCATATTATGGTGTATTCTGATCCTAACTCAAGTGACATCAAATATTCATATTTCCAGGCTCTAAGCCACCATGATCAACAACCTTTGCTAGCCTTTTTCTGTCCCTCCATTTCCCTTTCTTCTGCCTCTTGTTTTCCCTCTTTCCACATTTCCCTATCACTTGGCTAAATCTGAATCTTCTCTCTATCTCTCTCACCACATCCATTCTCAATAGTCAACCAATGCACTTAATTTAAATTTCCCATTCCAATCAAAATAACAAGGCTTTGGAGAATTCATGCTGCTGAGTCACTGCTGCTTCTGTGCAGATTCAGACATCACTTAAATGGTACTTAAAAGAATTCTGACCCTTAAGGCTACAGATAAGCTAACTCTAAGTGACATAACTATGCTTTCTGTAGCTATGTATTTCATGTAACTTTCTGTAAAGGAAAGTATAGAGCCTTGAAATTATGCATGCCTGATGGTATTTGAGTAAGTCTTCAAAATTGTAAATAAACTATTAGCATGACCTGGAAGTGACCATGTCTCTCATGTCCACCATGCAACTGGGGAAAACAGTGCAATATTGTTTTCAAGGCAATGACAAGATTTGTGCCTACCTTGACCTTATGAAAAATGTGAGCTGAGAGAGCAGGAAAAGGACAGTGAAGAGAAACACTCATAAGAGCAGCCAGCTTGGAGCTAAAAATCATAGCAGATCATTTGCCACATTCACTTTGTGGCTCAATCTCATGTCAATTGTATTTATGTTCTGGAGGAGTTCACATGGAGAATGCCACATAGTGTAACCTATTGCTATTGCTTACACAAACTCAGGGCACAGCTCTTCACAGTACAGATCATAACGTGGGACATAGGCAATGCATCTCTAACAAGCCCTAATCAAACTTTCATGCCATAGTACACTTCAGTAGGCTTCTGATCCGTTAAAACTGTCCTGACTTAAAATTCCTAACTCCTATAGCCAAGTGCCAAAGGAAGTTATTTGACTCTCCCTTCCCCACTACTCTCATTTACATCAAATATGGATTTAGGATACAAATGCCAAAATGCCTATTTGGCCAAAATAGGCAGACACAGCTGTGCACTCCTGTACCTGCCTGACCTCATGCAACATTTCATAACTTTGGGATTCCTGGTTAGCTATTAACAGCAACAGCTCCCGGTGTAGCCCAGGAGCTCTTTGCTGGCACGGGGGACCGCTCCTTTACAGCACATTTCAGTACACCCCATTTAGAGAGATATTATCTGAAACACTCGTCTCTTGTTCACAAATGTGTAATGTCCCTGAAACATCTACAGCAATTGGCTATGTAAGAAAAGCAATTAGCAAAATGTGATTTGTGGTTTATGGTTTGATTGCTTTCTTTTAATGCAGGCTTTTAGCTGTCCTGCTAGATAGCTTTGTGTGGTCAAGCAGTTCTCAGCATGCTCCACAGACTGCGGCTCTGGGACTCCAGATGGCTTCCCCTGATGAATTTAAAAGGGCATTCCCTTAACTTCATTCAATACATTCCTCGGATCACTTTGAGTTACCGTGTCTGCTAGTGACCTCAGCTCTGTGCACAGCGCAACATTAACTTCTGCCCCTAGCATTTGTGAGATCTGGTGGCCTTGCTGGAGCAGCAGAGCCACCTTAGAGCCTGGGTTTGCGGCAGCGATGGGTTGTGAGGGAAATCAATGCTTGGATCATGCCGTCCCTGTAATTGACAGTGCCATTCAGCAAGAAGAGTCAGGCTTGAAGGCACAGCTGTGTTTTTCAGGCTGACATTTGGGAAAAAAGGAGGACAAATGCTTGTAACTGTGATGCTGTGTAAAGAGAAAGGTGGTGTCACACAGTTACAGGGAAGAAATATCCTGACAAGGACACAAACCAGAGCTTCCCAAAGGTGCTCCTTGCACCCACATCACTATGCCAGAAACAGGAGAGACTTCATGAAGGTAGAAGTTATTTCTGCTGTACAAGGTCCTGTAAAGATAAAAGCTACCAAAAAGTACACAGAGGGAAGATACTATGGTATCTATGGTTGGGAGGGGGGGGTGTCTGGATAATTTTGCTGCACTTGGCATCTTACTGTCTTACTCTACTTGACTTCTAGTTGACTTTTTTACTACATGAAATTATTTCCACATGAAATAATTAACAGATTTATAGATTTCAAGGATTTCATATAAAGCAAAGCTCAGAAGAAATCCTGCAGTAGAGTCTCCATCTATCACTGCCTTGTCCAGTATATTTCGGAGTAGCATATTAGGGAAATTAATGAATGACAGCCATCCTATGTAACCCAGAAGAAGCAAGAGATAGTTTTACCATAGTCCCCACTTACGAACAAACCCTTTTTGCAAGTTCTCTCTCTGCAGGCACCCTTCCTTGCTCAGAAAGCCTTGTCTGTTTTAAACCAGAAAGCAGCCTTTACTCATTGCTGTAAATGAACTGGGAGCACTCATTTACATGTCAGATATGCCTACATACTGTCACTTGTCACCTCACTATGATGTTTCCTAGTGTTAGTTTTTTCCCATGTAAAAGCAGCTCAAAAAAACCCCAGATTTCAAAGGCGTGTTGCTCTCAAATGTGAAGCAAAACAGAGTTCATCCGTGATAGAGGGGGGGAAATATCACTTCTATGAAGTTTGCATGATTCAAGTATTAAGCTTGAGATTGAAAAATGGATTTAAAGGTAAAGGCTTTCAGAAATATCTCCTATAAAGTAATGCTGTTTTAAAGAAAAGATATAGTTCCTTATATCCCTTGTATATAGAGGTATATGGAGATATGTATGCTAGTTTCTATGAAGCCTAGCAAATGGATTTAACCCTGAAATAAGAGCTTGTTCTATTTCAACAGGGAGACTAAACTGTCAGAGGTTCAGTACCTTTCCTTTCTTTCACAGAAATTAACCTGTAATAAAGTAGTTTAAATCAGAGCAGAACTTTGCTGATTTTTCCCTTTAAAAGAATCTTCCTCTCATAGCAAAACTATGACAAGTCATAATTTAGACTGCTGATGTGGAGCGCTTGCTTCAGGAGAACTTCTTCTGATTACCCAGCAGACTATGTGATCATTTTAATTTTTCCTTTCATTTTACTTTCTTTATACCCAATTCACATGAAAAACAGAGACTGGCTAGTCATGTTTTACAGTCCAAGCAACAGAACTGGGAAAAATTACAGCCGATTTTAAAAATCTACCTCTAAGCTTTAAAGTTTCCAGACCTCTTTTGTATATCAGCAAAGTTATCTCTGCCAGATCTTGTAAGTCATTATTAAACCACACTTGCTTCTTTGTGGGGCATAAAATATGCTTTCTAACAAAGAGAAAACAACAGTGAAATTGATGTTGGATGATGAGCAGTTCTGCCATCCAGTTGTAAGCCGTCAGAGGAATATTGCCACTAAAGCGTAATGATGAAGATGTTCAATAAAGCTGTGGCGTACAAACATCAACAAAACAAGCTTCTACTTAAAGAAATATGGTTTCTAAACTCTTGGAAGAAATTGAAGCAGCATCAGTCACCTGGTGCTTTCTGCCTGCAGCTGAACAGGGGTCATTAAAATGCATGGCGCATTTAAGCCTGCCCAGGTAATTTAGGCAGCACCAGCTTGTGGAGTTATTATATGTCGGAAGCGACCGTCACCCCTGGCAGAGGCAGAGGCAGCAGCAGTGACCTCCTTGCTGAGCCCCTCGGCAACCTGCGTCGGGTGTGCTCTTGCAGAGCTTTGTAATTGGAAGCTGTTTCTTTGCTACAGGTAGGCAAAAGTCCTGAGCTAAAACCTTCTGGCTCTCACCAACAAGCTTTGTTTTCTAATGAACCCATCAGTGAGTGCTGTGCGAGGCCCTTGAGATCTATTTATCTTTTTTCCCCCGACAGTTTTCTGAATGGGAAATGCTCAGGCATCACTTATCCAGACTTCTGAGTTCCAGTTTGAGGTCTACAAAGGTGAAAATTGTTGAGAAGGTGCTTCTGGGTAATGTAAATTCAATTTAGAAGGTAGTTAGATCATCACACCGCAACTTTCTCGGTAGTATCTGCATTGGAAGACAGTACTCAGAGAATGAAAGGCATTTTCCCTGTGTCATAATTAATGGACAGAGGAGGAGAAGATGGGAAAGTACCAAAAGCAGTGCTACACTTTCCAGGGGAAACTGGGAACTCAAATGTTTACGATTACCCTAATTTCTTTTCTTTCAGTTGTTTACTTGTGTAAAACCGGTCTTCTCCATCCGTTAGTTTTTTAAGTGCATATGGTAATAGTGTTTTTCCTTTAAGCTCCAGCTCCTAGAAGCATATGACTAAGTGAGAATCTTGTTCGTCGTTATTTAAATGAGAAGTAAATGACAAATGAAGATATTCTAGCTTCTGTAGCTGCAAAATAAAAATCTGACCACTCCTCTCCCAGAAAGTCTAACAAATAAGAATTACCTCCCCTTTTTAAAATTATTTTTATTTTGAAAGAAGCAAAGAAAAAAAAAGGAAAAAAAAAAGTGACAGCTTTATGTGAATTTTGTCTGTATTTTATACATATGCATTAAAATTTGCATTTGGTAGCCTTGTACACAGATATTTATTCAGTATATTAAGAGAGTCATCTGCAAGGGTGGTAGAAAAGGGTCTATTAAGAATAACACACGGTGATATATGGGCAGTTGGTGTTGAGAGGTGAGTAGGCAGAGAATATACGATTTCTGCTCTACTCTAAGCTAAATCCCCCACCTTTTTGACAGGGACCACCTCCTTCTCTCTCTCTCTCTCTCAGCACATCTGAAAGTACATGAAACTCCTTTAGTGGCGTACAATACAGATTAATATATTAAATCACATACTCGCAAATAGGAACAGTTGCATATTCCAATCATTTGACGAAAAATTATATCTTCAGTGGCCTTGCAAAATGTTAGATTGCTTATCTGGGCCAAAAGAATTGGAACCCTAAAGTAATTAAGTCATAGGGCTTTTTCATCTCTAATTACAAAGGTTACTCAAATTTTTACTTTGGTCTTTATCAAAAAGTCAGCAGTTTTCATTGTCAGCTTAGATCAGCTCAGGATTGAACATTGTTTTTAATCGTAGAAGTAAAAAATGTTCTTTTCTATGTTACTATTTGTAGACATCACAAGCCTTTTATGCAAATGTCAAACTCAATATACAAAGAAATGTGATATATAGAAAATAAAAACTGAATTCTTGTCACAGCAAATGCCACACCAGCAAACTTCAGGCTGCTGTGAGATAATAGACCTCCTTGCTTAGCCACTGTCAGATTTGACTCTCTGCTGTTCTCCCTTCACATTTAAACCATCAGTGAATCTTGCCATCTCTTTCTTTTAAACAGTCTTCTTGCCATGGCTGATTTCCTTGGCTCTCTTTTACTGACATTTTCTTGCCCCACCCAAAAGCTTCATGTGTTCTTGTCACCTTCTTTTTCACCAAGACCCTTCTTTTCAATGCAACATAAGTGCAAAAACTTTTTTTCTGAGCTGTAATGATCCTCATGTCTGCACATTGTTGCATCCTCACCTTCGCTCTTCTTTCCATGTTGCTTGTTAGGTTTTTCATAGCAGAAAGGGAATGCTGTCACATAATGCCAGGGATGACCTTGCTGGGAGGGCAATTATACGTGTTGGAGTTTGCCCTCAAACATTTCTGTTTATGCTTTCAACTTCTTTCCTTACTTTGTGTTTCTGCTGCTTGTTTTGTCCCACCAATGCCTGTCAGTAACACATATTTTCCTTGCATGCTGGGATCATTAGATGGGGCTTCTGAGCATAAGTAGAACAGCAAAGCAACTTAAGCCTTCAAAATGCACTGGTTTTTTCATGCTATTTTCTTTTCTCTTCACTCGTTTTCTGCTTTTTGCTATCACATCCATTTTTATGTTGAAATCCTTCAGTATCCTGTTCAAGAATTTACTTTGGACTTTGCTGCCTCAATGCCTGCAGCAATCACTGTTTCTCTGTTTGTGTGGCAAACAACTGCTGGTGATGGATTTGGAGCTACTCTGTAATTATTTATGAAAACTGTGAACTGTCCTCATTATTCAGATGCTTTCCATGTGATTTTATTTGGCTTAACACAGGAGGAGACTTTGGAAAAGCAGGCAGGAACAGAAAGGATCCCTGGCAAAGACAGCCTGCTTAAAATGGCTGTGTTTGCCCGTGTTTCTCAGGGGGAATGATGCCATGGGTTTCAGCACTCACAGGGACTCACAGGACACCCAGGGGAATCAAGTGAAGCGAGGGATGGGGAAAATGATGATCTTTTTCATTATCGCTCTGCAGAAAGGAGAACGGCAGGAGAAAACTTAATGACATCATTAGCTGTCCTTCCTGCAGACAGCCTATGGACCAGTGCAACTGATATGAATCATATTTCCGTGCAAAATGATAGCAGTAGCAGATAGTTAAATGACAGCACCTAATTGCCTATGTGATCATAAGAGTACCAAGGTTTTATACATCAATGATATTATAGTTTTTCTAGGAAAAGTCTTAACAAAGAAGGTTTTTTCTTATGAAAAGGTTACAATTTCTAAGAACAGTACACTTACATTAATTTTCCCCATAGCCTAAGAGTAGATAAGAGACATTATCTACATAGAGTTGGGCAACAAGGTTTGGACTGTGGAGTTTTTTTAAAGGCGGGGGGAAGCAAAGGAAATATGAGTTTTTGTCACTTTTCTGTTTCTTCGTGATAGTTCTTATGGAGGAATACATCATCCAATACATAAGAGTACCAAATTCTCACAGGAAAACCTGATACTATATTGGAATATAGCTGGAATGAGTTTACTTTGTGGCATTATGGATATCTGGGAAATTTTAAAATGGAACCATTTTAAAATGGTCACTTGGTCACAGTAAAGTAAAATTGAATGTCTTGTCCATGCAGATGGTGAGAAAGCCATTTTGAAAAATCATCTTGATCAAAATCCACCAGCACAGTGGGGCTCATCAGACCCTTCCAGAACAAGCAAAGATCCCATAGAAGACATCAACTCTCCAGAACAGTAAGTATATATCATTCACTGCTGGTACAATACAAGGTACTCCTTGCTCTCTTGGGTATGTATTTGTTTGGGCGCACATACTTGCTATTGTTTTAGACATATATTCTATCCTGGACACCAGCTGCCTTGCTGACAAAATGTTAGTTTAAATTATTACATTTCATCAAAGCCCATATTTCTTTTTCATGCATTTTTTTATGGGAAGACCTCCACTGTAACCCTGCTTCTGCCATCCCCAGCCACAGAGGGGGCCTGAAACATCAGCAACAGAGAATGTGAATGGCACCTCCTAAAGCACGAGTAGGCAGCAACGTTGTACTGTGATGCATCCCTGCCACCTGATCACCATCCCAATGAAATTTAAAGGATATTAGGGGCATGAGATTCAAAGGTGCCCCAAAGGCAAACTAACGTGTTGTGTTTCTTTTGTCAAAAACATCCATAGCTAAAGTTTCTGTAAAGAGTTGCAGGATGAGCTGTGCCTGACCACCAGTGTATGGGGGAGTGAACAGGATGTACATATGAGCACACGTCTTATGGCTCTTGTCGAAAGTCCAAGTCCTTCCACACACCTGCCAGAGGGGTTCAAGGTGTACATAGACGTTTTGTTCTTCTCCAATCTTAAGCTTGCTGAGGAATAAAAAACATTCTGAGGGCTTTTCAACGTTGCCATAGCAGCTGGACCTGAGTTTTGGCACAGGAAAGCCTGCACCAAGTAGTCTCCCGTAGAAACAATGCTGCAGCTACAAGGAGACGGTGGCACAAAAAACTGTCTAGATTTTTGGAGGGGAAAGAGTCTTATGGTGTCAGCTTTTCTCTCTAGGAGCCTATACATTAAAGTCATGCCCTACCCTCTAATAGCTGAGCAGGACTTGCCATGGGCCAGAGCTCAGGGAAGTGGCATGCTCATTTGTCCCTGGATCAGCTATTTCCTCTCAGCAGTCTGGTGACACGAGCATTGCTTCATCAGGATCTGAGCTAATAGTTGTCAGACTCCTGGGCAACTTAAAAGCTTTTTTAAAAACAGAATAAATTAAACAGATTACTAGAATGAGTCATATGTTACATCTGTGACAGCAACCCTATTTTCACATAGTAGCTACTGTCTTGTACTACCTGGTGCAGGAAAACATATGGATTTCCAACTCTGTCCTTACACTTAAAAAAAATCTCAACCCAAACCTGCAAAGAAACCAATACACACACCCCAAGAAAAGCCCACAGTATATGAAATATCTTGTAATTTCACAAAGGCAGGGCTCTTGCAGAGAGAGCTCTCGTGACTTCATGGGGTCAGCAGAGTGCTGTAATGCACAGCTATTAGAGGCCTGTGGTTTTTTTCAACACCATTTGTCAGAAATAATGTTTTGTGAATGCAGACCCATCCACATGTGGCCCCCTTACATTAAGAAAGATGCTAAGAAAAACAGACACTCAGATAATCCAATTGTCTCAATACAGATTTAATACAGACCAAAAAAAAAAAAAAAAAAAAAAAAAAAAAAAAAAAAAAAAAAAAAAAAAGAAAAAAGGTGATGACAGAACTTCCTCTAGGCTAGTGATAACTGATGACAAGACTGAGATTTCCTAAAGGTCCTGAAGAGCGGGTCAGTACAAATCTGAACAGTCAGTGACATTTATGGAAAGCAATTAATAAAGTCCTGCTAAATCGAAACAGTGTCATTCAGCATTTGCAGAGCTGTGAATGTGCCAGGTCCAAGGATCAGTGTCTCCCCTGAGGGTGAGCTGGCAGTTTGAGTACCAGAGCCACATTGCCCAAGCACAGTGGACCTGACAGAGAGGAGAAGTATAGCTATCTTCAGGACTTACGTCTTTTTGACAAGAGTTTGCCTCTCTTCAAACTTTGTGTTCTTTAAGATACCCTTCTTCACTGCTTGTTTATCAGCTTGTCTGGCAGCACTTCTGGCCTTCAGTGGTTACTAAATATATCATTTTTGTCAAAAAAAAAAAAAAAAAAAAAGAAAGAAAGAAAGAAAGGAATAAAAATCAAGCTGTAGCTTCTTTCTTCTCTTTCTCATTTCACTTCATACATAAGGCACCTGATAGGTATTCGCACAGTCTGAGAAACCTATTTCTTTTTCAAGAACACAAATCTCAAGGACGCTAGTCTGAAAAAGATTTCCTCTTTGTCACAAGCCTGTGAAAAGAGGACATTAAGGCAATAATTTTCCTGCAGAACTGTTAACTTTTTAATGGCTGTGGGAAAAACAATCATCCCAGCTTCCTATGCTTGTCAGCACTCATTACAGCTGACATCTTCCAATGTGAAAATTCTTATAGAGTACAGAAAAGAGTTGATTTGGTATTTTTTCATTCCTCCTTACCACTAGTGCTAGATTTCAGTCTTTGCAAGTATGATTCTACAGTTGTGTCCAAAGTGAAAGCACAGCATTATAGATGCACTTCAGGCTCAGTAATGCAGGAAGTTGTTTCATGTTTGCTGATGGTGTGATATTTACATCTTAATCAGAATGTGAGAAACATTTGGTTTGTGCTTGGCTTAGATGTAGAACCCTGCACCTAGGGAAAACGTGGTCTATATGACCGTAAAGCAGCCCTAGAACAGGAATATAGATGATTCTCAGTTCCTGTTACATCTTACTCCCTTTCCTGCTGGCCAGAATGCCACAGATTATCCATACTGCCATGTAAAAGTTGCCATACCTAGTCAGGCCATCAGATAAGAAGAGCAAAAAGTGCATGCTGACTGCTTTCTTTCCTGTTTACACTGGCTACACAGTGTAAATTAACACTTCCTATAGTGGGCAAAGCAGTGCCAGTGCACAGGCTCAAGCCTTGTGTTTTGATTTTCTACTGTGCTTTTTAGCATACTCCCTAACACAACTGTATCAGCTTGTACTCTCCTAGGTAATGCTCAGCAACAATCTGGTGTTCAGAAACCCTGTTTGGGGGATGCTTAGCTGTGTGGATAGATGCTGCACCATGCCAGTTCATCTCAGGCCCAGAGAGCAGCTGGAATCAGTTTAGAATAGATATAACAGTTCATTTCCCAGTGGATTGAATTGTCTCTCACACACACAAAGTCAACTCTTTCCTGCGGGGCAGTCCTGCTTGTTTATCTAAAGATCATGTCAGTCAGCTTATCTGTGTGATGGCCACATGAATACTCAATGGATTATCTTCTATGACCCCCAACGACAACCTTCTGTGCACCTTCATTTCTTTCTATTGTCCTGTCTCATCAGTGCCCTACATCCACTGAATTAGTTTTTGGCACTGTTAAAAATTTATACTGTTCTCATTTAACAGCAATAATATGTACCAATCTTCCAGATCTCTAAGTAAAGGTGCTGATAGATTTCTGCAGGAACCCACTAAAACCTGCCATTTTAGTAGACTATTTCTATATGCAGGTTTTTTTGTAACCTTCAAAGCATAACTTCAAAGCATAACTGGAGCCAGTTATGTTAATTTTAGTAACCAAAAATTCTCATTCTAAGAAGCTGGTTGTGACTGGATTATTGCATTACAGCCATATGCCTCAGCATGAACATGCCTCTGCTATACAGTTTCTTCATTGACAGTGGTTCATATTAGTCTATCTATGATCTTACTCAAGTCTGTCATTAAAATATGGTAAATTTATAACAATTAATTTACTTGCTAGTTCAACATCTTGCTTTATTGTAGCCTTTAAAACTTCTTGAGCATCCCTGCAGCTGCTAAAAATCAACATTTATGGGCTGCAGAATTAACTGAAATAATCCCTGAGTGTTTAGACACAGTTTACACACTCCCACAGAACTTTGGATGCTTGACTGTGGCAGCACTTGTTTCTGTCCCACCGTGTACCAATAGATCTCAGTAGTAATTTTCTATAACAAAACCAAAATATATTTTTCAAATGCCTCTGCCCCCTCTGTGGTATTCCCATGTGCATTGCATTGTGTTCCCATTTGCATTGACATTGGAAGTCAAGATTTTACCTGATTTATATTTTTCTAATAAATGGTATTTCTGTACAGAGCTGAGGATATATGCCCTGTTCTAATGCATTATCCTGTTGAGTGGCTGCGTGTGTGTGGCACCACCTTTCCTTTCCATCTCCTTCAGTGCTTGCCTATGATTCCAGACCCACTAATACTTACCATTCCCTCTCCAAAGTACTTGACCATATATATGCTTTCATATTCATAGAATTCTGGAAGGGACCTTGAAAGGTCAACCAGTCCAATCTCCCTGCAATGAGCAGGGACAACTTCAACTACATCAGGCTGAACAAATCCCCATGCAGCCTGGCCTTGAATATTACCAGGGATAGGGCATCTACCACCTTTTTGGGCCACCTGTGCCACTGTATCACCACCCTCATCATAAAAAATTTATTCCTTATATCTAGTCTAAATCTACCCCCTTTTGGTTTAAAATCATCCAGTGTCCTATCACTCCATGCCCTTGTAAAAAATTCCACTCCATCTCTCTTGTAAGCCTGCTTTGGCACTTGAAGGCTACTGTAAGGTCTCCCTGGAGTCTCCTCTTCTCCAGGCTGAAGAACCCCACCTACCTCAGCCTCTTTTCATAGGAGACGTCCTCCAGTCCTTTGATCATTTCTGGGCCCTCCTCTGGACTCGTTCCAGCAGGCCCACATTCTTCTTATGTTGGAGGCCCCAGATCTGAATGCAATACTTCAGGTGGTGTCTCATGAGGGCAACATTACCTCCTTTGGCCTGCTGGCCATGCTGGTTTTGATGAAGCCCAGAATACAGTTGGCTTTCTGGTCTGCAAATGCACATTACTGGGTCATGTCTTGCTTTTCATCCACCATCACCCCCAACTTCTTCTTGGCAGGGCTGCTCTGGATCTCTTCATCCTCCAGCCTTTATTGATACTGAGGGTTCCCCCAAAAGCACTGACAACATTGATGGGGCAGGGGAGGGAGAAGAGAAAAATCACTGATATTGCAAAAAAAGTCCTAAAAAGAGTGAGGGAAGGCACAAATACTTCAAAGAGTGAAGCAGGTCACAAGATTTACTTTTGCTCAAGGAAAAAATAACAGGTTTGTTTGGATTTTTTACTTGTTTTGTTTTGTTTTCCCCTCTAAGGGTTTTGTCTAAACTCTTGATTGTGTGTGAGTCTCCAGGCTACAGTTCCCTGCCCCAGTTCCAGGAAACAAGTTTTCAAGTGAAAGCAAACTTTTAAGTACAGTTAAAGGAAAACTTGCCACCCACTGCAGCCACTGTTGGCATAGCTAAATAAACATGCTTTGTCCATGATATGGCTAACACTGAAATGGATGAAAAAAACAATCCTATTCACTTGATTATGCAACTGGATTCTTTTGGAATAGCTTCAAAAAGCTCTTTAATGAGAAATCTATAACAGCTGAACAAAGTAAGCATTTCCACTGGTGGGAAAATAAGCACAGGCAACTCTGCTTTTGACCCTGCAACAAGAGATGGAAGGACAATCCGCAGCATCAGGCTCATAAGGATTCAGCACATGGAAGCAGTGAGCCATGCCACCTCTGCACTCCTTGGGAACAAGGCATGGTTTCATTGATAGCACCAGAAAGAGTTGGGCACAGTGGCAAAATAACAATGAATGGATTTTGTTTAGTCCCAGGAATGCATTGCCAGCACTAGAATGATCACCACTGTGGATTAACATTGCATGAAACTTTTGTAGAGGTTTGAAAGGGAAAAAGAATGAGAAAGAGTTTCCTGGATAGAAGACAACAGCTATTTCTACTGTATCTCTGTATAAGCAAGCCACAGTTTGTAGTGAAGAAGCTAAAGAGAAGAATATTACATTTCTTTCTGTTTGAACTCAAAAGCTATACTGCTTGGTCCCTCAGCAGTGCAAGGTATGCCTTGGTATCTATCTCTGCTTCATAACACAAAGCAAAAAAGAAATTACATATTTTTTGAATCAGAAAGGCTGTCCAAAGACTAGCTTTCAAACATGCACCTCTTATAAAGGCCTGCCTATACACAGTCATTTTATCAGATAACAGGGAAACCTAAATTTACTGATAAAATGCTTTCTATGGGCATTTTTCTTCTGGAATCAAAAAGCCAGTCTTCAGTTCAGCTCAGTCACTTTGACAACTGTCTTCTCTTTAGAAAGTGCCTCTGTGTTTCAAGGGTGAATGTCGCCAACTGCTAAGCCACCTTGTTGATAACATCTTGATGACTGAAAATATATGTTATGCTAGCAAACCTTAACTGGATTCTGGTTTTGTGAAGGGTGTCAGTATATTCATAGCACAGGGATAGCAGAGCCCCTCAGGGCACCATCTTCTCCAGGGAGAGGGGTTATATGGGATACCTGTGAGCACAGTTTAGTGGGTTTTTTTGGTTGTTTTTTTTTTTTTTTAAAAAACCCTGGTACAAGTTATCATGATGTCAACCTGCTTGGAAAAATGGATAGAGAATGCTGGGTTCCTAAATACTGAATTTCGATGTAAGTAGTAGGTTAGACTGCTTTTATAATGCCAACTCCTCAGGCCCGTAGCACTGACTGCTGAAACTCAAAAGCATCCATCACCTCAAAAGAACAGACACAAGCTTTAAAGAGGAACTACTTGGAAAAAGCCATCAGTCCCAATTCCCTCCCGCCATGCACTTGTGTTTGCCTTAGCTGGAGTTGCAAAAATGCCATCCTTAATCCTTGTGCTAAGTGGTGCATGGATTAAAACTCTGTGACCTCATGTATGTCTACACAGTTAGCGAGGGCTCTGCATGCAGTAGATAGCTTTACAAGGGGCTGGGGTTCACCAAACTATTCACCCTTACTGCAGACTTAAGGTTTTCCCTTTTCCTGGCATCAGCACTCTATCAATTAACCTGAATGTGCCTGGGAATTTTAGAAGGTTGTGGAATGCTGAGAAAGCACCCTTAGATTCCTCTGTAACGTCTAATCTGTCAGAAAAATTCCCCAAGGGGAAATAACGTCATGGTGGCACAGCTCAACAGCAGCAAGTGCGATGCTCTTGGCATTAACCCTCCCAATCACAGCAGCAGGCACAAGAAACATCCTCGCAGCAACCTGTGAACATATCAACCATGTAATGTATTACATTTTCCCCTTGGCTAACCGCCCTCTCTCTCTCTCTGTCTCTCCATCAGCATACAGCGTCGGCTGTCCTTGCAGCTGCCCATTCTTCACCATGCCTACTTGCCGTCCATAGGAGGAGTGGATGCGAGCTGTGCCAGTCCGTGCGTAAGCCCCAGTGCCAGCCCCCGGCACAGACACGTGCCGCCCTCCTTTCGAGTGATGGTTTCAGGGCTGTAGGAAAGGGAGATCTGTGCTTCCTGAACTGCTTTTAAGTACTCAATGACTGGACTAAACATCTGACCTGGAACTCTGCTACAAACATGTAACATTGGCTCTTACCACAGAGGAACTGCCGCTGAGGCCCTCGTCACAGGAGTGCCCGTGTAACTCATGTGGGAAGGCAAAGGAGAAGGACACAAGGAGTTTGATCTGTAGCCTTATTCATGGAGTTTTTATTTCTTCACGTAGAAGTCACTGAAAAAAAAACGTTTCTTCCAAAATTTCTACTAGCAACAAGGAGGCTGGGAAATACGGATCTTGCAAAAAAGACACTAGGAAAAAAAAAAACCAAACGCTCAAATGTCACTGAGCTTTGTGTGGCTGCTGAGAACATGCAATTCTATACTGTATCTATGTAAGGAAAATGCAGTGGTTGAGCTATACCATGTTGAAACAAATACACTCATTTTTACAAGAGTTGTGTAAAATCGCTGGAAACATTCTGCACTGGTTAGTCTTGCTTGTTTTCATTTCAGGTGATGATGTTCAGTAGGAAGGAATTGTGAGAAATGATTCCTCAGGTGTCATTGAGACTGCAGTGCTGTGAGCAGAGTCACCTCTAACTTGCAGCTGTATGTGAAACCCAAGCAGAGCATGAAGCTCCAACTCTGAATTGCCACCAGCTAGAGAGCTGCTGGTTGCAAGAGGAGTGCTTTGCCCTTCTCCAGGGAAAATGGTAGTAACTGCTGACCATCTGCAGCTTCATTTTTAGCAAAGTTTTTGCACCTATTTCAGAATAAACACCACCAACCGTAATGTACTAAACTGTCTGGAAAAGTCCTAGGGCTGATAACTCAGGAAACTGAGGACAGATGGGTAGTAAAGTCTTAATGTCACAGGATGAATTGTTTTTCCTAGTTTGTTTGAATTGTGTCACACATAATTACAATAAAATTAATTTAGTTGACTTGGGTAGGGGGAGGGGCTAGGGCACAGCACTTTGCTGCTGCAGGCAAAGCCTGCAGAGCTCATAGATGTGAATATACACTACGTTTGCTTCATCCCTGTGTGTGACAGTTGTAGCAGATAATAGAGAGGACAAATCCAATTTACCAATAGAATATTTTATCTGAAGCCTAAAAGGACTGTGAAAAACAAAACAAAACAAAACAAAACAAAACAAAGGGTTTTATACTTTAGTTCCATTCCCTTAACTGAAGCAATTAGGAGGAAGGATAGTGGTGTACCGTCTGGACCAAATCTGGAGCCAAACCCTCAGGCGCAGGTGAGACACATGTGCAGCTTCTTTTTCCAAGGGACTGGAAATGTGTCCTCTGACTTCCAGGGCTGTTTGCTGAAAGTAGGGGGGAAAAAACACATGAAGCACCCACTGGGCTCTCAGTTTTCTTTGACCAACACCTGTGCACCTCAGACCAAACCTTCAGAATGACATACCTACAAAGGTTTACAAATCAGCAACGACTGAAGCACAGTTGAAGGGGTTCGTTAGCTGAGGGATTTAACTGCAGCTTTGACAAGCTAGCATAAATCTCCATTAAAAATAAAACACACCTCATAGTGGCCAAAACCAACATGAATATGTATCTGAATCTTACAATCAGGAGCATCACAAAATATTTCACTTGGCACATACAGTAAAAGAGGGTATGGAAATATCTGTAGCTTTTAGAACAAAAAAAACCTGTAAGTATAAACACAGATAAAATAGAACTCATTACTCTGTTTAAGCACTAAACACTGACGTTGTCACTCAATGTGTGTTGACAGTATTCTCTTGCTTTATTAATATCATCAGGGCCTGGTTTATTTTAAAAGGAATGTTAATTTTTAAAAAGATAAAATTACAATATTGTATATAATGTATACACAAAGATCTCTGTAGAAATATTATTCCAACTTAGCAGGAAAAAAAAAAATCAGAAGTATCGGACCATTGGAGGTGAGTGTGTGTGTGTGTGTGTGTGTGTGTGTCTGTAACTTCGTGAATACTGACTGTGTGACGTTTATTAGGTTTAAACCATGCAGTACATTCTTTGTCTCAATGATACTGTAGTTTCTCCCATAACATTTTTTTTTTACTTTACTGCAGATAACAAGACCAACCAAGTGAATATAGCTATTTAATGTTTCTGTTCTTTTATACTGCAGCAAAAATGTACTGTAAATTTATGAAGAGGCTGTGCCCCAATGGCATTTTTCAATGATGTTAGTGCACAAATGCTTTAAACTAGACTGGAACTGCCAGAATAAAATGTAAATGAAGAATTTCTTGTATAACCTTATACTGCATGAGATCAATTTTTAATAAATTGTTGCAAATCTGTTTTTATGAATAAAATATGTAAAACCTAGACTTTTGGACTCCATGCCCTCTTCCCCATAGCAAAATCACTTTTAATGAGAGTGTGTGTGTATATAAGCATAAGTATATATAAAAGGCTCCTTGAAGAAAGAGGAATCCTATTACAACACCACATTTTAATAAAAACGTAATATGTAATAAAAATACACATCCTAGTAGCTGAAGGGTTTGCATTTCAACAAAATAGATAGATGAGCCTCTGCCCTAAAATACAGTTACTGCAGTACTCATGAGTGAAGTCTAAGACTTTTTTAAATGGGAAAATAATATAACATATACTGAACATTTATATCCAAACCACACTTAATCCACTCACTATTCTGTCTTGTACTACAGTGAGTATGAGTTCAGAAGAGAACGATTTTACTATTTCACATAAATTATTGAAATTAAGCCAATCTTCTAGCTCAATAGTAAAATCTCTTTTTCACCAAATGAGAAGTTTCTGAGAATAAACACTGATCCAATTGCTTCACAAAGGCAAACACTAAATTTCTCTGTCTAGTTTCATTCGTGTAGTGGGGTTTGTGTCCTAAAGCAGGTTCTTCTATATGGCAAAAGAGGAGGAGGGAGAAAACATAGGGCAACAAGACAGCTAGAAGAAAGACAATTTTGAGATTTTTGCTTTTCAACAGGGCAGCACTCTCAAGCCAGCACAAAATGTCATAAAGCCCAAGTTGAAGGGCTTGAAACACCACAAATGTGCTTTCGGTAGATTTCTGATGCAGCTTAGGAGTTCCACCAAACATATACAAAAGAGAAAATACCAGAGAGGAGTTAACAGTGTGGATCGTGGCTCTCAATGCAGAATACCAGATGGAAGGAGAAACTCAAACAGATACATCAAAGCTCACTGAAGAAAGGGAAAAAAGTACAGAACTTTAATGTGAAACCTATATTCAACCAGAAGCTGTGGGAGGATGTGAACATCTTAGACTTGCTCATGAATAATAGGAAAGCAGAACAAAACAAAACATTACTTTCAGAGGTCATGAAAAAAAGACGGATATGTCAGAGGAGTAAGTTTGCTTGACACATCAAGTTCACAGAGCCACAAAAAATACGCTTCCTATACCATCATAAAATTGCTATTGAATTCATGTAAGATTGCTAATTTTGCAGCACTACTTTCAAATAATTAAAATAAAGGGTGGTAAAGAAAGAGCAGTTCCTATTTCTTTTAAAAGACATAACATCTTTTCCTAAAGGTTGATAGTCAAATCTTTTTGTATCTTTTCAGAACTTGTTTGTTCATTTCAAGTCTCAGAACAGTGAGCCTGCTCTCCCCAAGATCGGGTTAGTGTTTCTGTCGCTTTCCACTCAGGCTTTCTTAGCTACTGGAAGCCAGCCCAGCAAGACCTGTCCCAGGTTTATTGCAATGGTCTCAGCATCATGATTTTTGTCTGAGTTCAGTTCTCAGTTACTGACTGCCTTTTCTATCTCTTGACATAGTGAATAGTACTTAGGGCCATTACTTCAATATGCAGGAATATTATGCAGGAGTGCACTTTTAAGAGCACTCTGCCTCTTGAGCCAATCAGGATTCCGAGTGCACTGCTGTGTTTATCAATAGTCACGAAATGGCATTGTAGAGGATCGATAGAAAATCTAGGGATGCATTGGAAGAGTTGGGGAGGAGACAGCCCAAACCCGTGTTGGGCTGCTGGCAAGGGCAACCCTGAGTGGCAGTACCATAACATCAGTGTTGCCACAGATCTCTCTTATTTGCAGACATTTTGAGCCACTGTCTTTGCAAATTGCAGCTGGTTTAAACTCCCTCCTGTGATGATGAGGTGCTGAAGTAGGCCGAATGAAAGGAAAGGGGGAAGGACAGGCAGGAGGATAAGGAGGGAGAGGCATCTCCAGCCACTGAGAATGTCCTTCGCTGCCCCAAGAAAGTGGCTGCCCATCAAAGCCGAGCATCACACAAGGATTTAAACAAATTACTGAACTTAGAGGCTAAATTCAGTAGAGGTCAAATAGACATGAGGACAGAACATATAGGTACCAGCAGGAAGCAGTCTCTGGGCTGGCTTGCTAGCAGAAAGGAGCATAGCAAAATGGAGCTCAGATGACCTTGAGCTTCAGGAAAAAGGACAAACACCTTTATGAGTCAGCAAACACAGGCTTTGGCTAGAACCAACCCTGTACCCACATGCAATGGGAGCAACTTAAGCTGAGAAAAGTATCAATTGCATTTACAACCCACAGCTGCAGTCACCTCAGTGACCACCTGGCCCACCTACATACCACAGCCCTCAGCAGTGTGGAATGGCTTCTTGAGCAGAGGAGCTGCCACTGGCAGCAAACCATTCCACAGAAGTGAAGTTGTCCATTCTGGCAAGTCAGATTGACTGCAAAATGGCGGGGGGTGGGGGGTGGAACAGGGAATGGGTGTTTGTTGCAGAGAGCATTGCCAGGACACAGAGAAAGTACAAGCAGCCCAACATTATTGGCCTGGAAAACACCATGAGGGTCAAGGCAGAGACATACATGCTTTCTTCTGCTTTGATAATTCGTCAAGTATCTAAAAGCAAAAGCTATTCTAAGAACATACACACACAACCCAATCCTAGACCAGAATTAATTCTCCTTGGCTCTGGCCCACTCTGCCACACAGTGCAAAACCTATGTGGCTGAATATCCCCTGTTTGTAAGGGAAAAGGAGCATGAAGCAGAAATTAAAAACTGGGGAAAAAGCAGACAGGAAAACAGGCACATAAATTTGTATTCAGAGAGTGCTCTACTGTACTGTTACCCAAGTGGTTCCTACTCTGCCTGTCTAAGGATACTCCAGTATTTCCAAACACCAGGTACCAATCACAGCAGACAGAGGGATGGATACATCTGTTCTACAGGAGGGAGGAACCTCACATCCTTACCAAACAAGCTAGCTGACATAATAAGTAGTCCACATTATAAAACAGGCTATCAAATGGTGATACAAACCAGCACAAGCTTAAGAGGAAAGTGTTCTCCAGAATAAAACATCACTCTTGCTACTCCAGAGAACAAAACTGTTCTTCCAATCTGAGAAACCTTTCACTTTTTCCCCTACCAGAGCTGTGTCTGAAGCAGAGAGCCAAACAGACAAAACAGAAGAGGTGAAAGTAGTCTCTTGAGCACTTCAGGAAACAAAGGCAAGAGGGGGCAGCAGTGCTAGGGCCACATGCCTGAGTGTGCTCTTAGGGGCATCTGGAGATAGAGGTGCCACTAAAAGACCTGCTGAGAAGACCAAATTGCTGAGCATGGATCAGCTTCTCCTCAGGAAAGGAGATTGACACTGACTCTCCTCATGATGAGTGGTGGGTGGAAGGACACTAACAATAGCAATGGAAGTAAGGACAATAGCTTCACACTGGGTCTGCGCAGGGAGGCTGATGAGATAAAGGTTAAATCTTTAAGCTAAATATTCCATAAGCCTCACAACTCATCTTGACTCAACACTGGAAAGAAATCCTCTTCAGTTGCCCTTGGCTCATACTTGTGTCACTGGAAGACATTATTTGAGAAAAGTAACAGAGTTAATGGGAGAAAAGGGGGAAAATATCAAAGCAACCAACACGGACATACAAGAAGCTGGCTGGAGAGTCATAAAGATGCAAATGAACAAGCGACTCAGCTGCAATCACTTCTGAGGAAAATACATCAATGTCAGCATCAAATACAAGCATCCCTAGCAAAAGATAGTAGTCACTGTCAACCCACAAAGCTAGCTGTACAAATAAAGCTGCTAAAATTGTCAGAAACTCAGCCAAGACCGTCACTAACTGCCTCAGTGTTGCTAGTAACTAAAATGGGAGCAACTTTCCTCCAAATTTTGACCTCAAATTCTAGTAGGCCTGAAGTTTGAAATTCATTCCAGTACCTCCATATCCTAGGATGTTTTCAGGCTTTTGTTATTATTGGAGGGCTGAAGGAGTGTGAAGTTTGCAAATTATCAATCCTTATGAAAATTTTACAGAAACTGGTTGTTACAGACAAAGAAGTGTTTTTTAACCAGACTGCCTTAGTCAGGGCATGGGGAGAGGGCATATTTCTCTATTCTGCCTACGTATACACACGCTATTGTTTTCAGAGGTCTTTCAGAGGCCTTTGAGAATTTTCCTTTGAGGTTATAGAGTCTGCAAGCTGAAAGTACAGCTGAAAATCTGTCATACTGCTGTGTGATAAGGAATACTTCTCTAATAAGCATCCCCATTCTTTGAGGAACTTTCAGTTTCCCACTCTTCCCCCAGCTAATATTCTATATTTACTGATTTGTTTTAGTTTTAAAACCCTCAAACTTATTTACCTAACAATTAACTGACATTTGAACTTAAATAAGCAATTTATGATGAGAGTGAAGCTCAGCAAAGTGGAAAAAACGCATGAGTTGTTCCAGCATAATGCATGTAAAACAAATAGGAACAGTACTTGGTACAGCTCAAAACTTTCAGATGTATCTGACTGAGACAAATGAAAATAATTTCAAAACAAAATCAAGTAAACACATGCCATGTTTAATGGACCACTGAGTTAGATGACAGCTTTCAGTTATCTTTTAGCAGCTGATTTGGGTTGCCAAACTTGGGATCAAACCTACCTGCTCCACCCGCTGGGGCCTGTTTGCTCGCTGCTAATTAAAACTGCCTTCATCTCTGCAAAAGCAGGCTTGTTACTCTTTGGAAGTGAAAGAATTAACTCTAAAATTCAGACTAGCACACGTGAATTCTCCACAGATTTTTTCTTGCCTTGTGTTAACCTGCCACTCCTCCCATCACATTTTGCTCTATACGATTTTGTCATTTGATATAAAACTGCTCCTATTAGGGACAACAAAAATTGTAATGAGGATGGAAAGACATATAAAAATATTTCTTTAATTGGTCTGTAGCACAGCATTTCAGTATCAGGAGTAGTGAACTGATAAACCCAAAGGCATCCGAAACCACCTGAAAGGAGGTTGTAGCAAGGTGAGGGTCAGCCTCATCTCCCAGGCAACTAGAGACAGGACAAGAGGACAGAGACTCGAGGGGAGGTTCAGGTTGGACATCAAGAAGAATTCCTTTGCTGAAAGGCTTGTTAATTGTTGGAACAGACTGCACAGGGTGGAGGTGTTTAAGAAAAGACTGGTTGGGCACTTAGTGCCATGGTCTAGTTGACGCGGTGGTGTTCAGTCAAAGGTTGGACTCGATGATCTCAGAGGTCTTTTCCAACCTAATTGGTTCTGTGATTTTGTGATCTGCCCCAAGTGAGCAGTGGGTTATTTGGTTATTCCGCAGGACAGAAGTAGTTGCATCATCTGCTGATCCATTCCTCTCCAGACAAGTTTGTTTTGCATTTTTATTCTAAGCTCATCCCAGGGCAGGAAAACTAACTACTCCTCTCTTCTTCCAGAGAAGCACTCTCCTGACTGAGTCTTTTTAAAAGGTAGAACTTCTCCTTCATTCTACTGGACCTGCCAGACTACTCCAGCACCCTGTGCTCTTGCAGGCAGGCAGAGTGGCCGGAACATTCAGCAGCCAGACAGACCCTCTCCAAACCACATTTCTCTGCAATGCAAAGTACAGAAAGGCTGCACAGCTGCACATCTTATCTTTGTTTTCTTTTTTTTTTCCTTTTCGTCTACTTTACCAGCTCTACTCCACATGCCATTTCCATTGTTCTTTGTGTAGTTGTTACTGACGCTAGAACACCTGATATGTTCGAATCCTTCTGAAAAGTCTGTCAGTCCTTGAGAAATCATTAGGAGTGAACAAGCACTTCAGGAGACCCAAATGTGATAAAAATATTTTCAATAATTTAAAAATGTCTATTTTAATATAGCTTTCTTTTAAATAATGTCTATTTTTTTTCCCAGTGTACGTCAGCAATCATCAACCACTCTTTGTCTTCTACAAAGAAAAAAGTGCACACCCAGCTCTGTTTCAGACCTTGCAGGCATGCTTGCATTTCTTTTCATACCACTTATTTTTTGCCTTTTATTTTTTTATGTTGCTGATTTATTGTTTGTTTGTTTTCAAGCAAGATAGAAATAAAATTAAGTTTTCCATGTGGAGAACACCAACCGCAGAGCACTCGTGTCTGTGCAGCACAAATGCTCAAGAATAAACTGCTCTTCCTCATCCAGCATGCAAAGTGTGTATCCCAGACTGTGCTGGTAGAAGCTTAGAGCTTCAGCCAGATGAAAGATAAAATGAGCTTGGGCCTCATTAACTTATGCTGTTGATGTGAATATTAACATAGATTAAAATCCAAGCTCCAAAAAGAAAACGCAGTCCCAGCTCTCATCACAGGCAAACTGCAAGCAATAATAACTTCCTTGAATTAATTTAGTTCATCATGCTCTAAAGCTACAGTAAGGGACTCTGCATAAAGGCCTTCTCCACATGGCTTTGAAAGTTTTGTAGCCAAGTGCAATTTCAAGAATTAAATCTCTGTTTATGCACTTTGTTTATGGCTTTGATGAACACGTTGCTGCTTTGGCTGAACATAGAGAAAGAGTCTAGGAAGGCATTTTTCTTTCTTTCTGGAGCTAGTTCAGCTTGGTATGTGTAAAAAACACTTATGAACATACCAGAACTTAGACAACTTGCTCAAATTAATTTAATGGAGTGTATTCAAAATGATGAAAAGATGTTTCCCATTAATTTCTCTCTCTTTTGGAATAATGCTTTCCTTTTACTGATGTTCAGTTCCTTTACTCCTTTCTAAATAGACGTTATATTACCTTCATCACAAGAACATTATTAGTACTACACTAGTTATGCAAATAAGGATCCTTCATCTTTTTTTCCCCTTTGCTTTTCCTACGGGGGAATGGTGTTTGCAGTTTACTGTTTGTACTTATGAAAGAAAGACTAAAGTGAAGGAAAGAAAGGAACTGCCTTTTTTTTACTTACACTACAAACTTATCATGGAAGTTCAAAAACATTTTAACACCTTAACAAAGGGAAAGACATTTATGGAGATCATGTCCAAAAGTTCAGCCCAGTCTTGAACTGTCCCTTTGTACTCCCTGGGATAGAAGTTTAATACATGAAGCAGTCATCAGCAACCCTCATTCCAAAGTTTTAGGATATCTTTTAGCTTTGTTAATCCCAGTCATCACCTTATTATTTAAAAAGTACTTTTCTCAGAATTCACTGCCATTTAATTGACTCCCATCATGAGATTCATCTGTTATACCACATGAGGCTTCTCTGTTCCTTCCTGACATAGCTGACACAGAAAGACATTGAAGTTGAGTTTACCCTCAGACTTGCCGTGCTGAACGGACAGATTCCCTTGGCCAAGGGGATTTTATTTGTTGTGGAACTTACCCCAGTCTTTTGGATACATCTGGATATTTCTCCATTTACATGCAATGTTGTAAGCTGTACCATGTAAGCTATACCGTGTAAACTGTGGTGGTCTAAGATAGGTGTCTGTTCCTGCACCTGTGGCAGAGAAATTTCCTATCAGTAGTTTGTACACCCCTGTAAGATGGCATTTACACAGAAGAAGGATGGAGTAGCAGATCATATGATTTTCAGGGATGTATTTACTTAATTGGCAAAGATTTTTTGGATTTTTGTGGTACATCAAGCAATGCACTATAGTTTTCCTTATATTTGATACACAGATCACTGGCTTAGAATACAATGGATGCTTCTGCTGAAGATAGTCCTCTGTCATACTGTCTTTCTGGTGCTGTTCCCAGTGCAACTGCTGTGGGCAGAGCTGCACTTACCCAAATACAGACCTTTCTGCATAAAAACATCCCACAATCTGCTAAATTGCTTTTGCACCTGTCAGGCAGCCATTTGGCTACCCATAAATTACATGATTCCTTCTTGCCCTACCTATCATCCTCCTTGTTTTTCCTTGGCCCTCTTGGTGAGAGTTTCTGGCTTAAAACCCTAAGAAGTCCCTTCTACTTTTCTATGACAATTCAATTTCATCTCTTTGGGTTTCTTTGGTGGCCAGATCTGCTCCTCACAACTGCCAAGTGCATCAGGCCACTTAATAGTTTGCTAGACTACTGACTGAGCCCTTCTTTTGCAGGTGAAATGGTATGAATACCAAGAAAACAACCTCTGTCAAAGATGTAAGCCAGTAGATCAGTGTTGTTATTGTTAGTGAAGGGTCACATTATCTGCATTTACTGAGTGATGACTCTGCTGTCAGGACTTAAAGGGTTGTGTTCTGGGCAGATCTGAGCTTGGTTTGTCTTTGGCTGAAGAATCACTAAACAGTTGGGATCAGACCCTTAACTTGTTCTTTTCTTTATCCCAAAGCTGACAGGTTTCACCATATATGGTAAAGGACTAAGAGAACATAGTGACTGTAGTGTAATTACTCCTATTGTCTAGCTCACCAAAAAGAAGTGTCCAAAAAGACTGTTTAGGAAGATACAAAAGACAGCCTCCCTAAGCCAACCAGTAATGGCAGAAGGGAGTCTACTCCCAGGACTGGAGAAAGGGAGCCCACTTTCATGACTGAGCTCCTCCTGGTGAAGAATTTGGATGACCAGCAACTCACTGCAAATGCCTTCTTCTAAAGGAAATCTGGTGCTGTTGGCAGAAGGGCATAGGAAATGTGTGCACTTAAGTTTCATGGGATCTAAGGCAAAAAGAGGAAAAGTGAAATTTTTTTCATTTGAGGCCATTCAATTGTTAAAAAAAAAGTGTCTGCTGCTCTTCTCCCATCCTCCACCACTGGCACCAGAGAGACGGCTTGGACTTCAGTAGCTCATGTGAGATGCAAAGTATTTGTATAGACAAACAAGTCTATATCCTCACAATCATATAAACTGAATGATTCAATGTTCCATGAAATCACCATAAAAAAGGCTGACAATGAGAAGTACCTTCCGACTCCTGCCTCAACACTCACCATTATTTCCAGTATTTATGTCCCTGTAAATTCATCTTAGGTTTACTCTACTGAAACAAGCTCATCTTGTCTATAAGAGAGAACAGGCTGTTGCCTTATTATGATCATTTTTAATCAACACTCTAGACATGGGCAAGTATCTGGTAACCAAAAATATATTATTAAAAAAAACAAAAAAAAGAACTAGGGAATACACGAAGAAGGAAGAAGAATGATTTCCCCATTCTTTCTCCTTGGGAGAAAAATTTTTAATCACAGCTTTTAGATCAACCTGAAAAACATCTCAAAAGCTGTAAAAGCAAACAAACAGAAATGAAAACAAAATCAAACACAACAACCAAAAAACCCCCCACAATACTAGAAAAACAAACAAACAAAACAAACAAACAAAAAACCCAAAACAAAACAACAACAACAACAAAAGGTAACAGTAAGTTTTCCACCACTTGCTTACTCAGCCTTCCCCAGTGGTTTTGGTCAAATCTGTCACTGGGCAAAAAACATAACTTGCAGAGGTGTTGTGGGTTTACCAAGACAGCCCCCCCCCCCTCCCCAGGGCTGAAGAATAGCTCTTTTCAGGTGGATTTCCAGAACAAAACCATCAAAAGTTTTAGTAACGCCTCTGCCAATTACATATTTAAGAAAACGGAAGAGAAGCCTGTTGTGCAAAAGAAAATAGAAGAGCCAGCATAGCAGTCGGCCCTGGGTGAGGGGGGCCAGGTCCCCCTTCTCTTCTGTAAGAGAGTAGAGAAAAAAAAACTTTAGAGAGGAACCTGGATGGGACATGCTGCAGAAGGAATTCCGGCAGAGAGATAACAGAACCTCCAAGGTCAAAGTTGGCAGCCAGAGGAGAGAGAAGTCTGAAGGGGGCGCTCCTATTTCCCCCTCTCCTTCTCTCTCTTCAGCAGGGAAAAGACTGAAAACTAAAAGCCCCTGCCACCTGTGGAAGACTGCTGGAGAGCAGAGACAACCCTCTGCAGCTCATGAAGGAGCCCACGCCGGAGCAGAGGAGTGCATGAACAAGACGTGACTCCATGGGAGGCTCAAGATGAAACAAAGGCCTGAGACCTGTGGCCATGGAGAGAGACACCTAACCTGGAGCAAGTTGGCTCGGGTAGGATGTATGACCCCAGTGAGGGATCCATGCTGGTGCAGCTAAATTTGTGACCCTAAGGGACAGCAGAGAATGGAAGAACTGTTGTCTGAAGGTTGACTCACGCTAGAGAGGTCCACTAAGGACTGTCTCTTGTGAGGTGAGACCCCACAGGAAACAGGGGTGGACTCAAAAGCCATTATCGCTTGTGATCCTATGGAAAGACCATGGTAAGACAAGTGTCCCCTTGCAGTCCATGGAAGATCCTACAGAACCTGGGTAACCCCTCAGCCTCCAGTCTTAGCCCAGTAGGGGGGTAGGCCCAGCCCTGAGGTCAACAGGGAAAAGACAGAGAGAGAGAAACAGTCCCAGCTGCAACAAATCAGAGTTGTCATCTTAGAGGTAGTAGAAGAAGAACTTTTGAGTGCTGAACTGATACAAGGGGGAGGGTAGGGGGTATTTCTGTACATACATATAGCTTTTACCCAGTTAGAATTGTTGTATATATAGTTCTTTACTTTTTATCTTACTAGTAAAAAATCCTAATATTATTCTCCCCAATCAGATCTCTTGTCTATATAAACCTTCTCTCTACTTATAGCAATTGTGTGGGGGGTGAGAGAAAATTGGCCCAGAGCAAACCCACGACAAGAGGGAAAAGACAATTCAATATTGAATCATATGATTTCCCAGATTATTTCATATGATTTCCCAGATGGAACCATAAAGCCATAAAGCATAGTAAGGATTTACTGCAAAACAAAACAGTCTGGAGAAGGGGGAAAACATATGTGTGGATGCATATATTAAAAGCAATTTTAGAAAATCAGTTAGAATTCTAGAAAATTATAAGGCAATATAGAAAAAGTTTCTACATTTCTTCCAACCAAAACTTTACATCAGAAGCCATTGTCTGGACATATTGACAATTTGCGTACATATAAGAATGTTGATTTTATACTGCAGAATTAAACTTCCCTGCTGGTAAATTTGGAACATTGAAGTCCTATGTGAAAAGCTAATATAAGGTCATAGAATCACAGAATCATTAAGGTTGGAAAAGACCTCCAAGGTTATTGAGTCCAACCTCTGAGCAAACACCACCATGTCAACTAAACCACAGTACCAACCATACCACCAAGTGCCACATCCAGTCACTTCTTGAACACCTCCAGGGCTGATGACTCCACCACCTTCCTGGGCAGTCCACTCCAATGCTTAATCCCCCTTTCAGCGAAGTCCAACCTGACCCTCCCCTGATGCAGCTCGAGGCCATTTCTTCTTGTCCTGTCATGAGTTGCCTGTGAGAAGAGGCTGACCCCCACCTGGCTACAACCTCCTTTCAGGTAGTTGTAGAGAGCGATAAGGTCACCCCTGAGCCTCCTTTTCTACAGGCTAAACAACCCCAGCTCCCTCAGCTTCTCCTCATATTACTTACTCTCTAAACCCTTCATCAGCTCCACTGCCCTTCTCTGGACATGCTCCAGCCCCTCAGTGTCCTTCCTGAATGGAAGGGCCTAGAAGTGGACACAGTACTCAAGATGAGGCCTCACCAGTGCCAGTGCAGAAGGACAATCACTTCCTGAGTCCTGGTGGCCATGCTGTTTTTTATATAAGCCAGGATGGCATTGGCCTTCTTGGCCTCCTGGGCACACACTGCTGGCTCATGTCCGACTGCAATCCCAGGTCCTCTTCCACTGAGCTACACTCCAGCCACTCTTCTCCCAGACTGTAGCACTGCATGGCATTGTTGTGGCCCAAGTGCAGGACATGGCACTTGACCTTGTTGAACCTCATACCACTGACCTTGGCCCATCGCTCCAACCTGTCCAGATCCCTCTATAGAGTTTTCCAGCCCTGCAGCAGATCAACCTTGGTGTCATCTGCACTTACTGAGGATGCAGTCAATCTCCTCACCCAGATCACTGATAAAGATATTAAAAAGGACTGGTCACAATACTGAGCCTCGGGGATCCCCACTAGTGACTGGTCACCAATTGGCTGTGGCACCATTCAATGCCACTCTCTGGACCTGGCCACCCAGCCAGTTCTTAACCCAGTGGGGAGTGTACCTGTCCAATCCATGGGCTGCCAGGTTTTCCAGGAGTATGCTGAGTAATGAAGGTCTTACTGACCTTCAGTCCAGATAGACTGCACCCACAGCTTTCCCTCATCCACCAAACAGGTCACTTGGTCATAAAAGGAGATCAGGTTGGTCAAGCAGGAATTGCCTTTCCTAAACCCATGCTGGCTAGGCCTGATCCTGTGGTTGTCCTATATATGCCATGTGTCACACTCAGGATGATCTCTTCCACAACCTACCCCAGCACTGAGATCGGGCTGACAGACCTGTACTTCCTCGGATCCTGCTTCCAATGCTTGCAGATTGTTGTGACATTTACTAACCTCCAATTGGCTGGGACCTCCCCAGTTAACCAAGACTGATTATAAATGATGCAGAATGGCTTGGCGAGCAATTCTGGCAGCTCCTTCAGCACCCTCAGATAAATCTTATATGGTCCCATAGACTTATGTGTCCCTAATTGGCTCAGAAAGTCACCAGGTCACTAACTACTTCCTCATGGATTGCAGTGAGTCTGTTCTGCTCCCTGTCCTGTCTACTAAACCAGGGGCTGGTTGTTCTGAGGATAACCGGTCTTTCTGTTAAAGACTGACAAAAGAAGGCATTAAGTACCTCAGCTTTTTCCCCATCCTTGGTGAAAATGTTCCTCCGTGTCCAATAAAGGATGGAGATTTTCCTTGGCCTTATAAATACATTTTAATGTATTTATAAAACCCCTTTTTAATGTATTTATAAATTTTAATGTATTTATAAAACCCCTTTTATTATCTTCCACAGCAGTGTTCAGATTGAGTTCTAGCTGACCTTTCACCTTTTTAATTTTCTCTCTACACGACCTTATGACATCCTTGTACTCTTCCTCATTTGCCTGCTCCTTCTTCCATAGGTCACAAATTTGGGGGTTTTCCCTGAGTTCCAGCAAAAGCTCACTGTTCAAGAAGGTTTGTCTTCTTCCCCACCAGCTTGTCTTTCTGCACAGAGGGATGGCACGCTCCTGCGCCTTTAAGATTTCCTTCCAAAAGTATGTCCAGCCTTCCTGGACTCCTCTGTTCTTAAGGGCTGTTTCCCAAGGGACTCTATGAACGAGTGTCCTGAGCAACCCAAAGTCTGCTCTCTGGAAATCAAAGGTAGCGGTTTTGCTGACTCCCTTCCTTACTTCACCAAGAATCAAAAACTATCATTTTGTGGTTGCTGTGCCCAAGATGGCCTCCAACCACCAAACCTTCCACCAACCCTTTTCTGTTTGTAAGCAGTAGATCCAGTGGGGCACCACCCCAGTAGGCTCACCAGTTGTATCAGGAAGTTATCTTACACACAGTCCAGGAACCTCCTAGACTGCGTCCTCTCTGCTGTGTTCAGTTTCCATTAGGCATCCAGCAAGTTTAAGGTTTTGATCAGCTGTATTCTTGAGCTGATAAGACATTTTGCATAAATATTATTTTGACTTATCATGTAAGAAATTTTTGACAGGATGTTCTGGGCTCACACATTTTTTATAAATTATTGCTGTTTTGTTAAAGCAGAAGTATTGGGTGAACAATGGCAGCAAGTAGCTACAATTTCCTGTATTGCTGCTATGCAGCATACCAGGATTTACATCTAACTTCATCATTAGCTTTCATTGCCCTGCCTTTGTACATTTTCCTTTCTTTGTTTTTGTTGGGGTTTTTTAATCATTAACTTCAAATTGACACCCTTGGGCCAATCCAGTTTTAATTTAGGAGTGTGAAACAAAAATAGCTTCACGAGTCAAGAATTAAACGAATGAGAAATGAGCATATGGCAAAACACAAGCACTTTTAACTGCTCTTTGAATGTAATATGATTTATAGCACTGAGGTTATGTGGTAAAGTTTAGAGTGCAAAGATTTTGCTGGCAATAGCCCTAAGCAATTTTAATTAGCTTCACCTCCCATTAACCGCAAGGACAGCTGTGGATGTGCAGCCTTCCTTCAAGAGTTCTGCAAGTTCTCTTATCTAGATTTAATTTTTTTGCTATCAAAACACATCTCCACCAACACAAAGGAGTATGAAGGAGTGATGACAAGCAGCCAAACCCTAATATCCTAATCAGACAGAAAGAAACACCTTGACCTGGCTATTGTTAGGCGCATCATGGGGGGATGCTCAGTCCACTGTCTTGGTGGGAAACCCATCATCAAGATGAGTTTTCCAATGGGGAAATCCCCATTGGATGACCTTACAGACTGAGGGGGTGTTACTGCCTTAAGGGATGTGAGATTCATTGAGGAATGCATGGGAAGAGCACTTGAGGATTTTGCAAGACTTACTACAGGTTGTAAGGGAGGGATAGTGAGGGATTAATGTGGTTTCAGAACAATAAGCATGGCAAAAAAATCAAGAAATGGGAAAAAAATAACTGATTGTGTGTAAAAAGATAATTGCTCAGCACATTTCTGTGGTCATGCCATGTGCCTGATTGCAATAGCCTGCCCATGGAGCCACACTAGCCAGTGAGCAGGGTGAGAGTCCTGGGAGCCAGATATTATTGGCTGGGAAGTAGAGACCAGAGGGTCTGAGAGCTGGCTATTGGAGGGACCAGGAGCCCAAAACCAGCTGTTGGAGAGATTTTGGCATCTGGAGGTCGGCTCAGACAAACCTTTGCATATTGTGTGCCTGAGGCATTGGAAAGCAGAGGATCCAAGGGCCATCTACTGAGTAGGCTGAGGGTCTAAGGCCAGTGGCTGGAGAGACCTACAGTGTGCTTCTGTGTGTCATAGCAACTGGAGTGGGAGTGGGAGTCTCAGGGGCTTGGATGTCTGGGTGTCAGTAACTGGGCAAACCTCAGTCCAAGGACACTGAGTGTCAAAGTCAAGCTATTTTAGAGATTCATGCTCTCTGTGCATGTGTATATGAATATATATGTATGTGTATATATGTATATACACACGCATATATATTTATGGGGTTCTTTCCACTAAAGCAGTTTCATCCTGATCAGCAAGAAGGGAAAATAGGATGAGGCCACTGGTACACTCTGTGGTTTTGCAAGTGCTGTGTTTTCTGCCCATGCTGGTGTGTGCAGCCAGCTGTGTTTGTACATGCCTGTTATGGTCTGATTATTGAGATATGCCTCTGCCAAATTATGGTGTAAATGAGACCATACGCCAAAGTCAATAATAAGGGTTTTATTTAACAATGAATGTAAAGGAGAGAGATAGAAAGAAATAGAAAAGAGGTAGGGAAGAGAGAGATGAAGTGGAAGATAGCCATCCCCCTTGGATCCAGCGGCATCCCATTGGTCCTTCTTTACCCTGGGATTCTCAGTGATGGGGATCTCAAGGTCATTCAAGACTTTTCACTATTTATACATTTTAGCAAACAAAAGAATTAATGCTCATCGGCTAAACAGTTCTCTAATGCTAATTAATCTGCATGCTCAGTCTTTCTTTCCTTTTGAGTCAGTGGGTTTCTTGGGTCAGTGGGCTGTGAGTCAGTGGCCATGATCTCCTTCTGCCAGAATTACCTTTTACGCAGTTGGAGCTGATTTCAGTTAAGTTGCTAAGCTTCCTCTGTGGTGTGTAAATTCTGCATTCTTCAAGTCCATTCTCACTGATATATTCCTCTCCCACAGCTTTTTTTACCTCCCCCTAGGTCTGAGATAACACCCAGACAACAGTACCATCTTATCTCAATGTCCCACTGTCGGGGCTTATACATGGAGGCATATCTGTGGGGGCTTCAATGGTCATTGGTGGTTGTAGATGCCACCTGTCCCATAACTCAGTGATCTTTATTTGACCTGTGATATGGGTACAAGCAGTTGCTCCTTTACGTAGTTTACCACAGTGTGGATTTTTGTCTGGATGCCTTACCCAGGATGTGCTAACCAGATCTTGTGTCTGCTGGGCCTGCACCATTCTGTTGCTCCATTCTGTGCTTACGTCATGGCAAAGTCCTTCTGTGGCCTTAACAGGGCTGTCTCACAGGCAACTGTGATCCTTAAGTCCTTACAATGTCCCCGTATAACTGCGGGGCCTACCTGCTCAGCCTGGCTGCTGGCTGCAGCAGGGGACACGAGGCTGCAGCAGCCTCCCCTCTGTCTGCCTGCCAGGTATAGCAGCTCCTAACAATTATTTCATGAGCTCACAGCCGAAGGGTGCAAACAGCCTCCCACATAATTTCCTCCAGGAAGGGTTACAGAACATCTTGCTGCTACCTCAAGGTCAGACAGCAGCTGTCTGTCCCCTGAGAGCAGCAGCTGTTAGTCCAGCAGGTAGACCACTCTGACACTTGCCTGCCCAGGTGGAATCAGTGACACTTATGTCTGTTGCTACTATCTGCTTCCTGAAGCCTGGTGTTCACCTACACCATTGGCCTCAGCTACAGTCTCAAAAAGGCATGGCTTAAGGAACCAGACACGGGTTTGGTACACTTTGTTCTTAACCACTTAGCTGCTGCTGTATGAAGGAATTGCATAATTTATGTTCCTCTGCCCATTTTCCTCCTCTGCCCCACTAGCCAGCTTCTGGTTTAATTTGTTTTCCTTTCTCTGATGAAGCCTTCAGGCAAATCATTTCAATGAGTTCAAGAAATTGCTGTAACACCCAGAGAGCAGTGTATCACTGGGAGCCTCTTTGCTGCCTCTGCCTGCCATGCTGATGGCTGGAAAGCAGACCTCCTGCTCACTCATGGGGCACATATCCCTACCTACTTCCTAACAACAGGAAAATTTGGAAAGACAGCAGTAAGCAGAGTTAATTTGCCTCAGGACCAGAGGCCTGGTGATTAGATGATGACTATGTCTAGGTCTTCCCAAAGCATTTTACACCTGCCCTTCCTTGAAGCTCAAGCCCTTTCCATCCTCAACACTAGATGCAAAGAATTTCTCTAGTGTGTGTGAATAACCCATCAAACAAACATATCCCAAAATGTAAGATGGATAATCTTTTCCCTGCCCCTACCAGTTTTTACTTACATTAAAGAAAGAAAAATAATTAGGAGTGGGTTTTGTTGTTTTTTTAAATAAAATCTAATGTGGTATTTATGTTACCACCAGAGATGTGTTACAAGGAACAAAAACCTCATAGTTCTTTACCTTCTGTTGTCTGGTAGAAAATCTTCTGAGTTTTTATTCCAGTCACTAAAGGAATAAGAAAATTGGACCTATTCTGTTTCACTGTACGAATTTGCTACAAAAAGTTGATAATCTTAGACAGCAGATGCTTGGAGTCTTGCCAAATGAGAGAAGAAAATCGACATAGGTTTTCTGTTGTTATTACAAAGAGTACTGTGTATTTATAGGTCTATAACGTATCCTCACCTCTGTAACAATCTGTCAGACAGCTGGAAGGTTTCTAAATTGCATGAAAATACCAGTTTTAATTTCTGTCACTATAGATACTTAGAGCAACCAAATCCAGAGAACAGAGCAGAAGTCTACACCAAGAAGATAAGCCAGATGGGAGGGCTCTGTATGATGGCAGACCCCACAAAACAGTCTGACTGCTCAGCAAAAGCTGAATGAATTACTGGAATAATTTTTCCTTAGACATCCATTCATGTTCGCCGCGGTATATGTGAACCCAGATGTCTTCTCCTGTTGTGTTTTAAAAGAACTCTTACTGCAATGGATATAACAGCATGTATGTTTAATTCCTTTAGTATCTGCTGGTGAAGAGTGTGATGGCTCCAGCTACTCTGTTCAGGATGAGAAACATCCAGTGAAATTAATGAAGAAGAAACACCAAGTGCGAAAGGAACTTAGAGATGAATTTGTGCCTTGTACCCTTTGTTTTTCACAACATTCCCCCCTGCCTCCCAACCTAACCCACCACCAAATCAGGAAGTGTTAGCTAGCAGGAGATGCACAGGTGATGCCTTCACAGCCAACACTTTCTCCCCGTAATTACCATGCTGCTGGGAGCCCCTGGTGGTCTAGTGGTAAAGGATGTGGTGCTGTCACTGCTGAGGCCTGGGTTCGATTCCCGGTCAGGGCCCCTCCCTGGGCAGATGGAGCTCGTTAGCCCTGTAAGGCAATCCATCTACGTCCTGAGGACCTCACTGCCACAGTCCAAGCTCGCTTGGCCCCGGCAGATGAACCTCAGGATTAAAGGGTGGGCTCAGTTCCGCGCACACTGTGTCTCACCTAAAAAATCCAATGCGCAGGCTGGAAGGTGTAAAGACCTTCCCCGGTTCTTCATTCGCGAAGACTAGCCATAGGAAAAAACCATGCTGCTGGAGCACACATGCATGAGGCAGCTTTGGCAGCGCTAGACATCCTCAGAGTAAGAGGCAGCATTAGCAGGAGGACAGGTAAACAGGTCTTAGAGCTGCTGTTTCATTTGATCATGTCTCTGCTGTTATTTAATTGCTGACTGTACACAGCAGGCTGCTTGAGCCTTTAGGAAAGTAGCATTCTGGAGTAGCAGGCTAGTTTTTGCAAAATCACAGGGGTTGCCTTTATTTCAGGTACTATTTTGGAAACCTGAGGTAAGAAGTAGACTATACCCCAGTAGACAGAATGAGCAACAAGAACAGAACACATATCTGGAGCAAGTGACTTAGTGCAAGACCAAAGCTAATAGCTGTAAGAAGAGCTGTTGAAGGGGCTGACTGATCAAAATGTATTTAAGGGATTTCCATTTTCAAAACCACTTGGCCCTCAAAGTAGTCTGTAATCAGACATGCAAAACAGAGGTATCTAAAATCACCGAATTTCTTAAAACCTCAGTCAGAAGGTCTTCCTCTCAAGAAAGGGAGGATGTGCCATTTCTAGATAGGTTTCTAATTTAGGAAAATAAGTTCTCTTTATATGAAGATGTTGGCAGTCCTACCTAGCTCTTATCAACTCTGCTTAGGCTTCATAACAAGTCACCACATGGTGTCTTTACAGAGATAAGAGAGTTTCTAGCTAAATGGCTCACTGACAAAGATATCTGTTTTTAAACTACACATAAAAATAGGTATAGCCTTTGGTCTCAGAGGTAAAATACATTAAAAGAAGAAAACAACCCCACATATCCTAATGTCAGCCATTACCATCCATTCATGAACGCTATTAAGTCTTGCCCATTGGCTTCTCCTGACCCACCTCACTCTTCTCACCCAGGAAATTTTGCAGCAAAACCTCCCAATGCACAAGTATAGACCCTGAAGAACAAGCACAAAAGCCATTTTCAAGGTCAAGGTCTCTTCTGTTGAAAATACCGTGTGTCTCACCTTCCTTCAGGTAAGGTGTCAGTTTTAATGCTTCAGGCAGTTGTAGCTGTTGCCAGATGACTCAAGAGAAAGTTGGCCTTTAAGATATTTGAGAAATTTAACTGCTTTTTGGAGTACTTCAATTTGCAACATCAAGAAGTGAACTCATGGTCAATACGTAATGCAGAACATGGGTTAATCATAATTTCACTGATGGGCTCCTTCACACAAGGTAAACCAGTGCATTTGGAGAAACAAGGTAAGTAATGACTTCTAGAAAGACTAAAGTTCTCATATTGGGTACTGGTTGGCAGAAATAGGGCTGGCTCTATTCCAAGAGGTCTTCACCAAAAGGTTTACACTTAGGTATTTGGAATTTAAAATGTACTTCCTGAGGGCTCAAGAGAAAGCTGAATGCAGAAATGGCATTTTATAAGTGAGTTTTAAGCTATCAGAAAGAGAGACAGGAGGGACAACACATTGGTATGGAAAACCGGAATCAATCCTAAAACCCAGAGCCATTGCTATTCTCTTTCCATTACTCCTTCACAAGCAAACAGTAGCCTCATCCTCCTCTTCATAAAACAGTCAAAGTTGGAAGTGACCTCTGGAAGTCATCTACTCCAACCTTCCTGCTCAAGCAGGGCCATCTAGAGCCATTCACCCAGGACCATGTGCAGATAGCTTGTGAATATCTCCAAGACGACAGATTCCACAATCTCCCTGGGTCCTCCTGTGCCCGTGTTTGAGCACCCTCACCATAAAGAAGATCGTCCAGATATATAAGTGGAATTTTCAATATTTCAGCTTCTGCCCATTGCCCCTCATTCTTCCACTGGAAAATACTACCTCCAGAGACCACATCGAGTCAAGGCCTCTGCTGTGTCAAAGGTACTTTTTTGAGTCAGTGCAAGGGACCATGTCATGCAGAGCAACACCTGTCCATGGCCCCCTAGCAGACTGTTGGCTGCCTCCTTCAGTGCCACTCCTACTGTCCCCCTGCACTTTCAGCTTCTCCTAAACAAAAAGAAAAAAGCCAGTATACAGCTGCCTCCCCACATCCGTTTTTCCCTTCCCCAGTCTCCTTCTCTGTGCTGTTGCCTGGATTATTCTCTTGATTTTATAGTTCCTATTAGTTTTCCCACAGAAGTGTAAAAATTACCAGCCTACATTTTCCCCTGTCTTCCCTGAAAACCTTTTTTAAAAACTGCTGTTATGCTTGTAACAGTCTTATAACATCAAACTGGTTTTAGACAAGAGTTTGCAATCTGCTGCATGCAGATCAGCTCTTTCATCCTTACATTCTCCTTTAAGAGTCTTGGGTGAATGTCTTCCAGTCCTGGTGATCTGATAATATTCATTTTGTCTATTCCTTCCACAGTCTCTTCTGCAGTCGCTTAGGACTGGGCAACTCTGCGTGACTTCTTTATGATGCGCTAATCAAAGATGAACTCTGCTGTCAGGATCCTTTCCCCTGAAACATCCACCCTTTTTGAGATGGTGGGAAAGGAGTGCAAACACTTTGATCTCTCACACGCCCACTCCCTGCCTACTGAAAATGTATTTTTTAATGCCCACGCTCAGAAGGAAGAAGTGCTGTGATTTTAGTACACGCATTTTGCTGAGAATTTATACAACTTGCTTTCTGCTTCCCCCACCCCAAAGGCTCAGAGAGCCAAGCTAAATGCTTTCAGCTGCTGCTGGCAGCTGACCCCAGTCACCAAGGCACACCAGCCTTGGTCCTGCGTTCCCCTGATGCTGCTCAGCCTGGACCAAGTGTGATATGGGCTGTGGTACAGTGTAGTCAGGTGGTCTTTACCAAAGAGTAAACCTTAGCTGTCACATAAAATACATGGATTTCCTCTCCCTTGCCAAAGATGTCTTTGTTTAGCTCTGATTCCTCCCTGGAGGGTCGCACAAATGAGATGTAAATCCATTCTTGTTCCACCAGTAGAAGAGGTGGATCCTGCCAGCTCTCTGTTTCAGAGGACTAGCTCTCACAAGCCTTTACATACTTGCAATTGGAGGTGGGTGGGGGTGGGGTGTCCGCCTCTCTCACGTCACCGCAGCTTACATCTCTCTCCTTCCTTAGAGGGCTGTTACAGTTTTGAAAAGACCTAGCTCTGCTCCATTGGCTTTGACAGGAGAAAAAGCCTCTCTTCCCGAGCCTCATGCTTACAGGAAAGCCCATGCAGACTTTTAAAATATGTATAATCCCACTGTCTTTTATCCAGGAGGACTGCTGTGGATTTCCATTGCTTCATTATGCAAAAAAAAAAAAAAAATATATATATAATCAAATATTCTGCCAACCAAACTGGCTGTGAAAATTAAATGTTACAAGTGACCCAAATAAAATTTAACCACTATGTTTCTCAGTCACTCCCAGGAAAGGTACATCCATCACCAGCTCTAATCCCTAACTACAGATTATGGAAGTAAAATTCCCCATGTGCTTCATCTGTTTATGTATTTTTAAAGAAAAGCAAAACAATTAATTTGGTGGAAAGTAATTCAGACACAGGATTCTAATCTGCATTTCAATAATCTTTGAGGGAAACACTTGTTCCTGTCTAAATGGGTATAGGTTTGCCACCTGGATGATAATCCTGATGCAATTTCACACTTATTATCAAGGACTTTTACTGTGGCATAGCTAATTGGAGGAGAAGAGAGGTCACAGGTGATTCTGTAGCTGCCTAAGTGGTCTGTAAAAGCATCTTACTTCCTTACTTCTTTCTATTTAATACTAACCATAATTGTTACATATAACACAGTGAAACAGAATAAAGAAATAACAATAAAAATTGGTTTATGTAGCATAAGCAGCAAGGTGGTGAAGGTGGTGATGAGATAGATCTGAGAGGAGCCTGCTGATCGATTTTGCTGCCAGAGAGCAAGACAATTTCATTGCCAGGAAGCACCACTTAGGAAGGGAGAATTGCTAATAGCATAGCAGTTCCACATAGTATCCATCACCTCTGCTTAACCATGTGCTTGGGCAGCAATACAGTTAGTGAAGCACAGAGAAATTACCAGTGTCCCCAAGATCAGCTGATGGTTAAGATCAGTATATCCACCATAACCATGAGGGACCACTCTTAGGTATAGGATTTAAATTACATAGAAAAAAATTTTGTCAAGAAACCCTTATTTTGAAAAGTAATGGCTGCAGTTACTTTTCCTAGACCTCAACGCACTGTTTCTGCTACAGACGGGGAGTCTGTGCTCAGCTTTGTGGCAGCCTGCTGTGGTCAGATTCGAGTGTTTTATGTCCTTACTTTGAGCTGATTTCTGTCAGCTCTGATCCCACCACAAGTGGAGAGTTGTAGAGAAGATAACAGCCAGTTCCCCACCAGTCGTTAGCCTCTGCCTCCATCAGACCTTCCCCCCTTGCTCAGAGTGCCTGGGGGCACGGCTGCTCCTGTGGCTCCTCTCTCTTGTCAGCAACTGTCCCAGCAAGAGGCAGGTTTCTTTCCCTTTCCTTACCCTTTTCTCCCAGACTGGGATCCAGGATAGTTTCTCCTCTCTCTAAACACAAAGGAAGAATCAAAGAAGAACTCTCCTAAGCACTGTGGAAATTCAGCTGATGATTTTCACTCTGCACACTTGGGACTTCAGCTTCATGCCTAACATTATCTACTAGGATTTACAAGCTCCCACCCAATGCATCTGTTTAAGTCAAATAAAATCTAGGTACTTGTTCCATCATTAAAATGGAAACACTTTTTTGTACTTTCCTACAAGAGCATCAGATGTTTTATAATCTTAATATTCAGCTTCTTTCCTCAGTTAGTTAACACTGTTTCCAGAAATGCTCATTAATAGAACCATGAAATCACTAAGGTTGGAAAAGACCTCTAGGATCATTGAGTCCAACCATTAACCCAGCACTGCCAAGTCCACCACCAAGCTGTGTCCCTAAATGCCACATTTATACGTCTCTTAAATACCTCTAGAAATGGTTACTCCACTGCTTCCCTGGGCAGCCTGTTCCAATGCTTGACAACCCCTTCAGTGAAGAAATTCTTCCTAATATCCATTCTAAACTTCTCTTGGTGCAACTTGGAGCCATTTACACCTGTCCTATTGCTTTTTACCTGGGAGAAGTGGCTGACATGTACCCTGCTTTATCATCCATCTGCTGGTTTTGAGGAACAGCTAAAACACAGCAGCAGCAGCAGCAGCTGTCAGGTTGCACCAACCGTTAACCAAAAATAGGACACTCTCCTAGCAGTAAATTTTCTTTGTCACCTAATTTTGCAGTTACATTGATTTATTTTTTTAAAACACTTTGGGTCACTGTTGGAATAAAAGATACTTTGCAAAGGTACGCTGTATTGGTTTTCAAATTATTGGCCAATGCACACCCATACACACTTCTGTTATCTTTGCAGCCTGTCCCTCTATATTAGGAAGGAACTTTAACAACTAT
>NW_020955389.1:2662358-2705536 GCF_003031625.1 Empidonax traillii | reverse complement strand
TTTCAAAGCCCACTGTAGCCCCCAGAATCTCCCCATGAAAGCAACACCTCCACAGATACCCTGCAGCCAGGTAATCCAACTCTGTGCAGAACTGCAGGATAATTGCAGCTGAATTTCCACAGCAGTTGCACTCAGCCCACAGACTTTGCCATCCTCTGAGAAGCAGAGGCAGCTACTCCTCACTAGAGAGAGAGGCCCCGTAGGGACAGCTCTGTGAAGAGCTGAGCATGGGGAAGACGTTTCAGCCACACGTCAGGTTTTGTTGCCTCTACGTCTGTTCTCTTTCCTATGCAGTCTGTCTCTCCCCACAGCCAGGCATCCCCAGACCTGCTGGTTGCTGCTTGGTACCTGAGTCATTCTCAGGTTTCCTTCACCTAGATAGGCAGGTTGGTGGCAGGTGGGCAGGCAGACTGCTGGCCAAACACAGTCAGGAGGCAATTGTCATCCTCGCAGTCGTACTGCTGAGCGCCTGAACTACAGCTTCCCTTGCACAGGTTCTGCATCGCAGCCTTATCCCTTTCTTGATCACCCTGCTGCTGCATTTAAATGTCTGCCATGCTCTGTGTACCACTCATCCATCAGGCACATACACCTGGCCCTTTCTGGAGTTATCCCTCATGTCAAGGACTCTTGTCATCAAATTATGGTGTGTATGTAGCAAGGCTTGCTGCCAGTCTGGGCCAGGTCCCTTTGTTTTCATACAGCTGCTGCCATTAACATTATTCTGCCCAGAACAGAAACATGACATTGCCACCTGTGTTTTTGTGATTAGATTTTAGTTAGTAATGAAACCAAGCCTGCCTTGAAAATATACTTTTTCACATGACTGGAAAATGAATGGAAACTAGCTGCTTAACCAGCAAGAAAGCTATTTTATTCTTTCAGGTGCTTTTTCCTTAGCCTAATTGATAAGGTCTGGTTTATATTTTAATTATTGTTACTTAGTTTATTCAGGCAGTTTTAACATGCTTGTTCATCCCTCTGCAGGTTAGAAGTGTCCTTTGTGAATGCAATCCAGTCTGTTTCTAAGAAAAAGTCATATATTTTCAGTAAAGCATCTTATAATCATTTAGAAAATAAATTTATAAAGTGCTTTGAAATTGCAATCAGCTAGTCCCTTTACTGAGGCAGAAATCTGATGGAGAAACAGGGAAATTGTCTGAGGGAAACTGTGGAACAGAAGTTCAGTGGCATGCTGAAAATTTCTGATGGAAAAAAGACAAATTAAGCAAAGTTGTGATATGTATTCAATTAAGCCTACCAGAGGTCTGCATGTGTTATCCTCTACATCTCCTTCCCTCTTTAATTATCATTCCAGCTTCAGTGGCTCTCAGTCTCAGAGTCACCAAAGCCACTTGCTAGTAACCTAACTGCCAACAACAACAAAAGACTCAGAATTCCCTATTTTGATTATTGTTTCATTTTCATTCATTTCAGTCAGTCCAGAGTGAGAAGGGCTTCTTAATGTCTGTCTCATGATCTGGAAACTCACACCAGTGAGTGAAAATAGCTGTCCCTTAGAAGGGATTAAAGTCTAGAGCTACTGGTCAGTCAAGGACACCCAAACGCCAATTTTCTCGAGCTATTTCCTCCTAAAAGTGCCTGTCCCAGATGTGCACTTACTCCCCCTTCTCCATCACCCTTAGGTGATACTTCAGCTTCTTCTGGTGAAACCAACTGAAAAAATACTTGCTGTGCAAAGATCAAAAAGAAGTAATAATTAAAACTTTGTGAGGGTGTTGCTGAAGTTTAAAGGAGAAATGCTGGAAGACATTCACTGAAAGAAATGCAGAGATGACGGGCATGTCATTTTGCAGCACCAGAGCTCTTTCTGATGTGCGATTTCACATGGCCTTAACTGGCAGAAAATATTCAGAAGACCTTTTCAAAACAAAGTAAGTTTCAGAAATGTACTGTAATGACCAGTCTTTGCGAACGAAGATCTGGGGAAGGTCTTTACACCTTCCAGCCTGCGCATTGGATTTTTTAGGTGAGACACAATGTGTGCGGAACTGAGCCCACCCTTTAATCCTGAGGTTCATCTGCCGGGGCCAAGCGAGCTTGGACGGTGGCAGCGAGGTCCTCAGGACGTAGATGGATTGCCTTACAGGGCTAATGAACTCCATCTGCCCAGGGAGTGTCCTGACTGGGAATCGAACCCGGGTCTCGGCGTTGACAGCGCCACGCCTTAACCACTTTACCACCAGGGGCTCCCAAGTTTTGGAAATACTCTGAAGTTCTTTAGGCAAAGCTCAATCAGCTTTGAGTGGGGGGAAGAGAAGGGGAAAATTAAAAAAAAAAAAAATAAAAAAATTTGAACCCAGGCCAGTACTCCTCTCTTTGCTTTCTATCTTTTCACTACCCACTTGTCAGGTAATAGCAGTGCTAAGACTGCTGCTATTGCAAGCATCCGGTTTTCCCTGGGACCTCTAGATCTGGTTGGGATGACAGCCTTATGCAACAAAGCTGCAGGAGCCTGTGAAGAAAACATCATCAACACTGAATTGGCAGCTCGGTGGAGGAGGCAGAGCTGTTAGTGATTTAATTTTGTCTTCCTCACACAGGCACTTCTTCACTGCAGCCACCACTGAGGTCCCTGGAAGAAGGGCTGTAAGGGAAGAGTGCATGTGAAAAAAAGCGCAAGATTTTGATAGCTGGCCAGTACCTAATGCTCCTCTTGAAATATTCAGGCAAAGAAAAAGGTATATTCCTTCAACTGCCTCCTCTCTTTCGCTTCTTGAAACTTGATCTCTGAGGTTTTCCTGTGTTAGGAGAAGTAGCTACCTAGTAACAACTTTAAGATATTTAAGGTCTCACCCTTGACATAAACATAAGAACATTGATAGTTTCAAGGTGCTAGTGAGAATGAGGTCGTGAGATTGCTGTGTAGAAATTATAATGATCTCGTTCACAAGAACTGGTGAGAGGCAGAGAGATGTGCCATTTAACAAAATATATAATAATACCAACAAACATCTGTAACATGACTCCGAGGAGTCTCTCAGAGCGGCTTTTGAATAATTGAAGGGAGTTTAGGTGCTGCTGAATGATGGTGCTCTGGCTTTCAGGCTAAGTTTTCTGAAGTTTACTACAGACTCCAAAGAAGGAGTGCATTCTAGCTTGAAAACAGAGCTGAGTGAGCATTGAGCTACCCTGGGACCAAAGTTCGTTAATATTTTAATGTTTCTAACATGATGCAGAGTGCATGAGAAGTATAAGCCTTGGGGACCATTGTGCTTAATTTATGTAGTGAGTCACTACCAAAAAGCAAGGCTGTAGCTCTGCCTTCCTGATGGCAGATTAAATTCTGGCTATTCTCAATAGTCCAGTATTGAGGACTAAAACAACCTCTTGTTCCCTTTCTACATTTTTAACAAAGAAAATAGAAAATTAAACTGGTTCAGGACAATAATAGGCAATCAGGAAAAGATGTTGGAGCTGACTGGCATTAGCGATGATACCACTTTTCAAGCTAGTGTAGTGATAAATCAGATCAGCATTTGGCAAACAAAACAGTCATGCTGGTGCTGGAATAATTGCATGCATTGTCAGATATGCAAGAGAAGGCCCTTGAAATGTTCTGTCTACTTACCATCAACTCTGGCTTATTTAAAATAGACGTCTATGGAGCAAACATGAGCTAGTAAAAAGCAACACTGTGAGGCACAAATGGGTAACAGTAATCACAAAATGCTGGTATTAGCCGAGCACTTGTGAAGAACCCCACCATGGGACAAGCAGTAACAGGCTGGCTGCCCAAAAGCAGGACACGCAGGGGGACCTGGGAGAGCAGACACCACTCAGGGCTCTTCTTTGACCCTAGCAATCCCACATACAGACAGGCAAAGCACCCAGCTCTATGGGCAGAGGCATTAGGCCATGAATCTTCCTAGTGAGAGAGTGATGTAGCAGAGATCTATTCTCTATGTAGGAAAGAATTTTGATGCTTTAGCCTGCAAGCATTATCTCTGTGGTGAGCTGAATGGAGTCCCAAACTCCAGATAGTTTAGGACACTGAAAACCACTGTGCCATCAACAATGCATTTTGGCTCTCCTGCTGTCCCAGCTGCTTCTTGTAATTCCATTTTGCTCAGAGAAGAATGCCAAGGTGAAACCCTGGTCAAGTCATTTGTGGCCACTCAAAGAGTAAAACAGTGGATGAGAAGCAACCTGTCTTCCTGACAACAAACTTCCCGAAAGTCAAACATGTCTTGCGAGGTGTCTCCACTCTGAGGAAGTCCGTATGAACCACAGGGCATTGCAATTGCTACTGCTTTCTTCCTCCCATATACGAGACTGGGCATTACGAGAAGATCATCTGCACAGGGGATATCTGAGTTTAGTTCCATTTTCTGGTCTCCCAAAGCAATGAGCTATCTCATCCTGTCATGGCTGCTGCCCCACAATGGAAGTGCTGGGTTCCCATGGTTAGAGTGCAAGCTTGTCATTTTCTGAATTGACATGAATGCAAGCAAAGGCTAGGAGTTTGGCTTGGTCACCAGCCCCTGACCCATCTCAATTTTACTGCTGCTGCTGGCCAAGCTGTAAACTGAATTCAGCTATTTTAGGTGAGCTTTAATCTTCAAAGAAGAAAAAGGGCAAGCAGATTGATGTTCTCTTCTGTCTGATAAAGCAACAGACTTCAATATATCAGGCAGTCTTTTAACCTGGCAAACAAAGAAGCAAAAATTATACAGTTCGATGTGTACTGGTATGAGTAGCTTTTACATCATTATAGATGACTGTATACAGTGATACAAGTTTTTACCCCAGTTGGAAAAGACAGAAGAATCTGATGATTTTGTTACTTTTCATCCCATCACAACATGATTCCCCAGGAGGTTTCACTAAGAATGATGAACCATTCTGTTTGTGTCATGAAAAACTGTCACATCTCAGAGATGTTGCAATGTGACATTGGTTTGGTATTTGTAAAGGACTCCACAGCAGCTAGACAAGACAAGGACTTTAGGAAGCAGAGCGACACTGTGTAGGTAATCCTGTGGCAACCTGGAGAGCGCTTTTGCCCAGAGCTGTAAAAGAAGCACCAATCATTGATCTGGGCCTGCAGTGGATCTCCCAAAATAGCCTGGTACTGACTATCCTACTGGAAAAGAGACTAGCACAGCCAAAACCCTGCAAGCATCTGGCACCAACATGCCTCCACGTGTCGTGAATGCCTGCTAGCAAAGCTTCATATGGCCATTATCCTATGAAAGGTTCATTTGCATATCTGTGCCACTTGCAAAGTGAATACTGTTTATATTAGCCAAGAGCTGATGACAAAAAAGAGAACGTCTGCCTGGGACACAGTGTGCTTTCAGAAGCTGAGGTGAACTGGTTATCTGTCGACACACTACCATGAGACATGGCAAACAGCTTCAAGATTTGAACATGGGAATGGCATCACAGCCAAAGTCATAACTGGCCAGTTTCAGATGCCATCCTGTTGAGAAGATATTGTACATGCCCGAAAAAGGGCTTCCACCAGGCTGCAGCACAAAGTGGGAACACGTCTGTAAGAAAAACACCCTAAAGAGGAATGATCCAAAGCCCCTGCAGCCCAGCTGTAGGAAGACTAGGCTTGTCATCACTGCTAGCTGAAGGGATGGTGTAAAATATGAATCTCAGATCCAAAAGTACATTGACCTCTACACTGACCTCAGAGCCTACTGCACCAACAACGCTGTCAAGAGCTACTCCTATCACAGGGTAAACTATGTCCTGGTGACTCAGAGAGCCACATATGGCACCTTTAGAAGGAAACAGGGATACGACAGCTTCTTCAAAAGCATATGTTCACCTTTCTCCCACACCTACGCAGAAGCACAAGGTGCAGAACAGGCTCCACGCAGATATCATCGTCATCACCATGGCAGAGTACAGTCTGCTCCCAGGAGGGGCAGGGCTTTTGCAAACATTGAACTCTTAGGCAAATCTCAAAACTCTGCAACATCTTCATTTGTTGCAATTCGGTCATGCTGAAGTTAGGCTGAAATCAGGCATTTTTGTCTGCTTTGGGTTGGCTCACCAGTTCTAACCCTCGACCAAACAGCCATTAGAGGAGGGGATAGGGGTGAGTCTGGGTAAAATTTTTCTGACATTTGTTTCTTCTTAGAGGTATATCAAACCCAAATTTTGATTTGTTTCCTCCACACATATGGAGAAAAGTGGGTAGTACTGTTTTTTACATGACTTCTCTTACTGGTTAATAGACCACATGTTGGTGTCTCACAGATGACCAGTTAACCCCACCACCACTGTAACAGAACAAGACTCTGAGACCAACAGCACAACCTTGCAAGCCCTTTTTTGCTTTTGGAGAACCTCTTTTAGCCTCACATTATACTGAGTGAGTTTTAGCCTCACATTATAGTGAGTGAGCTGTGGAGGAGTAATGAAATGTTTCCAAATTCTTTTGCTTTTTTAAAGATCTTGGATAACCTGGTTAACCACAAGTCACTGCATGCTCAGTAACTCAACAGGATACAATAATTCCTTCCTATGTTTTGCAAAAGGACAAGCTGAGCAACTGCACTTTCCTCTAGGCTTAAAAAATCAATGATTTGTTTGTTTTTAAATCTGTAAAATCCTGTAGAGACTTTTCCCTCTCTGCTAATTTTGTTGGCAAGGTCAACTGGAAAAAGTTTCCTGCACCTGCCACATCTGTTGGGAGGCCTTCCACACAGTGTGAAAACCCCTCTCCTGATGTGGCTTGAAAGTCACTCACCAGCCTCCTCTATTTTTACTGAGTCCATAAATGAAATTCTCACCCCCAAGATTGACTGATTCTTTGATGGAGCTGCAAAGATGCAGGAGGCATAATATCAGCTGCTGCACAGACGTCCCAAACATATGCTGCCAGTACCTTCAGTCTTGGGTTGCAGCTACCCTGTTATTTTAGTATTAAGTTTATCCTTTAGCAGCAAGTGCTAATCGTTCCACACCGTGCTGTGATTCTGAGGTCTCTGCAACTTGTCACTGCAGAGCAGAATGATAGGAGAAAAATCAATTTATGACTTAAACGGCATAAGAACAAAACAGTCCAAAGACAAGATGCTACATTCTGTCACAAATACCCAAAAGACAGCATAACAGGCCTTAAATGCTTCAAATAAGACAGTTTTGACTTGTTTAAGAATAAAACAAAACAAAACAAGATAGTTATTTGCCAGTACAAAGTTTTGTTGACTAGACTCCCAGACAAACATAAATAAATAAAAAGGTGCAAAACAAGTAATAAATACTTCTTTATTGGTAGAAATTTTGTAGCACTGAGGAAGAGGAAACAAGTTCAGTAAAAGGAAGAGTACACCTGCCATAAAAGGGACATTTAATTACAGCAGGACTTTTCAGACTGGAAAAGAAATCCATAGGTGGGAAATACACTAAATATATTAAAGGTCTATAAAATCAGGAATAACAAGTGAAGAACAACTAATTCTTTTCTTTTCTAACATAGTAACAAGGAGGCGTTAAATGTTCAAAACAAACAAGAGATCCATCTTCTTATTGGCAGAGACTGCAGATTTCCCTCTAATTTCCCTGAGGATTTCTCACTAATCACTGGGGGAATTATGGGTTTGCATGAATTCAAAAAGCAGTTGGACAAATACATGGAAGGAAAAGGAAATTCCTCAATAGCTAATAGGCACTAGGGCTCTTCCTCTGGTTGGAAATGTTCCTGAAACATTAGGCACTGGAGTCTGGGAGAGTTTCATCATATGATCCAATATGGTGACTCCTTATTTACAAATTATAGAATCATAGAAAGGGTTGGCTTGGAAGGGACTTTAAGACCATCAAATTCCAACCCCCCTGCTGCTCTCAGGGATACCTCTCACTAGGCCACGCTCCTCAAAGCCCCATCTGACCTGCCCTTGAACACTTCTAGGGATGGGTCACACACAACTTCTATGCGAAGCCTGTTCTAGTGCCTCTACAACCTCACAGTAAAGAATTTCTTCCTAATATCTCATCTAAATCTACCCTCTAATCTAATCACAGCTGCCTTCAGGAGGTGCATGAGACTTCATTACCTTAAACCCTTCCCAGGGGCATTCACATGGTTAGGCAGCCTTTCAGAATACAAAACACAGACAACAAAACACACATAGGAAAAAACGTCCCATTTTACACTTCAACAAGGTAAAGCAAGAAAATTGTCATTTTTAAAAATCTTCTTCAGGTTGATATGTTGCAGTGAGGGAAAATATCTTTGTCAGACAATAAGACCCTGTGTGATTAGGAGGTGCTCATCATTTTCTGAAGTTTACAGACGGTTTCCTGACTGCAGGACAAAAACAGAAGAAAGAATGCTTTCAAAATCAGTGTTTCATGAGAAATGCTTATCACTGGAATAGTGCATTTAAACATCTCAGAGGAGACCAAATACCTGTGTTTGACTGATAAATTTCTAATTTATTTTGATTTTTCGGGTATACATGACAGGTGCTGGAAATTTGCACTTATCCTTTTTCTTATATTGCCACCTGGTGGTTCTTGGCATATGGAAGTTATCAACTCACTGATTTTTTCAGGGAAATGACCACAGTTAAGGCATTTAAAATAGCATCAATTTCTTCTCCTCTGAGACAGATGATAAGTAATTTTTTTAATATAGAATTTGTAGGGGTGAGGAGCCATTTGGGTTCATAACCAATACAACAGCTTCTGTGTCATGTAGTCAGCTCTGAATCACCTGAACAAATGGCTGCTCTGGCCACCCCAGGTCACAGGGAAACAGTTAATATGGATTGCAGTTCTGCTGTGGGCTCTGAACAAAAACCTGGGCTGGGTGCCTTGCTCCCTGCTGGCAGATTCCCCACGCTCAGATGAAGGTAGGAGACAAGCAGAGCTTCCAACCAGAGCCAAAACATCTCATCTTTCTTCCGCCATTTCCACCTTCCCAGTGGTGGAAACAAGGCATAAGGACACTTAATAGTGTGACGGGGGCTCTTTTGTTCCCAGAAGCTGTGATGCCACATGGCGAGAAAAATGTCTGAGTTCACATCTGGCAGAAACGTTGGAGCACGCTGCACAGTGGGTACAAGAAAGGCCCCAGCTCTGCAGATACACATTAAAATTTGCAGCTCTTGGTCTTGGGATTGTGTCATCACCAGACACAGTCAAGTGTATGCAAAGGAATAGTGTAGGAAATGTTTAAAGTAGAGAGAGTTATAGACTTGAACTTCTTAGAGGAGGAAACTGTACAACAGACTTTAGCCACACTATTGTAATGAGACCATGCGTACTTGTCCAGTTTGGAGTCTCCCAATACAGGAAAGATGATGCTAAACTGGAGCAGAGGGCCACCAAGGTGGAGGGAGCTGGAGCAGTTGCCTGGTAGGGAGAGGCAGAAGAATGGGGCAGATTCAGCTGGGGAAGAGGGGTCTTTGCAGGCACCTGGTAGCAGCTTTCCGATACTTAGGAGGAGACTGTGAAGATGATGGAGCCCAGCTCTTCACAGTGGTGAGCTGAAGGAAGGTAAGAGAGGGCATAAACTGAAACAAGAGAGGTTCAGAACTGAGAGAAAAAAAGATTTCACCATGAAGACAGTCAGCAGTCAAACAGGTTGCTCAGAGCAACTCTGCAGTCTCCACTCTTTGGGATTTTTTTTTTTTTTTTTTTTTTTTTTTTTTTTTTTTTTTTTTTTTTTTTTTTTTTTTTTTTTTTTTTTTTTTTTTTTTTTTTTTTTTTTTTTTTTTTTTTTTTTTTTTTTTTTTTTTTGTAGATTTGAGACCAGACTGGAAGAAGCTCTGAGCAACTTGGTGTGGTTTCATACCTGACCCTGCCCAGAGCAGAAGCTCGGACTACAGATTTCCTGAGCTCCCTTCCAATTTTAATAATCCTGTGATCCTATCGCTCTGGGAAACACAATCTGCTCTTATTTCAGGTCTGAGCTAAAAATTTTCAGTACTATTAACCTATGGAAATGCACTTTTGAGCAATTAATAGGAACTGCAGAATTTCACATCACAGAGCTATGCTTTGAGCTATGGCAACATTTTTACAAGAAAAAACACACCAGATTTCTTTTCAATGGGTAGAAAAAGTTGAAGCAGACCATTGCCTAGCTAAGCAAAACTAACATTTATACCTTTTTATTAGCTTTAACAGACTACATTTCATGTACCCGTGGTGGCCCACTAGGGATAGTCCACTAGCCTGAATCAGTGCTCACCAGTTGTAAAGGGGCTCCCACCTCAACTAGTCCCATTGTGTTTAGTGAACTAGAACTGTTACTGAAGGCACAGCAATGTTTGCAGTATAAAGAGACACATCGAAGAAGCAGAAGTTTGACCAAAGGATCCCTGGCAGGCTTCTACATTGCACCTTTAGCAACTGTGTAGGTCAGACTGGGCCATCCTGAAGACCTACACAGAGCGACCTACAGGCATCTCAGGCACTTCCCTGAACTGTAGCTATTTCAACCTCTCTGGCTGAACCTATTCTGCAGAGAAAGAGAAATGTGTGGCACAGCTCAGTGCTCTATGTGGACAGTGGTGAAAACTAGTAGCATCCAGAAAATCAAATACAGGACTGCCTGCCATGCCAAAGCAAAGAACTTAAACAGTAGTAAGCTCCTATGCTCTAAAAGGTGAATCTGTGGAGTACAGATATTCTCTCAGAAGTACATCTTTATATGATAACTCATAGGAAGGAGACTCTCCAAGATTATGAAATGGAAAGACAAATATAACGATTGCTTCATCTTGAAAAGCACTTGGAAAGCTTCCCTTGGGGGGACTGCAGTCAATTCATTTTTGTGGAGGAGAAAAGTTCCCACCACTGGCAGGTAGACAGCTTATGCTTCAGCAAGGGAGGAATGCTGCTCACACGTATGCCAGTAATTTTCTGTCAGAGAGAAAGGAGGTAATGAGACTGGACAGACTGTGTAAATACCAAAAGCCCAAAACATAGCACAGGAAGAATCAGACACAGAAGGCAGAACAGAAAATACCAAGAGGATGTTATACTTGATACATATGAATTCTCTTAGGATCATGTATTAGAAAGCATAGGATTATCTTACAAGAACAACAGGAAGAGAGACGAGGCTGTTGAGAAAATAAAGATTGATAAAATGAGGATTTAGGGGCCAGCAAGAATGGAGAAGGGACTAAGGCGGCAAAACACCTCCTTTGAAGAAGGGTGGGTGAGTAAAGAGTGAAAAGGCTTAGAAAAAAACAAAATGAGGCAAGATAACAAGATCTGTGGTTGCACAAGCTCTTGATTCAAGGGGAATAGCTCCTCTGCAGTAAAAAATCTCTTTGTTGCATCCCTCCTTATTTCAGTTGGGATCTGCTGGAGTCTTTTGTAACACGGTGATTACCTTGGGCATAGCACCTCCTCTCATCTGTGCAGCAGTAATGTTGGCTGAATCATGCAAACACCATTTACACGGTGGAGCTTTCTTAGAGGACTTCAAGTCCAGGGCACATATGGTTGGCACAGCTACCCCAGGGCACTGGGGCTAACCCCGTTATTATGGTACAGCATCAGGCTTTGTCACATGGTCTACCCTAAATTCCCTCCAGAAAGAACGAGTGATCATTTCTAATTTTATTATTGCATTATTTATTATTCTATTATTGTATTACAGCATAGATCAGTTACTGCAGAAAATAAAATGATGCCGCTAGCAAAGTTTGTATACGTGCCATTGAGGTCAAACTGCTGGCATACCGTCACTAGAGCTGGTCACACAAGGTGAGAGCAGGAACTGTGCTTGAGTGAGAGTCTCAGGGGGCTGCCAAAGGGAGCCCACAGCCCTCCAGGCTCTCTACCAGGAAAGGCAGAAGCAAGAAAATCTGATGGCTGGCATGGGCAAAAAGGCAGCCCTTGGCTGGGGAAAAGAAGTGTCTGAAGGGATGTCCCACAACTCTCTGAAGATGTGCCAGTACACCGGGAAAAACCAGGAATGGTTGGAGGGTCAAGGGCTGGGTCATGGGGTAAACATACTAATGTGCCACCCCAAAACTACCACTGTAGATCCTGATACACTACTGCTGCTAAAATGGCAGTAGTAGAGCATCATTAAACTGTGTTCAGCAACTCCCACCTCCACCCGCTTCCTCTGCACTAAAGGCAAATTCTGGTTTTTGTCCTGTCAGTGATTTTGTCTCATCTTTTGTACAGCTCCAGATGCTCCCTAAAACAGAGCAAGTAATATTTTTGCTTCCCATTTCAGTTATTTTAAAGTTTCCTTATTTGCAACAGCCACTTCTTTAAAGTGAGATTCGATTCTAAATGAGGACACAGCTGCTGCCTCCTCTTCCCTCATCTCTGCATTAGCTGCAATTGGCAGTGAGCCTCAGAGCATTCTCATTTCTTAGCATTAAATATTTTGGAAAACAGAGATTACTCAGAGTTACCAAAATGATGTTTTCAATAGCTGAGAGTTCAATAATTGACTTCCTTGAAATTTTCAACAGCTTCTAGTCACTTCTAAAGTTCCAGCTCACAAGACAGACAACAGCAGAAAATTATACTTTTTTTTAAGGCTTAGCATGATGTGTAACCCGCTCCTTCTTTCCCATTTCATTACTGAAAAAAAATAACACAATCAATAGCAGAAGTATGTAGGGAGCCTGACATGTGGAGCCCACACAGGAGTTCCTAGGGCTGAATGTCAGCATCTCTCATCTTCCCAGTTTACACAAACAGCACAGTTTGTCATCCTGACTCAGTGGACACCACAGCATCATCACCTCTAAAGTCAGTGTTTGCATGCCTTTTTGGTCCAAAACAGTTCGTTCATTTCCTTGGCCATGAAGTATCCTCAGAACAAGCATAAAGCTGGTAAAATACTTTTGATAATGTGCATCCAAAATATTCATGGGATGGTTTTACCTCAAAAGTATCCAAAGATATTAGAATATTCTATGCAAAACTTTAGTTTATCCCATCAATTTTCTCAACTCTATTTTCAATGGCACTGTAAAACAAGCAGAGAATTTGAGCACCATGTACATGGCCAGCAGCTCATTTCCTAATTTTTTTTTAAATGCTGATTTAAAGGCTGGTTTTAAAAGACTAGTGGATTTACTGAGAAGGTAAAGGTGTATGTAAAAGTCATGCCCCCTAAATGCTTAGCAAAGATATACAAGAGCAAAGACAGTATCATACATAAAATATTAATAATGTATCGAGGTATCTCTTGACAACCTTTAACTTAATCGAAAATTAAAAGTGTCTATAATAAACATTTAGACTTGTGAGACCAACAGACTAATCTGATGTATTTAAAGTTGGAACAATGAGGTATTTATTTTGATTGAGTCACAAAAGTCCCAGGGGTAATGGAATGGATTACTAAATCTAACAGCTGATGCTTGTTTAATGACAGCATTTCATCAAATAAAAGAGAGGAATAACTAATATGATGTTTCACTTTAGACTATAGACATAAGAATGGCCACATGGCAAGACATACTAGTATCAGAAAGAATTATCCAGCATGATCATCAAATTGGAGGTAAGATACCAAATTACAATTGTGACATAGAATGAAATTCCACCTTTGGCAGCTTTCTGAAACCTCATGAGTGATAAATTATGTCTTTGCTTGCCAGGATACAACAGCTTAAAAATTCCCAGACAAGTGAAATAACGCTACGCTACTCAAATGCTTAAACACTTAAAGCACACATGTAAGAAAAGCACTGGGTAAAGCACAAGTAAAATGTAGCAAATCACCTTTATTAACAAGTCACTTTTTTATTCCCCTGTTCCCATTTTAAAGAATGATTTTTTTATTGTTGAAAAACAGAACTGTGAAAATGAAAAGCTAAAATACAAAATTGTATTAAACATAAACTAGAATTATTCTGGAAAGAGCATGGCCCACTCTGAAAGAACTGTACTCTTAGTTTGAAGATGCAACACAGTAAAAAGTTAGACACAATTCCAATTACCTCTGCACTACTGGTTTTGGGTCCTAAGTGGTTTTGGAATAACAAGAATTTAATTCTCAAAGTTTAACTAATTTCTCAATTAGACTTTGGAATCAGATACAGACTTGCTGAGATAAAGGTTTCTCTCTGAAGTACTCACTGTCTTAGTAACATTCTACTTAAAGTACAACACTATTGGACAATTAAGCTAAACTGTTTTCACCAGAACAGGTATGGAGCCCTCAGAAGTCAGGAAGAAGACAAAGGCAGTGGTAAGAAATGGCTGTCTCCTTTTAGCTCCTGCCTAGTGATATCTGTAAGTTTTTCCAGTCCAAACTGTAGAGCACAGCCCTCCAAGAGATTAAGAGATGATTCTTCTATCACACTCTCTTCAGAAAGAGCTCACTGGTACTCTGGGGAGACACCAGAAGATTTAAGTGGTCTGTGAGTTTGGCTTAAAGCCCCACGTGACCAAGAAGCACAAGCTCAGCACTCTGCATAGCAGAATAAAGGAATAAGATAAACACATAGGCCTGTCCAAGCATACAAACACAGCTACTCCTTTTAATGTCAGGTGGCCTAAGACCTGGACCAAGACGGTAATATACACTCAGAAGGCAGAGAAAGCTGTACAAACGTTTAACTCTGATCTCTGTTTGACTGCACATGCTGAAACACACAGTGTCAGCACTGGCAGGCCAACTGACAGTAAAGGTTTGTTAGGAATAAGAGTTTAAAAAAGATTCAGTACTCCATTTGGAATCCCAAGCACATAGAACCAAAGTGTTGCCAGCTTCCACCTACCCTTGGAGTCAGTGATTAAAGCTGTCTCATCTTTCTCCTATGCCCTACCCACCTCCCATGCCCCAGTTCCAGGATATCCACCAACCAAAACATATAAAATGCTTCATATTCCCAGAACTGCAGGATTATAAAAATATTTGACATTTAAAACTTCCACCAAAGTTGCTTTAATAAGTTACATGTCAGATGTTTCACTTCCCACAGCAGAAAACAGAAAATTCAATAACCAAAATGGCTAAAAGTTGACACAAAATATTGTGAATCTGTTTGGTACAGACAGGCCTGCTGTCTTTGCTAAAGAGCAAATCTGTTGACATTGAATACTTTAACACAGTGATCAGCTCCACAACTTGCAAGCTGCAACCACTCGCTGCTGTTCTGATCATTATGTCCAGCTCTGCCTGCATGACATCTCCAACATAAACGTTTCACAGCAAGAGCATGACTTTGGCTGCAACAAAAAGAAATCCATACATAACTGCAAAATGTCAAACACAGTTGGGCATGTTAGTGTAAACATCAACATTCATATAATTAGTACTCTTCAGTTAACACTACCAACTGAGGAAAAACTGATTTTTGACAACCAGCAGGTATTAAATACTTAAAATAAGTAGGGCCATTAACACTGATGACATTTTATCCTCTCACTTATCAATAATTCAAACAGCTATTGATTTCCAGCTTTACCACATTAAGCTGGAGGTCTAGCACCTCAGTTACTGAGACATGACAGATTTTTGGCTTTTAGCCTACAATTTCCTGTTATCTGGTATCCCTTCCAATTCACACACACCCCGGCCAAAGTCACCATCAACTTTCATTTCTGTTACTATCAATGCCAGTATGCGACAGAAGAATCTAAGAGAGTGCTTTAAGTGAAACATTTAAAGTCTTTCTACAGAGTCTCTCTAGCTGTCACCGCAACAGCACTGCATAGATCTTGTCATTCCTTTGGTTTCTGGTAGAAGCTGCTCTTGAAAGCTTGCTGCCATCCACTCCAAAATGTTTTGCTGATGTATATAGACAGGGATTCTTTCCCCCGTCTCTTCAGTGTTTTGTATCATCTTGTTTTATGACTTTTTTTTTTTTTTTTTTTTAAAGCAGGGCCAACATAGAGTAATACTTCTCAAAGAATTTGCATAGCATGAAGTATTTATTTTGGGGTTTAACCCCCTCTTTTGTTTGGGTTTGTGGGTGGGTTTTTTAATACACCTAAATGACAACTTTTTTTTCTGGGTTTTGCTTTAAGGTATCTTTAGACTTTCAGGGATCAAAGGATAACAATTTTGGTATACAAACAAACCAGTTTCACATCATTTGAATATACTATAAGAACAGAACTCCAGAACTATTATTCTCAAGAATATTTCATTGATCCTAACTTAATTCAAAAGACATACCTGTAACCTATCTCAACACATGGGGTCCAATCAGCTACTGCCAGTTCTTGTCCACTTTGCTTCCATGTATACAACACAATCTTCCCATTCTCTAAGCCTACTGCAACAATATATCTATCAAGAGAATAACTGCATTAGTTTGGAAAGAAATTACAGTAGGCAGCTCATCAAGGCCAGTTCTATTGTAAGACAGAAAGAAGCAGCACTCAAGTGCTGTGTCGCAACTTGCCCTTCAAATCAGTATTTAATTTTCTATGACATCACAATTTAAATCAAAGCTGCTTTATAAAAAAAACAGCAATGCAGAAACTTGCAAAATATATTTGGTTAGAAAAAAGTACGGAGCTTATTACAACATCAGATCAGTCAATACTGTTTGAAAAATTATTGCATTTCAGGTGTGTTCATGCCTCTCTTCCTCCCCCTTCCCACTTCCTTTTTTTCTTATTACACTGTTTGGAGAAGTCACCATACACCTGAAAAGGTGGCTAGGAAGGAAAAAAAAGTAGAGGTCATTCAGTTAAAGAATGGTTGAAATAATTGACAGGTATATTTTGGGAGCTGTTTAGCCACAGAAAATCAGTTGACTATGAAAAATACTAATTTCAAATTATATACAAAATGGCATTATAGAAAACCAGCAATACCTTCCATCAGGAGTAAGCACACGGCTGATACTAACAGCAGTTACAGAATCCCTGGCATCCAGTACTGTTGAACAAGGCTTGACTAAATCCAGCATATTCCTTTCAGTATTCAGAGACAAATCACACTGGCCCCAGATAATGACCTGTAAAAAAATAGAGTAATCTATGAATCTGCACTTAGAACGTCTTGTAAATAAATGCACTTACAAAACATAAGGAATAACTTAACTAAAGGAATTCTAGGGCACAGAACCAAGTGGATGACCCTGAAAATAGTTAAAAAATCTCTATCTACAAAGATTCGTCTTTGTAGACAGTCTGTCTGGTATCATTAAAGTTACTGACAACAAAAACAGATTCTGTTATGAAAGTTAAAGAAAAACTTGAGACCCATAGAATTATGTGACATATGCTTGTCTTACTGCATGAAAAAAGAAGGGAGAAAGTCCAACTGGCAACCCACAGTCTTGTATATATATACTCAAGCACTTTATTTAGCTTATCAAAGTATCACTGATTTCTGTGCTAAAACACACAATAAGACTTTTGTGTATTTATAGAATATGGGCTCATTAGAACAAAGCATTTGCTAATCTAAAATACATTTAAATAACTCTGGGCTTTCTAAACCTTCAATATTAATTACCTTTTTATCCCGACTACCAGTAATAAAATACTTGCTATCTGGTGTCCAATCACAAGACCAAATGATTCGACTGTGAACAGCTGTATTTTTGTCTGTATATGCACAGCAAGTGAAGACTGGTCCTGGAATAAAACATAAGAGAGAAAAACCCTTGTTTCAACTACTGTACATATTAAAAGTAATCATTACTCTTACCTAACTTTATGTAAGAATTGCAGGAATATTCAGATGTTATTACATTTGTCTTTAAAGCAACTGGGAATATTTAGGACCACATGAGTATTTTTTTCAACACCTACTACTACTAGTGATAACCAGCAACTGTTCAAGACAGTATCAGTCAGCCCTTATAGCCCTAAAACAGAAGAAACGGTTCAATCTTTTACATACATTTCTGTTTCAGAAGAATTTAAGTCCAAGTATAACACCTCCAGGTTATTTCTATCAAGTTTTTTTAAGAACACTGACTTCTGAAGTTTTTGAATAGTGCAACATTTACCATGTGTTCACATATTCCCAGTAACTTCACCACAATTCTTATTTACCAGTAAAGCCCCAAGAGCTCAAATCATAATGGTCTAATTGTAAAGATTCATATGTTCCCAAAGAGACAGGCTGCCATTTCAGCATGTATACAGTCAAGAACTAAATCTGACCAGCAGATCAGTAAATGGAACTGCTTTTCCTAAGTAGAAAAGGTTGTCATTTTGGAGCATAGACTTTGAATAACCACTTCTTGGGATGCCAATTCCAGCAGTTTTGCTTTAGACTGATAATGATGTTATTTGTAGACAGAAGGGTTATTGATGAAGAGATGAAAAGAGGATTTCCTCTACTTGCTATGAGTATTCATGATCCTTATCCTGAAACACTGTGTAACTACTGTGGACAATATGCCAGGCTTTAGAATAGAAGTCTGAATAGAACAGAAATTCAAGCCAGGATACAACTGGACACTGTCTGAAGGGGCCAAAACTCACTGCCAAGTCTCTAGGAACATTCTATAGAGCCCAGCCGTGTTTATATGCTATTAAGCCAACAGTGCAATGATAATCACTTTCAGCACAAGCATCTGGTCTAGGATTCCATTAAAGTGTTCAATAGCAATCTCCTCATGATTTTGTGAGGCTCAAAATCTTAATGAGAGAGTCAACTGAATCCTTTTTTCCAGACAGAGCCAGTCCTAGTCAAATTAATCAATTGTGCAGGATTATCAGAAAGCCACACCAAAGACAGAGATTAATCCCGTCCAGAGTGCCATGCCTTGCAAGCAGGGACAAGGCAGCTCTATGCAGGATACGGGTGTAGCAACGAACCTTCCATCTATGCCTGCACAGAACACTGCAATGAAGGCTTTCCTTGACAGAATGCCTATTGGAAGTTCAGGCATTACATGCCAGCTTGTATAATTGATTTCAGTGAGTCAAACATACAATCACATGCAGAAGACAGGAGGACGAGTAGCAAACTTTATTACATCCATCAATTAAACAGCATTTAAATCCTGATTATATTCTTTTCCGCATTTTAATTTAATTTCTAGCTTTGCATACATTATTAACTCTACTTCTTAAAGCCGCAAGGGTCTACAACAATTAATTCTTCAAAATTGTAAGGAAAATGTCCATTAAAATATTTCAACAATTCTCTTTCAAATATTTTGCAGCCAAAAATACTGAACAAACTGCAAATTCTTCAGATGTGTATATACACTTTGCATATCTTACCTGACTCTGAGGAGTCTTCTTTCCTCCACAGTGACCAATTCCTGTCTCTAGAAACTGCTAGTAAAAATCTGTCATTAGGAGAAAATGCCAGCTGAGTAACAGTAAGATTGTGAAAAGACAAACTCTGCAGTTTTTTCCAAGAAGTAGTGCTCCACAAAATAATTGCTGCATGTTCTTTTTTGGAAGCCTGTATTGATGGGAAAAAAGTATCAGTGAGAATTAATTAAAGCAATGTAAAAATCTCACATTTCAAAATACCAAGATGTTAGGAGGCTTGTTTTAAGGCTTGCAATCAAGTAAGACCCAGCTTTCCTCTGGGAAGTTTCAAGATTGTTTCACTATTTTTTACTAATTCTGGCAATATATCAGTAAGAAAATATTTCAGATCTATATTTGTTAGAATTTATCTTGCTAGTATCTTCAAAAGAATCATACATAATTTAGGAATCATTTATTTGCATTCACTCTCACCTTTGTAAGGCAACTGCCATCTATGAAAAATCTTTCACATTTATGTGATAGAACAGAATTCAGCCCAAATTGAATTCTGACTGCTGCTCTGTCAAGCCCTAGAAATCTGGTAGCACTTTTCACTAGATGGTGCTAGAATCTTTTCTTACCTTACATGCTGAAGCAATTACAGTGTTTGAATTATTGCAAGCAACACAAAATATTTCATATCCGTGTCCATATCTGAAATAAATTTGAAGATATTTAACATGGCACAGTCATTTGCAGTATTACATCCCAAATAATTCCTAATAATGTTCAGCATTCAAACGTCAGCATAAATTCTTTCAGAATTAGAAACTGACCACAGAAAAATCTCTCCAGCCCATTCCAGTTCATAGCATTTTTTATGCACAAGAAAATTGACTGGACTTTCAAAGTGTCCAGACAAATGATTACAGTTATTTTTCTAGTGTCAAAAAGGATCTCTTAGACTTTCAAGTGTATTACATGAAATGTACATACATGTACATATAAACACATATATTTATGTCAACACTCATGCTTTAATCTCAGCATGATGCCTACTAACTCTCTACAGTAATTTTTGAAGAGGATAAAGATTAGCATATTCTCACAAGATTCACCATATTTTTAAGTTATTAGGCTATGTAAAAAAATCAGCAAGTTCTTCATACTAAAACCTCCTCAAGCAAACACTTTGTGAAACCCAACACTAATCCTTCAAAATTTGATGTCAAGTTAGAGCTAGGAATGCACAAATGTCAATTACAAACAAGCTATTTTTAGCAAGACAGTGCCTCACACCGATTTTTTGCTGCTATGGCAACTTGAAATCTACATTATGAGTTTTCATGTTACTCCTTTCAAGATTATTCTGAGCAAAAAACCTCAAAGTCTATGAATGCTTTACATCTTGTTTCTCTTGCATAAAATAATCCCTATCATTAGCTGTGTCTCTGAAAACAGAAAAAATTGCTCAGATAAGTCATCTGAAGACCATCATAAAATGGAGTTATTTTAATGAATGCAGGATATAAAGGAAGATAGGCAGTACTCCCATAGCAGAGTATCAAATATTAATGTCCCACTAGACTTTGTGAAATGTCAAAGGCAAATGAAGAAAAATCTTGGCCTTGCCTCCGCTTCACTACTTAAACATCCCTTATCAAACTTCTTATGTGAGTGCATTAGTGGCCATAGCGTGCACAGGGGAAGTAGTTAATGTAAGAGTTAGAATTACAAAGTGTGCAGATATTGTCTAACATCCACCACCTTTCCTCCCAGGAAACCCTCCTTTGAGTACAAACACAGTAAAAGAGCTTAAAGGTATTCAAAGGAGATTTACTGCCAAGTTGAAGGTAAAGATGAGCTCCCACAAAACTTCCTCCTCAGTCAAATGAAAGCAAGCTGCAAAGTGTTTTTTCCGATGCTTTTTATTTCCTGCTCCCCAACTGAAGTCACAAAACTGGTAAGGTATAAGGTAGCTGTAATCATCAGCAAAGGCCCAACATTCTTCTTGTTCCTGCCTGAGACCACTCTTTTAGGAGATTCAGATAAATAAACTCATAAGAGATTGAGATCATTCATTTCCTCATACTGTAGTTTGAAGACTGATACTAAAGCTTTGAAGATTGTGAGAGGATAGCCTCATGTTACTGGGATCCTTAGGGAACAAATCAGGTGACAACCTTCTTTTGCAAATTGAGAATTCCAGAAAAGGAAGAAAACATAGCTGAAGAATTCTAAAACTCTGCATCCACAAAACAATTATTATGACCATGTAACTCCAATATCTGCAATGCACAACCACCCTGTCAGCATTTAGTACCCAAAATGGGTTTGTAACCATTTTACTCAACACTCATTTTGCTCTATCACTAGACACATCCTATTTTAGCTGCTGCTTCCATCTATCACACTTTACAACTCTGTTAGGCTTTAGGGGGAAGCTCCTCTATTGAGGCCTCAGCTTTTACTTCCATACCAGAAAGACAAACCTCATCTGCAAGCCTGTGCCATGAAGTGGAAAGAAAGTAGAAAATTCCTTACACAGCGAGACCCTCAGCATAGGCAAGGTTTTAAGGAGAAACAATTAGTAAAATAAAAAAATTGTGACGCATCAGTTCCAAATGCCATTTGCAGCATTATTTCCTAAGTTTTATATATAATTTCCTAATTTTATATACATATAACATATGTTTTATATTCATATAATAACATACATACATGTTTTCTAATTTTTATACACATATAATTTATTTATTTTACAAGTATTTATAAACACAAGTCAAATCAGATGGTAAATAGGAAGAGTTACAAGACCATACTACATAATTATGTTACAAGAGTTTTCTGGAAATTTTGTAATTTCAATAAGAAAAGGAAAAAACTTACAACTTCTGAATTTCAGGCCATAAGGTATTCTGCAGCAAGTGATCCTCTGGTGGAGGTTCTAAAAAACATTTGTACAGCATATCTGAATTTGGTACTAAATAATCTAAAAATCAGCTAAATAATGCTTCAAGTATACATCCAATGAACCTCATTCTCTATTTCCTACAACAGAAGTGAATCTCATACCTGTAAGCACCAAGGGTTGAAAATAAATCTCAGGATACTGATTTGAAATTGTATTAAATGATTCTTCATCCTCAGCTGGTTGAAGAGCCATATCTCCTATTAAAAGTAAGGACTTCATTAGTTAGAGAACATACTTGAAAGGAGGGAAAACATGAGCACTTATTATACACGTAAAAAACATTTATTGTTTTTACAATACAAGCAACTGAAATTAGGTTTCCCTACTTGCAGAGTTACATTAATATGAATATTAGAAGATAGTTATTCTGATGCATGTGAGAATGCAAAGATTTTAAAAAAAGATAAAATCTAACCTTCGAGAATTACTTCTCTCCATCAGCACAGTTTCTTTTAGATATTCTTAAAGAAAATTTGATTTGATTGAACAAAGCAGTCACCAGGAGTTCAACCTGTGCTTCCCCAGTGTTAAACCTTTCCTTCCACATTTGAAAATGTTTAAGACAAAAATCTCTGATAAGTGATGAGGTCCTAAATTTAATGTAGATCCCTAAATGAAAAGCCATGCTTGAGCAAGAGTATCTACAACTTGCAAACTTCAGCAAAACTGCTGAGGGCTCAGTCCTTAGCTTTAGGCAAAAGTGCCAGAAGTAACCGAAAGTAGTCAATTTTAAGTTAAAATTCAACTCTGTCCTTCACTCTGAAAGTATGTAGAAAAAGGTACAGACCTGGGCAAGCTTCTCTCAGACATAAACTACCTTTTTGCCCAATGTAGATCTCAAATACAGCAGTTTCAAAAAGTAGTTATAGAAAAAGAAAAAAAAAAAAGATTATTTTTCTTTCATATTATCTTCTTTTCCCTTGAAAATTAAATGAGCAACATTTATCTGAGACCACTATCTGATCATTGGTCACCATGAAGATTCCTCTGCAGTGTAAGTGAGAACAGAAGTCTGTGGCGCTTTACCTCAAGCCATCAGTGCTGACAGCATTGGGAGAGCAATGGTGGACAAGGCAGAAAAATTCTATTCCTAGGGCTGCTTCTGGGTGGGCCATGTGAAATCAATGGATATTAGTTTTTCTCTGTGTGACGATAGAGAAGGAGGGTTTTTTTCCCCTCTCTCAGCAGAAGAACTCGTTAGAAAGCAGAGGAAAAAAACCTTTGCCAAAATATATTTTCCAAGTTATTTCAAGTATCTTGGTTGTATTTCAAGTACAACAAAGCTGTTTTTTCTCTCACAAATGATTTAGGGAAATTTGGCTTATTGCCATTGGAGACCCTGGAGACAAAGCTTATTAAAATGCTTCCTTTTTTAGATCACACCTGAAAAAGCTTTTAAGCAGAATAAAAACAGGTCTGACCTAATTTGTAGATTCCACTATAGTGCATTTTTATCAGAGACTTTATTAAAAACCAGATTACCAGTCTCATCCTCAGTCTCAAGAAAATATTTTTTAGCACCCTACATAGGTGCTTGTCCCTTCTTCCTTGTTACCCCACAATGTAATTTCCACTGCCTCTCCAAGAAATTCACCTGGTGCCTCACCAGTCTTTATACACACAACATTACTTGCTGTTGGCTAACTAATTCTTCCTTCCCACTACTTTCTACAAAGCATCATTTACCTGGAGAAATGGCTATTTTCACTGTGACGGAAAATATGACTGATTCCCCTCAAAGAGCATTATTTCTATAAGCTTCTACAAGGGTGATAACATTTGAGGAAGAGTGTGAAAAGGACTCCAGAATGTTGGTAGGTAGGTATTTTACAGAACAACTACAAGTGGTAACAGGTAGTCTTGCTTTAATAACTCTGAACCTAGTTTTCACAGTGTGCTATTCAATACTAATTTTTTGACTAGAAGTCATTAGTCTTCTTAGGGTAGGAAGGAGGAGGGGTAGTGAGCCTGGAAAAAACAGGAAAAACGGGAGGTGGGGAATTATAGTATCCTGCCCTGGCTACTCCCTGATGCTCCCAGAAGAGCAATGAGGCTCTCAGGAGCCCTGTGCAGATTGAGTGGGGCTAATTCCTACAGGGGTGCAGGACACAATACGGAAAGCAGGGAAAGCATTTTGGACTTGCACAAGACATTTGGGAATGTTCAGGGGGAAAAAACAAAGGCAGAGAAAGGGAGAAAAGATCCTCACTTGCGCTTTTATTTGTAAGCACCATATTTAGGTGGCAGCAGAAAACTAAACACTTCACACAATTTTATTTCTAGATTCTGAACTTGCAGTAATGCCTGTACTTACAGACCTATGAAAAATATGTACACTAAAACAATTACTTAAAGAAAGTTTCCAGATGAAACATCATAACCATTATTTCTCACTACCATACCTTCAAAAACAGCTTTATTGGATAATCCCAAAGCTGGCACAGTTGCACCTTCTGGAAGATCAGATGACTGCTAAATTAAAAAAAAAAAAGGTTACACACAGATTGTCACGTAGGTTTGGATTTCAAAGGCCACAGTTTAAGAAATACCTGAGAGTTACTTTCCTAGAGAAGTGAAGGTGGAAACTTCGAAAAACTTCCAACCCTGGACTAAACAAAGATCAGTACTCCACCAGAAAAAAAAACCACACAAAAAAAACCCAACAAAAATTAAAAACAAAACAAAACAAAAAACCCCCACCATACCTAACAAACAAACAAAAAACACCAAACCTACACCTTTTCTTAGGCCCAAGCTCAAGGGTTTTTTTCATCCTTAATTATAGGTTTTCTTTCACAATTTTATTTATTCTAGCACATACATGACATACATGACAATCTATTAACTGAAAGCACTACAGATTTTAACACATAGAACTGCGAAATAGTTGTTCTGAGGTGAAATAATAAAGCAGCATTTTGGAAAAGGGACCACAACTTTGAACATAACTCAGTAAATTGCACAGAGATGTGGCTGGAATATATGCCTGTTTAAAGCAGCACAGGAGAAAGACAAATCATCAGTCAGAAAATGCTTTCATAACAGTATAGGGAAAAAAGTAAAAATTTAAAAAGTGTAAGTGAACTTGCGGACGTTTGCGTAGAGATGAAAAAAGATTTAATAGCTGTAAAATCCCTTCCTTACAGTGTCTGAGAAGTTCAAAGACTGTTTTACAGAATTAAGTCAATAATTTAGGTGACAGCTTAAAATTTATTTCTATGTTCATAATTAGATGAGAAAACATATGAGAGACACATACAAGTCTAAGGCCCCTAAAACAAAACTGGTTCTTCATTACAACCCAAAGTATAATACAATCCAGTGAATTTAAACTGAATATAATCCTATTCAACCTTTTTGAATATAAAGCTGGCTTTGTTGGTTTTAAGTACTTTTTGGGGGAAGGCATGTGAGCCAAATTACAAAAAAGCTTACCCACTTTAATGATAAAAAGCTTTCACAGAAAGCAATTTCAATAAAGATACTTCAGAGTAGCTGTATCATTAGAGCTCACAAAGCCTTCCTCTTTAACCAAAGCCCATGTGAACACTTTGTGATATCACGAATCAAAAAACAGCACTCAGAGGAACAGCTGATAAGAAAAGTCTACATAAAGGTAAAATAATGGTATCTGCCAAGCATTATAAAAGCACAGAGTTTTTTGTACAATGGTCATTAACGCAAATGCTTACAAAGTCTTGTGGAACTAAAGCACTAAACAGCTACTTGTGTGAGTTCTTGGTATCAAAAATGATTATATTTGTTTCCCAGATATTTCACTTGTTAAATTAAATTGAAAGGCTAATCCATCTCCGAGACACTGTACAGAAAACACCGCTTTTGAGCAAGAAATCCAAAGAGTATGCAAGGCACTGTACAGAGGCATCTATCTTGAACAAGGTCTGCTCTACAAAATGCAGGGAGAACCAGAATCAAATCTTAATGCAAATGGGGAGCAAAGAAAGGACGGCAATGCAGGATAGCATAGGTACCAACAACTAAGAATTGGAATGTAGAGGCCTCAAGAAAATTTCCAATGCCAAGAGGAAATTAGGCATGGGCAAGTACATCTTTATAAATATTTATATGTCAGAACTAACAACAGTGCTCAAGCCTGTATGCTATTTCCAAGCATACCATTAAAAAATAATAATAAAAAACCAAAACAAAACAAACAAACAAACAAAAAAAACCAACTAATAATACCAACACATAACCACACAACAATAATTACATCCAGCCAGGACTACTTCACCCATACATTAAGGAGAAGCACATTCCCAAGTTTGCCTAATTTCCAAGTGTGTACAGTAGCCCCCTTGATCTGACTTATTTACAATTTACCCATGCTTTTTGCAATCTTTTGACACTAGATCTTGTTTGGTTTCAAATAGAATGTTTCGTACGACAACATCATAAAAATACATATGAAACAACACACATGGAAGTAAGCAGAAGGAAACGGAAAACAAGATTAAGGTTTCAGAACGATTAAAGGAATTTTTAGAGTTTAGTGTATCCTGAAATTTTCTAAAGCATTAACTTTATTTACATCTAAGAGGGTTGCATTCATTCAGCATTGCTTTAGCACACTTACATGGGAGCACAGCTTCTCCATTGAAATACCAGTGATGTTACTGAAATTTTCTATAAAATTCTTGGGAGCACGAAAAACTCGAAGTACTTTTTCATCTGCTCCTGATACAAACTGAAACCGGCCGACCATCGCCAGACAACGCATGTCGTATCCATGTACTTGAGGCCTTGCAATTTCATGCCAGGTTACCTAAATGAACAGACATGAAGTTAAAACACAATCCTTAACCAGAAAAGCAGCAAGATTTCAAGTTCCAAAAAAGTACTAATCCTTTACTTGCTGACTTAATTAAATAAAGCAGCCTTCTACTGCTGTGAATAAAACTGATGTGTGATCACATACGTTAGCTGAATACTACTTTTCCACCACACAATTCCTGTCATTAGTAAACTGTGTCCTTGCAGAGATGTGTTTAAGGCACTTACTGCGACTTCTTTATGCTAGACAGTCAGGAATAGAACATAAATTACCTAAGCAAAAGGAGGATTGTATGCTACTACTTTTAAAACTGTAGCTCTGAAAGACCTAAGAAAGGTAGTGATAATTACCTTGCTTCCTTCATCTGTCTTTCACAAAGCTGCTGTTAGCAGGCTAAAGGTTCCTACTTCCCTCTTTTCTTTAAATACTTGATTTTAGTGAGACCATTTAATATAAGTTCTGAAAAAAAACTGACAAAAAATAGCTTCTTGTAGAAAAAACATCTGGAAAATCATAGAACTGTCTTCATTTGAAGTATTAGTTTTTCCTACTTTTCTATATTCATATCTACTCTTCAAGTTTTAATCCAAAAACCCAAGAATTAACAGCTAACCAAAACAGACAGACAAGGTAGTTTGATAGTCATACTAAACAAAAAATACATTAAATTATTTAAATTGCTTTCCTAAAAATCTGATTCATTCTACACATGAGAAAAAACTTTTTTCAAAAAAACTCTTTGTTTTCTAGCAAATACACTTTCATGAAGACATTTTTCCTAAATGTTATTTGCTACTACTCCCATATGATACTTTAGTTTGAAAAATCCAGTGTACGCTTTAGAGTTAACACCTAACAGAATTGAAATGAATTTCATAAATTAAAATTAATTTAGACTACTTCAGTATTACAATGCCTGCAGCCAAGACAGAATCTACATTGTACTAGATAGCATATGAATATAAGCAAAGACATGTTATTGACTGTAAACTGCCTCACCCTAAAAATTCAATTGCATTTTGAATGCTCAAGTTTCCAATAGGACCTAAATGGGAATTTGAGACATCCTACAAAACCTAATGATTTCACAAGGGCTTGATTGCTTCCCAGTGCAAAAAAAGCATTCATTCTTAAAAAAAAAAAAAAAATCAAACAGTGCAATAAGTGTTTCCTACCCTTTACAAGGTGCATCTTTATATACTTTAGATCACAGCACATAACAGGAATGAAAAAAAAAAAACAAACAAACAGAAAACTCAAACCTCATAACAAAGAAAGGGCTGCTAAGTCATGCAATAAGCTTCTTCCAGAAAAATCAGGATGCAAATTTGCATGACAAATTGAAGCTGATCGTTATCCCTCATTTCTGATATTCTGTTATCAGAACTGAGACTTTAAGAAGGGATAATTATTTGCATTTAACACTTAGTTTCCTTTTTATAAAGAAAAACATGAATATTGAGGTGTAATACTAACTCTTCATAGGCGTATGAACCACCCACTATGTCTTGTTAAAACAAATATCAGATGTCACCTGTTGTAATTTTTCAGATACTAAACTCAGTAAAGAAACCAAGGCATTTTAAAGGCCTATATTACTCAAGTTCATAAGCAGCAGAACTAAAAGTCTGGTTTTCAGGGTTCAGAAGTCCTGAAGACACTCCTTCAAATGACCCATTTCTATGTTAACCCTCCCCTTCACCGCACCAAAAGGATACTATAGCCTTCTCCCACACTCCATGCAGCAACAAATGCTGACACTACTTACATTTACACCTGGTCGGATTACCCAGGTGACTGCTCTGTGTCAGAACAGAAAGTATAAAAATCCAGTTCATGCCAGATTTAGATCCGAAGACCACAATCACTCTGCTAAATCAATTGATTCAACAGTTTCAGGGAGAGCTGATCAGGTAAATCATACAAAGATCAGTTCTTTCAGAAATAGGATTAAAATTTAGCAAGCAGCATACATGCCAAAGAGTGGTACTTCAGTAGGTCACAGAGAAAGTGATATTGACAACTCTTGAAGGCTGCCAACTTATATCATGTGCTAGTCCCAGATTTCGCTTCACTATGTCAAATCTAAAATACAATCTTTTCCACAGAGCTGCTGTACCCTCCAGATTGGAGATTAGGGAAAAAAGCAGGGAAGGAAACTGGAAATGCCCTTCCTGCAACACAACACTTCTGCATTCCTAGACAAGGTCTCCCCCAGCCCAATGGAGGAGGCATGAACAAGCAGCTATGTGGTCCTTAGTTTCTGGTTGGGATTAGACCATGACTGCACTCATATAGTTCAGATATATCATTCTAGTAAAACCGTCAGTCATAAACAAAGTAGTGTAAAAAATTATATAGTGAGAACTTTGTTTAACAAGCTTGTGTAAAAAAACCACAACCAAAGTTGGGTTTCTTTACAATTACCTGCAGCAGTGTTTAGCCAATTGTTAAACAAGGGCAATAGATGGTTAATAGAATCAGCCATATATTCCTCCTTCTGAAATACTGCAGAGCCTGTTTTCCAAGACCTTAGAAGAAGACTAACTGAAGGTAATCTGCAGGTGAACTCAGGATTAAACAGCAGTCATACCATGTGATTGCAAAAACTCTGCCACTAATATTTTTAAACTGAAAACAGGACACATTGAATGACCAAAACAAGCAATTCTGAACAGATCATCTCTCGGGGAAATTTAAGGTTTGAGTTATATTCAGGTGACTTGTTCCAAAGTCAGGACAGACAAGTCCTCTTAGCAAAATCACAAAATCTCTTTGAAGATCATACCTCTGTCTCTTCTTTTCTTTTCCATGGGGCAAAGAGTCTAGTAGTTTGATCCGAGCCCACACTGATGATAAACTCTCCTTCTGGATCCCACTTTACATCCTCTACACTGTTAAAATGTCCTGAAATCACAACTTCTGGAGTCCATTCTTTCTATTAAAAAAGTCACGCAAAGAAGCAAGGAGTTTTCACTTGACTGATTGGCATATTCTAACCAAAATAAAAGAACTGACGTAGTTTTTAGGAAAGCAAGAAAAAGACACTTGAAAACAGCAAATTATTAGAACTCAAGAGTAACTAACGAGACACAAATACTGATTTATTGCTCCAGTCTAAGAGAAACCTGTGTTATTGGTTCAGTTATGAACAAAGCACAGTTCAGTCTTCAACTGACTTCATGATTCCCACAGGTAAGAAACAGGTATTAGAGCCTGGGAGATTTCAAGCTCCCTTCTGTGCAGGAGTGAGATTCCTACAGAATATATTCAGAGAAGGACTATTTCAATCATTAATTTTAAATTGTACTGTTACATTTTTCTTTTAATAACAGAAACTTACCTCAAGTGACAAATAATCATAACTCTTTTAAATAATACTAATAACAAAAAACCAACATACCTTATTAACCATATCCTGTTTCCAAAGGTGTAGTGCTCCATGAAAAGCATGAGCAATGATCATTGAACCATCGGGACTGAAGTGGCAGTCAAAAAATCCAAGAGTATTGCCACCCACTTCCCCTACCCGTACCTGAAATAATGAACAGAAGTGAAATATCTATGAAAATAGTCTTCCACTCATAGGAAATAAGTCTTATTTCATGAGATGAAAATTTACCTATAGACAAGAGTTCACATTTCACACACAAACACATTTAAAGAATATTTTAATTGCAGAGTTAAGAACTGATCTGAACTTCAAGTTGCACACTTGTGGTCAAAACAATGCAAACAGAATGTAAAATGAAAGAATAACAAACTTGCAACAAGCTTTGCACAACCCATTTTTATAAGCCTGTAGACTTAGCCACAACTAAGCATTACAACTAAGGACATCAAATGGCATCTCCATGTGATTATGATTATGAACTAATTTCTACTTCAAGTACAAAGACACAAGAACTTTTCAGTGAAATAGAGGAAAAATTAAATATACTACCATAATTCTCTCTTTTTCACCTAAGAGAGGATTAGAACTTCCTTTGTGACAGGAAAGATCACAAACAATGGTTGGCATAATCCAAAACAAACAATTTCAGCTGAACTACTGCAATTTGGAAAAGCAGGTCAACCGAAAACAAAGGCATCAATCAAAGCACTAGAGAAATCTTGTCATACCACTTGTTTGTTTAGGATAATCCAGATTAGAACAGCTTTCAGAATACTACAGTGACCCATAAGTATTCAGCTCAAATGGAAGAAAAACCTAGTGACACAGCCCATGAACAAGTTACTGTGAGTAAAACCAAGCTTGGGAATTCCATGTCAGCTGCTCTGTAGTAACTGCTTGGGTCACATTCCCACAACGATTAACTGCAAATAGTTCAGGAAAGTTTCTTCCTCCTCTTACCAGGACTGCACAGCATGTGTTACTATGCAGTACCTGTCTTGCTACAGTATGAATGACAGTTGAGCACAAACACACTTTATAAATTCTCAAATACAGTAATAAGACAGCAAAGAAGCAGTAAAAATCGTACTGTATCATATTACTTTTTTTAAAATAGAGTTTTATTTGCAATGCAGCATCAGAACAGGTATTTTTGCATGGAACTGCTTTTGCCTTTCTCTGCCAAAATTTTATAAAGTTTTTGTTCCCTACTACATACACTAGACTGAAAACACAACATGAACACAGTACTTACTGTGAGAAAGACTGATACTTGCCTGTTCTAGCCAGACTCCAGATTCCTTATCAGGCTCCCAGATGATCACAGTTTTGTCCATTGATGCAGACAATATCCTCATTGGTTGTTGCATGCTGCCATCTACAGTACAAGGAAAATTATTACCCTACAACCCAGTAGAATTCTTGCTAAAAAAATATGGTCATACTGAAATACAAACATAAGAAAATTGCTCAGCATCAGAGACGTGCAGTGCAGTACCTATATGCCAGACTTAAAGCCACTGGATTCTTGCCAGGTGTCCTTTAGGAGGTATTTTATTTTTCAATCATAAATGCCCAAAGAAAATGCAAAACATGTACATGAGAACAACCGTATTCCACAGTTTATTCACTCCAAACTGATACTGATTTAAATATAATTTGGAGGATAAGCTGGAGCTTCACAAAGAGAATGCATTAGCAGTTCTCAGTTCCATTCCTTAAGCAATTTTTTTACTGAGAGGTTTAGAGTTTAAAACAAAATAATCTCCCAGTATTGCCTGGTTTTTTGGGTTTTTTTTCCTATCTGTTAGATTCACTAGAGATTTCAATACACTGTAGCACCTTATAATACATAAAGTAGTCAGGACTACTTCCCAAAATGCAGTGAAACACTCTAGAAAAATGATAAATGCAACCAGAATGGGGAAGAGGGAACTGGCTGCGAAACCTGTAGGAGAACCACTGTGGAACTTTTCCTGATAATAGAGATGCTGGTGGGCATCTCATGATGAGGTGATATGCAAACACCAGACCTCCTACCTTCTGCATTGAGAATATGTCTCTCAGACCACTCTGCCTCTACTGACAATGTGTTTTGGGGAACCCAAGACTGGGCAGGCCACAGAACGCAAGCAGCTGCACATATGCAGAAGAATGATGTGAAACGCCTGGAAAACTTCATGGTTTAACAGGACAGTTTTCAGATTACAGTACAGGACTGACAGTCCTATATTGCGCTGGAACAGGAAAAATCTTTTACTAGTGTCTAATTAAAAAAGAAAAAAAAAAAATTTAAAGACCAGATAACTAAGCCAAAAATGTTTAAAGTGAGTCCTGGGTCTTTCACTACAGTTATTTTGGCATTCTAACTGCACTCTGCTGTTTTGAACATACACCAGTAAAGATGTGTGTACCACTGCAGTCACTTGCCATCAGTAACTCTAAAACGTATCAGAAAAAAAGGCAACTTTGCCAGTACAAATACACAGGGGCATTCTGATTGTGCAAGCATGTCAAATCAAAAACCAGGCCGTCAAAATCTAAGAATTTCAAAAGAAAGATAAATACTACAATAAAATACAAAATTCAATTCAAAAAACACTTTTTCAATGAGAATCTGCACTAATGCCTTATTGCTACATGCTAGAGAAAACTGATACTCCAGGAATCCATGGCACGTTATCTTGATGCATGGAAGACTGAAGATTATTCTTCTGAATGTTGCTATTTGTTCCTTTCTACTCCACAAAAGAGAAAGGAGTGCTCTTGAGGTAATGTTTACCTTCTGAAGAACAGACATTTCAAATACATATATCAAAGTAAACTATTAGAGCTATTAATTCATACTGATTAATTAAATTTTATGACATAACCAATAAATCAATTACAGTAAAGTCATTACAGCTCAGTTATTTTATTTCATTCTTTAAAGAAAACCTGAGTAAAAGGCAACATCTGTTTACTCACAAAACCTTATTTGCAGAATTAAAAGGTTTTCATAGTCTGCAGTAACAAGTGAACATGCAAACACAACACAAAGACGTGACTGTACTCTAAGTACACAACACTTAACATAGCTGTACACAAAACTTAACATAAGTTTTTGGTAACTTTTTACCTTTGGAAAATGAAGGTTGCCAGTGAACTGCATACACCCAGTTTTCATGACCAGCCAACACCGACTCCAAAGTAATTGCATACGATGTGTCAGTATCTACCAGAAAACAGAGAAAAGCACATTGATTTCTAAAAGCCAAGACATTTCTGGTATCTTCAGTGAGAATAATCAACTGCTTTCAACATCTCCTAGTATCTCAATAGCTTACTGACATTGAACAGCTCCTTGAAAACCTACTTTGCTACAAGCTCTGAGTTCCAGATTGATGCTAAGGGATCACTGTATTCCCTCAGAGTGGTATCACAGAATTCCTGGAGAACTCTCAGGCAATTTTGAAATAAATGCTCTGACACTGGCTCTACCCATACTCTTAACCATTAAGAATGAAAATACAAGCATTAAGATACTTCAGACAATGAATCAGGATTTACAGGAAGTAGCATGAGCACTTTTTACACATAAGATCACACACACTTCATTAGACTACCTATGTTTCCTGACAGTTTTATCCCACAATAGCAGCAATACAAAACTGGTGTTACAGTGATGAAACAGTATGTTAAACGACCATAAAGTAAGCTTGCACGTACTTATCTGTTCACTCCAGTATGTTTCTGCAGTTTAAGTAACAGTAGCACGTTTCCATTAATTGAATTCGAAAGAAAATGAAAGATATGCTATTAAACTGGAGGAGAACTGCACAACAGCATACTTCCCACAGACAAACATACGTCCTTCATACTGCATTTAGAATACACACAGCAATGCATGTCAATACTAAGCTCTCTCACTGCTTCACCATTTCTTGTAACATATCATTAACTTTACAGAGTCACAGCTTTAAAACAGTAACTCCGCTTTTTTTAACAGCTAAAAATAAGGCAGTCAAATCCATCTCAGAGTCTTTTTATACAAGAAACAAACCAAATGAGATGGCAACCACCTTGTTAGCTCGCCTGAAACCATGACGAGATACAAAAGTGAAAAGTTGTGTGAGAGAATTTTACAGCTGTTTCCTACCTTTGACAGCAAAGACATTCTCTTTCAATCTTATGGAATCATCTTCAGTTTCTGGAAGTTGCTTTGATTTTGTACACACTTTCCAAAGTCTTATCAAACAATCCTGAGCACAGCTTGCTAAAAAAAGGTCTTCCCCTATTTGTTTTCAAAGGAAATAAAAATTAGAGCCACATTTTCATTGCTTTTTCATTCAGTCACTGCCATGATTAACCCACTCTCTTTCCAAACATGCACTTACAGCATTCTCCAAATTTTTCTTACTGTACACAATCTCATACAAAACCTACTGTTTTATTTCAACATCAACTCACTTTCTCATTTCAAACTCTCTATTTATTTATAACACCCTGAGTAGGAACATGTCCCTGCTTATAAAATGTGAAAGACATGGTAAATACTGTACATATATTGGTGTACATACGCTTCCCTACCACTTATGGCCTTTGCTGTTGGAGTTCTTTCAATCAGTCTCAATACTTATCAAGAATTCCTTTCCTCCTTTCTTTTCTTCAGGGTTGGAGCATCCTCTAATTCCATCTATTTTATTTGTGCCAACTATCTGATTAGTTAATGTCTGAATATGTTCTCCTCTTAATTTCTTATTAGTAAAAAAAAAAAAAAAAAGGGGGGGAGAGGAAGCAGGAGAAGAAAAAAGGACTATTTTCTCCTTTTCTCCCCACACTGAAAAAGCAACCAACTCTTCCTCACTCAGATACAGGTATCTGTATATTGCTAAAACCCCAATCTGTTTGCATTTAGGTACCAGTCAGGTGAACACACTTGAAGCAAGCAAGAAAAATGTTTACATTTTAACAGGACACAAAGTTCCATCCTGATTTTTAATATTAGCACCACCATCTCGGGAAACCAAACATGGCAACCACAAGAGCTGAGATGCTACAGTGCATCAAAGTCACCCATTGGAGGGGTAATACAGTAATACTGTCATTAAACCACTATTTCACTTTATCTTTCATACTGACCGCAGACTGCCCACTCAACGCCTCTTATCCAATCTTCATGTCCAGAGAGTATTAACGTTTTCTGAAACTGAACAAGAATTCCTGTCACATCATGGAAATGCTCTTAATTACCATGCACATATCACCAGTGAGCTTTGGTTTTTCAAGTCTTTTATATTTACAGCTTCTGTTATTTGAAACTGGAAAAAACAAGCTGCTACTAAACATTTTTGTTTACAGATAGATTCTCATAAGCCTTTCTGGTTTTGCCACCATTAGATAAACACGTGTTACATTATGGCATTACCTATATATGAGCAGAAAAGAATGTGAATTTAAGGTGCACACCCTCAAGAGGCTACAGTCTCCCTGTGATAAATTTTTTTTTATCTTTATCAAGCTTACTGTGGTACATAAAGAATAACATAATGCCAGTATGATCTGACAAATAATTTCTCTTATAATATTACCATTTTATTTTGATCCAATTAAGTGTTTACTGCTTACTTAGCATTGATACCACTTCTATTTTTCTTTGCCCTGAAACAGCCCTACTTCCATGACACTTTTTTATCTCAAGTTGACTTAAAATGTCTGAAATAACCCTTACTGTTAAAACACTAGTGTACTTTGGCATGCATAAATATCACATTATTTCTTGAATTAATATTCTGATAAATCCCTTACCTAGCCCTACTAATAGCTAAGATAAATGATAGCCTCTGCTATCAGCACGACTGTGCAACTGAGCTCTCTCTCCCTATCTGGGAACAAAAACAGCTTTCTCATTGGGTGTCTGCTCTTTCTCAAAATCTCTCTCTTCTGCTTCAGAGTAGATGGTAAACAACAGTAACTCACCCAAAGGAAAAATCAGTATGAAAAAACCATACTCAGAAATTGGTGCCTCTCTCTTTCGCCCAACATTTCTGATACTCTCCAAAATCACCTTCCCATCACTGTCACTCTGCTTCTTCTTGTTCTACACTTGAATCATAGAATGGTTTGCTTTAGAAGAGACATAAAAGATGATCTAGTTCCAAAGTCCCTGCCAGGAGCAGGGACACCTTCTATTAGACCAGGTTGCTGAAAGCCCTATCCAACCTGTCCTTGAACACTTCCAGGGACGGGGCATCCACAACTCTGGCCACCCTGTATCTTACAGTAAAGAATTTCTTCCTAATATCTACTCCAAACCTACCCTCTTTCAGTTTAAAGCCATTGGTCCTCGTCCCATCACTACATGCCCTTGTAAAATGCCCCTTAAATTATAAAACAATCTATGTATGAGATAAAGGGCCAGAACAGCTGATCAGATACTTCCGAATCAGAAAGTTTGGTCTTAAGAATGTGTTCTCACAGCCACCTAAGCTTCATTTGGTTAGTCACTTCTGGGCTCACTAGTACTTCTGGATGTGGCATTCCAGACCAATGTTTATGTTAAACACCCAACAGATTATGTGTAAATAAAGGCAGGAACACCCCAGGAAGCAAGACCAAATAGCAGCCTAAGATTTTTCCTCAAGACTACATGTTTCTGACAATACATTAAAAAAAAAAACCCTAGCAATTCATATTTCAGACAATAAATAAAACATGTATTAATTTATTCATTTCTACCATCTTTACAAAATGCTCTGTATTTTATATTCACCAAGGTAAGTTGGTAAGGTTTTTTCCAATTGAAAGATTGGTTCAGGCTAAACTGTTGCTAAAATACTTCTCTTTTATGGTTCCTTTAATGTTAAACAGTGTGCCTATCTCCTGAAACTTGACTTTAATGTTAATCTAAACACACATCTAATAATTTTCCTTTTTTAATTTCAAGGTGTTGTGGTGTGTTTTTTCTCTAATCACCCTCATCGTCTCACATCAAAAAGAACTATTATGAAAAGCAGCCATTTGTTCTTTCTTTAAAGGGTAAAACTAATTATTTTGAGATTATTAATACCACCCCAGGTTTCTAAGTAATTTCCCAAATGGGCTTTTAGACACTACTTAGCTTTAAGTCAAGCATTCAGTTTCTTTGTGCTATAGAACAAGTACTTTTAATCAGTCGGCTAGAAGCCTATTAATTTTTATTTTTACATGCTTACATCGCATAGTCTCCTTGAACTTGGTTTCAATTCACCTGGTTTAAGGTGGAGGTTTCTCAATTTCATTACCTCATATTCACTGATGAGCAGTAATACTAGCACCAGATGGTGTATGTGGCCTCATTGCTGAGGACGGATACCTTCATAACTTTGTAAATACATCCCCTCCCGTAAATGAAAAACGTCATGGTGCTTTCTCATTCCTATCACATCATTCTCAACTTTGCACCTATTGAACAGTGTCAGTACAGTGGCTGCAAAACAGAGGGTGAACACAAGGTCTATTACCACATACAGAAAGAAAGATGCCATTAAGCAGGACCGTGACATTCCTAGTCATATGATTTAATTTTAGGTAGTCCTGTGAGGAGCAAGGAGTTGGACTTGATGGTCCTTATGGGTCCCTTCCAACTTGAAATATTCTATGATTCACCCAAAGTTCTCAAGATATTGTTTCCCATAAAAATAAAAATTGTCCACTGAATCTGAGCAAGTAGTGGTGTTGCTGTTTTGCCTTCTGCTAGGGTTTCTGGTATTGTTTTTGCCATTTTCTTTGAAGTCTGTGTTTCTCAGTATCACATATTCCACTTGTTCAGATGTATTCTCTCAATATAAAGCTTCTTGCAAATGCACATGGTCATTATTTTTAAGTGACTCAGTCAAAGTATTTATTATTGTCTAGGTTATATTTATCAGTATTTTGAGCTGTCGCTCTTCTCTTTTTTACAGATTTTGTTTCTATAGTCTCATATTTCTCCTTCTCAATTTCAGTTTTCCACTTGGTCCTCACTGGATACACAAGGAGTTAGAGTACCAACAGTTAAATTTAACAAAACCTCATGGTCTGACTCACCTACTTCACAGGCTTTCCCATGCCTCTTAACTAATCTCTGAACATTGCTGCTAAGCAACAATCTGGTCTCTTTTCTTTTAGGCAAAGAATAAAGCTGTTCTGTAGGTAGCAGAACTAACGAAGCCAGTTTGTCTGTGGACATGCTCAGCACATTCTGAACAACTAATTCTGCCCACACTTAGGGTACATCTCCTTCAGGGCCAGGCCAGTAGCATTGTTTGGCAAATTTGGCAACAAAGGTTCAAGTCTTCTCATATTTTCTGCAGCAGATGCTAAATGTGATATCCCTCTTGCATCTGTTTATCTCATCAGATTAGAAAAAGCCTGAACTGCCTCTGAGTCTCTAACTCCACTTTTCAATTAGGCCAAATTAATTGGGTGAAACCTAGTCAAACACACACTGCACCATTTTCTCGGAGAAACCAAGCTCAGCATAGACATGTTTTTGTTTAAAGCTCTATTTTGATCCTCTGGTTTACTTATTTCCCCTCCATAGGCCATATCCATAAATGTTATAACTCAAGCAGGAAGACATATAATGGTTTCTGAGAGATTTTTCCCTGGATACTTTTATAATTCAATAACCTCTTTCAACAAGTCAGAAAAGCAAATAGTTTATTTTCTCTCTACAACTTAATAGAGATCTATGGGTAGGGAATCTTTAAAAGGTTTAAAGTCTGTCCATTCAATTTCAAAAACCAAGTAGCTGTTAATGAATAAATACGTTTCAACTCTAAAATTATTGAGTTTACCAAAAGGTAGCCTGAATTAGCTAACTGAAGATGCCTCATCCTCCCTCAGAGTCTAACGGTGCCCTTTAAGTTTCATTAGAATGCCCCGTCATGAATGTACATTCTACCTTTGGATTCATATAATCTTTTTTAGGGTGCTAACTAAAGGTAGTGGTTTACAAGAGTCACAATTACCAGGACAGAGCTACAAATCCTTACCAGTGAGGGAATAACACAGTTTAGATTCTAATCACTCTCCTATGCTAAGTTCTAGTAAAAAATGGCAGGACAAACTTCCTTCAAATACCTTTAAGAGTACTACAGAAACGATAAAAAAGGTGTCAGCAGATCTGACAGAATTTGACTAAAGAGGAGAACCTGCCCTTAGCAGCTAGGAAGGAATTTACATCAGAAGGCTTGCGAGGATATTTTAATTCTGTTAATAGTTGTAATTCACTACATGAGCACTTTTACTCCACAAGGAATCAGATTTGGGCTCTTCTTTTTGAGGCCTGCACAGTCTACCTAGCTAAAAGAGATGTTTTGGAAAGCTAAGATAAGCACCAACAAGAAGTCCCACCTCATTTAAGAGATACTCTGAACACCAACTCTGCCAGAACAGCTGGTGAAAATACTTTCTAAAATTGAAGGTGTGAAAAATAACACATGCAAAATAAGAGAAAATTGCTCATCCCTTGTATACATAAAGTTTTCTACCTCCAACAAAAAGAAAGCACCACAAACTTGCTCATGAAGCTGAAGATGGAACTTGTTCATTCAAGTTACCTTCCTTTATCTTAGACAAACTGACTGCATTTAAGAATGGTTGACTATTGCTATACTCAAAAGTTTGGCCAACAATTAGCAAAATAAGTTATGCATCTCCAAACATTTTTGGCAGTCAAATGTATATGATTTGTTAATCTGAATCATACAAGAAAACACGTTTCAGACTCTGAATGAGAAAAATCAACTGCATAGCCCCTGAGATATGTCTTTCTTTAGCACACTGAGAACCATGTGGCATTCTGCCATTGCTAATTCCTAGAGAATTCACTAAATTAACTCAGGACCTAATTAGGAAAAGAATAATCTGAAAATTTTAGGACCCTTCTTTTCTGCTTAGTAGTCAACAAACCACTGAACATAGCAGATAAACAAGGAAGTACTTATTTTACTGATAACAACAGCAACCAAAATATCTTACGGTTGTATATGGCAACACAAACTGGCAAAATTATCTGTAAAGTAGCTTTAACCTTTCTCAGAAAAAAAAAAAAAAAAAAAAAAAAAAAAAAAAAAAAAAAAAAAAAAAAAAAAAAAAAAAAAAAAAAAAAAAAAAAAAAAAAAAAAAAAAAAAAAAAAAAAAAAAAAAAAAAAAAAAAAAAAAGGAGTATCTATTCTTTAATCTCTAAGGGGACTGTGCCTGAACAAATCCAGAAGACTACATACGCCAGTTTCAATGGGTGTTTCTTAGCTTTGCTGGTGCACTGGGGCAATGCTTGTGGTTGGAGGGGTTTTTTAAGGGAGTGAGTGAAAGAAAAAAATGACACCAACTTCTGTTTTGGAAAACAGTCATTCAACACATGCTTTAGAATCTAACAAAACTTCTGAACAGATGCAAGGGAGGACATAATGTTTTTCCACTGCTCCAAAGAACATTTATCTGTATGAAAAACTACAAATTGCCAGCTTCCAAATAGTACATGAAAAATGTGTGTGCTTTTAGAAGATCAGACACTCCTAAAAATACACTTTTTGATGTTCAAAAGCATTCAAACATCAAGAGCGCACTTAGCAACAAACATAAAATTCCTCAGATATAAATCATAAGAGTTTTATTATAAGAATTTATAGACTGAAAGTAACATCATTTCCATATGAACCGCTTAATGAATGGATACTTAATAAAGAAGAACAGTTGCAGCTATTTTGTATCAGTGGGAACAGAAACACAGGCTATCTTCACATATGGAAAAAAAGTCAAGAAAAACTAACACTTTCATACACTGAATCCAACTTCAATATTCTGTATGTACATTTCACCACTACCTAGAAAAACGGATGAACTACTTGAAAAGGGGGAGTTGTATGTGAGGGCTATCTAGACACATATAGGACTTACTGAAGAACTTTAACAATCAATAGCACATATGAAAAGAAGCAAAAGAAATGAGTAATGTTCTGAGCAAGAGACAAAAACTGCAATTACCTGACCATTCTGCTGTACAAACAAACTTATTTTGCAGTCATCACCACCGCAAGCCAGAATTGGTACTGGAAAGGAAAAGAAAGTCTTCATTTTTTATAAAATCTAGTATCATAGGATATGAAAAAATATATAAATAATTTAAAAATCAATACAGTATTAAGAAATATATTACTATCTACAGACCAGCAAGTGTGATATCACTTTTTAATGTTTTCTACGCTACATGTCTAACACTATTTGAAACAGGCTAATATCTCAAGAACATAAAACTCGGAAGTTATCTTGGCATGCAAATAATATCTGCAAATATTTAAGATGCTAAAAAGAGTAATTTGCCTCAAACTCACATATCAGTAGGAAGTTCAAGGTTTTTAATAATTATATTTTATTGATATCAACAGGCATTTGCTCTAAATAAAGAGGAATCAAGAATTAAAACAAAATTACTCAAAACTAATGCAGTTCAAGTTCCTAAATCAACTGAGGTAAGTTTAGATGAAGTTAGTACAATTATTATACAGCAAATAAAAAGACAGACCAAAAAAGGAAGGCAGATCACCACTATCTCTAACCAATAATATGAAAGCAATAAACATTATTATAAACCTACTCAAGTCTTGAGTAGTAGTTTACTTTCTCCGGCTATTCTAGAAAGTGCATAAACCCCATAAGTCTATTGAATCAAACCAGACAAAGTTACGTCTAAAGGTGAAAGAAGAGAAGTTAGGCAGTTTATTAGTTCATCTCTCACACAGAAGGTGATGGGGGGAAACAGTTAACCCTTTTTAGGACCTAAAGATGAAGTACTACTGCTAGGGACTGAAATAGTCAAGGAAAATTAATTCATTATAAAATTATGAAGAAATAAGTTCTCAGGGCTAGACATTCACATTTTTCAAGTCTGGGTAGAAAACAAGATACTAAATTTCATTAAAATCAACTATTTTCTTTACTGTGGATAGATCAAAAATCAACTTGAATATTCATAATACTTCTATGCTATACACTACTTCCCTCTTTCTGCTTGTACCAAATCTGTGCCTAGTTATCTGCTGTTTCTCTTGCACTTCTAAGTTGCACTCCACATCCTTGTGCCTCCGTCATTTGCTGCTTCTTTTCAACATCTAAGTCACATTTCACCTCCATCTCCTCCTCACTTTACATAGGGCTAAAAAAATTCCCTTTGGACTGGAGGCAATGAGCTGTTGTGAAAGAAGACCTGGTTGTCAGGTCCACAGAAATTGGGCAAAAGTGAGGTTTTATTCCACAAAATTCAATACAGTGGATGTTCTTGGAAGCAGTCAACTACTCTAATCACATATTTACTCTATGGAATGAAACTTCAATAAAAACAAGGACAGAATTATGATCTAGTTGCTGTAGCAGACAATTGCGAGTAGTTTCACTTAAAAAGTTCTATCAAGAAACACGTAACTGGCAAAAACAGACGAGCATACAGATTCTTACATAAGTGTTCTAGGTTATTAGAATCTGATTGAGATAAAAGTCCTACAAAGGAGAGAAGAAAATAAGTTGGATCAGCAAGGCTTTTTCAAGTTCACTTGCTCTTTTTTCCACTTGTTGTAATTCAGTTCTGAGGAGACAATTATTTACTGTCAGAGGCCAAGCTACATCACGGCACTTATCCAAGTGGTAGGAAGAAACCCAGTACGTGACAAAAGAGCTGGTCAAGATTTGTAAAATAGTAAATCCTATTCCCAGCATTTTAGAAGCAGAGTTCTGCAGACAACCAATGGAAACAGCACAAAACTCTTCTTCAAGACTCAGAAACAAATGCACAGAAACTCCTCAACTAAGAGGCTGCCAGTAAAGTGCTTAAACTGTATTCCAGCTGCAAATGACTGGTCAGATTTTTATGAGAAGTCTATCAGCTTTCCCCATCTGACTTCTCCACAAAAATG
>NW_020955389.1:2660420-2662278 GCF_003031625.1 Empidonax traillii | reverse complement strand
CAGACAACCAATGGAAACAGCACAAAACTCTTCTTCAAGACTCAGAAACAAATGCACAGAAACTCCTCAACTAAGAGGCTGCCAGTAAAGTGCTTAAACTGTATTCCAGCTGCAAATGACTGGTCAGATTTTTATGAGAAGTCTATCAGCTTTCCCCATCTGACTTCTCCACAAAAATGGGTCAGGTCTTTTTAATAATTTATTTTTGAGGACAATCAGTTAAAATACTAGGCATCATGAACATCAATGCCTTCTGAAAGCTAAAGCATCCATTGTGTACGAATCAAATTTCAATGTAAGCTTTAAATTTCTCTGCTTGGTGAAATTAGAGGTTATGTAAATGCTTCTAGTTTAGAAGTGCAGCTTATGATTTTCAGAAATATAATTCTGTGTTTAATTCCTGACTTAAGAAATGAAGACTTTCCTCAAGAGAAAAGATTTTTAAAATCTTAATACAGCTGACAACATAGCCTTCATAAAGATTTCAGAGTAACTCCTGAAGTTTTCATAGATCATTTTTCCCTAAAGCTCCTGAAGTTCCAAACTGCCGTTACAGATGAACGTTTCTGACAAAATGACCAGAGATATTTTTAATAATATATTTTAAGCTACTTTATTTAGATTTCAGAATTAACATACTCTTCTGAATAAAAACAGTTTTGTTATATGGATGACTGTGTTAGGTTTAGGGAGAAAACACAGAACATGGCTATGCTATATTAAAAGCTCCTCTATAGATTCCTCAAAGAAACATTTCTACTAGTATATTTGTGGTTCCAAATCTAAACTATTCTGTGACAATTATAGCCACACAGTTCATTGGCACGAAAAACACTGAAGTATAGGAATTTTTTTCTAATTCCATACAAAACTTATGCAAATAACTTCTCATTTGAAAATAATTTCAGTTCTTCAGAAAAATAAAGTAATCTTTTTTATGTTATAAGCACAGTGTTGCTTAGCATAACTAATTTGAATGGGGATGGAAAGAGTCCATAGTAGAGGACTGTCAAGTTCTTAACATAACTTTCACCAAAACTGGGTTTGGGGGACTCTGGGAGCTTTTCACAGCAAAAGAAAATGCTTATTATTCCACCATTTAAAGAAGTTCCAAGTACTCCATGCAATTTTGGTTTCAAAAGCATTTAGTTTTAAGAATTAATATGATAAATCTTAATTTAAGGTGTTTCAAAAATGAATAGTCATTTCTTTTATATACAACATGTTTTCTACATTAAACAGATGCACTACTCTATAGTGTTACAGTATTTATCTGTACAGTATCATAAATGAAGAAATAATCCATTGCTTTGCAATATGAATTATATATTCATTAAGCTGGCACCACAGACGCTTCACTTCTAACAAAAATTCATATTGGAGGTAATGATTTTAATTTATTCTCAAGTCTTTTAACTTCATCTCAATAACCACCTGTTAGTGTATTTACAGGTTTAAATGCTCCTTACTGGTGCATACAATGCTTTTGGTATCAGACATACCATGAAAACAGACAGTGGTATTTTCAAATGGGACAACATATCTTGATAGAGCTTTCATATCTTCCAGAATTATCACAAGCCAAAGAATAAAATAAGCTGGTGAATAACTACTCTGGAGGCATATAATCAAAACAACATATCAGTGTGGAATGCATCCAGCAAAGAGCTGAACACTCCAGATACAGTAAGAAAATTTAGTACTTTTTCTCTTGGGAGCCCAGCACACCTCCACCTAGGGGAGAGACTGTAATGATACTTAAACACAAATTTAACTCGTGTATCTGGCTTGAGGATACATGTAGCTAAAAAAAAAAAAAAAAAAAAAAAAAAAAAAAAAAAAAAAAAAAAAAAAAAAA
>NW_020955389.1:2526637-2659915 GCF_003031625.1 Empidonax traillii | reverse complement strand
ACAAAAGAATGTGCCTGTGGCAGGCTACAAACCCTGAGCACTTATGTTAATAGAAAACTATATAAACCATACTAAACAGTCAGGTTAAACTAGTTCAGCATCTCAGGTTTTTTTCACATTTAAGAGTAAACAGGTGATAAACACTGCTTGTTAATCTGCAATTTTCAATGCAGGCCTGCAAGTTCTTTTTCTGGCTCTTCCCCTTCAATTCAAGAACATACAGAGCAGCACCAAAAGGAGCAGGTGAAGCTACTGGTGCAGCCTCACCTTGAGTCCTGTGTGCAGTTTTGGGCACCACAATACAAAAAATACATTAAGCTTTTAGAGAGTGTCTAAAGGAGGGTAACAAAGATGATGAAGGGTCTGGAGGGGAAGCCGTGTGAGGAGCAGCTGAGGGCATTTGGTCTGTTCAGCCTGGAGGAGACTGAGGGGAGATCTCATTGCAGTTACAACTTCCTCATGAGGGGAAGAGGAGGGGCAGGCTCTGATCTCTTTGCTCTCATGACCAGCGACAGGACTCAAGGAAATGGCATGAAGATGAGTCAGGGGAGGTTTAGGTTGAATAACGGGAAAATGTTTCTCTCCCAGAGGGTGGCTGACAACTGGAACAGGCTCCTCTCGGAAGTGGTCACAGCACCAAGCCTGACGGAGTCCAAGAAGCATTTGGACAACACTCTCAGGCACATGGTGTGACTTGGGCTGTCCTGTGCAGGGCCAGGAGTTGGACTTAACAATCCTGATGGGTCCCTTCCAACTCAGCATATTCAATGATCATCCTATCCTATTCACATACAGCATTGTTACCACCTTTTAAAGCTCTCTGTCTCAGGAGTTCAACTAAAAACTCCATTTGAGCATCACTTTGAAGACAGTAATCAGTCTGTGTTTTTCTAATTGCTAAGGAGAGTTCATTGAAAATCTTGAAATACAAATATCAGCTTAGGTTATTCCACAGAAAACAAAAACTGTGGCATAAGAGTCTGAAGTCAGTCAAGTGAAAATCTGTTTGGGGGATTTCTTAGATTTTATGTTCCCTGCATTGGTATTCAAGATGTGCAGCTGTACTTACCATTGCTGCCAGGCAAAAAGGATAAGCAGACATCCATAACAAATCCATTTCCAAACTGCAGAACTTCAACGCATTTAGCTGGAAAACAGGAATAGACAGTGTTGATCTTATTCACCGTAAGTATTACAGTTGCACTGTCCTTTCCTAATACATTATACAGTTAAAATTTCCCATCCATTTTTCTTTTAAGGAGTTAAAAATCTTCTACATTTTTTTAGAAGCCTAAATAATAACATTATCTTCTGTGGGGCCATAGAAATACATCCAGAATTAGTTGAGTTAGAAGATAAGTCACTATTCTCCACTGAGTATTAAATCTATACAGTTTCACTGTGATAACACATCAGAAGCAATAAATATTGCAAAATATATCCTGTGGCAACAACATTAACTACACAGGAAGCTACAACTGAATCCATTTGCTAGAAGAGCAGTTAGAGAGATGAAGAAAAACCTGCAAACACCCCTGAGACCTAGAAATGGGTAAACTGGTAAGCCATCCAGATCAAAATAAACAGGATAGCAGAAAAACCTCTCTACAGCCGAACAACTGGTCCCTCCATCTCTGGAACCCAAAACAGCAAGAAAAAATGGAAACAACAGGATTTAAAAGTGTTTTCTAGGAACATGAGAAATGTCTTCCAGCACAAGGGATGGAAGACTGATACCTCCCACCTACCTCTCTCATGTAGGTAAGGCAATGCAAAATCTTCAAATACACTTGATGAGGAAGAAAGTACCTTAAGAGATGCAGTCACTACAACTCAACTAGCAAATAACAATTTAAATCTAGATTATCTACCCTAATTATTTCTTATGTATTTCAAAAAGCTGTTTTCTCATGTGTCCATGCAAAAGTCTAGTTCACAAAAGGGTCAAGATCCTGTTATCCCAAACTTCATTGGACTCAAATCAATAGTAACAAACAAGTCACACCTTTCTAATGTCAGCAATAATCATTTTATTATATAATTTTACTCCACATGCACATACAGCTAGTCTGCTCCCATATCACAGGGCAAAATGATGGCTCATATCATCAGATTCTGAATACAAATTCAAAAAAAAAAAAAAAGTAAATGTAGCCAACACATCACTGACAAAAAATAAAGGTAAACCATTCAGCAGAACAAATCTCACTCAAGGATTTCAAAGGGCAATAGTCTTTTGATGTAGCAAAATCTAAGAGAAATCAACACAGTTGCACTAAAAGATGTTAGTATTTAGTTTATTACTTAAATGGATAAGCATTCATCACTTTTATTTAGCCAGCATATTGTTCCTAACGTTACAAAAATGTTACCTTCTGAACCGTGTCGAGACCAGATTCTCACAGTGGAGTCAGAAGCTGCAGAAGCTATCAGCAGGTTTAGGTCAGGTTCATCTGACTGGCAGACAGCATCCACAGCACAAACAGCTTCCGTGTGGCCTTTGAGGGGAATGCTTTTGACAGGCTGAACACAAGAAAATTGAACAAATTTTTAAATTCCAATAACTTATCTGAGAGAATTTTTAAAGCCATTTCAGGAAATAAACTGAAAATGAGTTGTATGCCTGCAATGGCAAAGCATCTGCAAACTATACTTAAAGCTATAGCATATTCCAGAAAACCCAGAGAAAGGATACAGTAGGTAACGAACATTAAATTGATTTTGCTCAAAGCTGAACAGCATTAAATGTTTCTGTGTTCACTATACAAACATCACCACTCCTTGAGGAAAGCTGAAAACAGCACAGAAGTTAGGAAGAGTAGTTTTCCTTCCTTTTTCAACTTCTCTTGTCCCTTGCCCTAAAGAACACTTCACAAAAGTTGGAGAACCTTGATGAAGGAGAACAGAGAACACAAATAAGCAGCACTACAGCAGCTCTAGCAGCAATGTTTAGCATGTTCTCACAAATCAAAACAGCTTTTTATTCCTTCAAAGTGACAACATGAAAAACAAAACCTCTGAGTCTTAAACATGCACCTTCTTAATGAATAAATATAGGTAATTCAATTTGCAATCTGTTCCTCATAAACACAAAGACCAAAATGACTTAAATTCTGCAATCAGAAATCATACAGAATTTATACAAATTTTATCATAAACATATCTGACACCTCTTGACAGAATATGGCTTGGTAGGCCCCAGTAAGAATTTTTGATCGGTCTGATATGGAATTTTGTCTGTTTTTAAGAGTTTACACTAGTCTAGAACTGTCATTAAAATGTGTATATTTAGCCGTATTCTTTTTCAATGATTGCCATAAGGCTGTGCACCACATCAACAGAAAAAATTACTAAAGAAGTCTGTACGTTATGTTAAATAAATGCATAAACAGTTACAATGGAGAAGGATTAGAAATAACTTACTTCTGAGAACATTCCCACATCAATTACATTCTCCCTACTATGCACTTCCCCCGACTATGCATTCTCATGCACTTTAAAGTGCCAAGTCTAATCTAGTTTGAAACAGCCAGTGAAAAAAGTTACCTACACAGCAGTTCACAAAACAGTGCCTAATAAGCAAGATTTTAAAAATAAGAGATAATAAATTAGAGAGTTTTTTTCATCTAAATTTCAGTTCATTCTGAAGGCTCTGTTACACTCCATCTTTTGCCTTATATTTTACAGTATGAATGATAAATTAGCATGCCTCCTTTCTTTTCTCAATTTCTCTGACAAAATTCAATTGTTTCATGGATTTTTTAATTTTGTTAAGCACCTACCCCAACTTGTATACCATCCTTCTAAGACTCCCTATAAACAAATACTACACTGTTGCACAGATTGACTGGAAATCACTTGAAACGGATATAAGGAAATGAGGAAGAAGGGTACAGAAAATGTCAAGTCAGAATGGATCTTAGTTTGAAGATTTTAAGGTGGTTTAAAGAAAAAAGCCACATGAGATCAAAAAGGTGATGAGTCAAGAAGAGACAAGATCTTTCAGACATGCTAAACAAACCCACCTGACTGATTGATTAGTTAATTTCTTTACAAATGCTGATTTGAAAAAGATGAACTACAGAAAAGAGGAGACAACATTTATAGTAAAACATAGCATGACAGAATACCAGCAATTACAAGGATGCACACATGGGATTCAACAGTCAAAGTAAAACAAAGAGCTATGAAACAGAAATACAGACAAAACAGATAATGTAAGGTGTGTGAGAAATTAATAAAGAGGGAGCTTTGAAAAGAGGTTATTCTAGCTTACCTGATTATTCCATGTTCCTGTACCATTCCATTCCCAAAGAATAAGCTGTTTATCAGATCCACCAGAAATTAACTCTGTTTCAGAAGCTAAAAAATACATTTTGGTAAGTTTTGAGAACACTTAACTTTGTAAGAACAGACAACAAACATAAGCAGTTACATTGGTTACAAGTCACAAAATATCACTGGTAAATAAAGTATGGCTAATAGGAGTTGCACTGTGCGGAACAGCTTAAGAGCAATGGTATTACCTAAAACAGCATAAAGAGAAAAGTGACTAGAATATTTAAAGTTCTGGATCAATGTGATAAAAATATCTTTCCAAAAGAATCTCAAATCCAACAGTGTAAATTAATCTTCTGGGCTTTTGTTTGGTCTTTTTGGAGTATAAGAAAATATAGCAAGAGAAATCTAACCAAACAGAATTCAAAGGGCCACAAAACCTAACTCCCTGAAAATAATTTCTTTTAATCAGTTTTAAGAAGAATGTGTTTTAGTGCCATCAGTTGAAGGATGGCCAGTCTTACCATCATTAAACACTAACATTTTCACCCCAGTACATCTCCTCCAAAAAGACAACCTGCACATTACATTAACAGTATAATCAGTGGCCCCATTTCTCTTTGTCAGTGCTTTACCATAAATGCCTAAGGGCAAGAATACATGCCTTTGAAAAGTCTGCACTGAGCAATGCTAATTCTTGGAATTACTATCAAGCAAAAGCCTCTTAAGTGTCTCAAATATTCCTATCCATCTAAAGACTGTATTTTTTTGTGAATATGAACTCTATGCAACTTTGAGCTGTATAGTCACAGATTGCTCATAAGGCACTGAGAATCAGTTTACCAAGTCAAAACAGGCAAAACTCCAAACTCTTACTAAAGAGCCCGGTGGCAGCTCAAGCAGCACGGCCACCAGTCTGTCAGGAACACTGCAGCCCCCTGGGCAATCATCCTCCGGGGGCACCCTTGGCTATGGGGGGCCAGGAGCAGAAAGCCCGACCAATCCCCACACTCACCAGGAAGCTCACCTGGGTTTGGCAAGTTACATTCCTGTGAGGAATGATGTCAAATTGAGGCCACGGCTCGAGTACTGTGTCTATTTCTATGTCCCTCAATTCAGGATGGACACTGAGGTGCTGGAGCAAGTCCAGAGAAGGGCAATGGAGCTGGTAAAGGGTCTGGACCACAACTTTAGGAGGAGCAGCTGAGGGAGCTGGGGTTGGAATTTTTTAGCCTGGAGAAGAGAGGGCTCGGGGGGGACCTTAGCTCTCTCTGCAACCACTTGAAAGGAGGTTGAAGCCTGGTGGGGGTCGGTCTCTTCTCCCAGGCAGCTAGCGACAGGATGAGAGAATACAGTCTTAAGCTTCCTCAGGGGAGGTTAACGTTGGGCATTAGGAAGAATTTCCTCACAGAAAGGGTGATCGGACATTGGGATTGGCTGCCCAGGGAGGTGGTGGAGTCACCGTTCTGGAGGTGCTTAATGAAAGCCTGGACTGAGTGCCACGGTCTCGTTGACATGATGGCGTTCGGCTATAGCTTGGACTCGATGATGTGAAAGGTCTCTTCCAACCTAACTGACTTTGTGATTCCGTGAAAATACCAACTGGAAAGCCGAGCTTAAGGCGAGAGGATGCGCTGCAGCTCCCCATTTCCCGCAGCTTACAGTCCAGCCCCTCTGTTGCCGACCCGACCCTGCCCTACGGGGACAGCAGCGCCCCGGCCTCGAGGGGAACCAGCTCCGGGCCCTGCCGCGGTATCTCACACCCGAGGGGATGGGGGCTACTCACCGCGGTCCCGCCGGCGGACCCAGCGCACGCAGTTCACTCTGCCGGCGTGGCCGCGGAGCGTGGTGGCCGTCCGCCTCGCCTGCGGGACAGACAGAGCACCGACGTGAGGGACCCGGCCCCGGCCCCGGCGTCGACCCGCCCCACCCCCCAGCGCATCAGCTCACCCCCGGGTCGTAGAGGACGACGTCGTGGCAGCTGCCGAAGGCGATGAGGCCGCCGCGGCCCCAGGACACGACCCCGCCGCCCGCCCGGTTGGCGCAGCAGGCAACATGACAGAGCGACACGGGCGCCGCCATCTTGGCCGCCGCCGCGTGCGCGACCCCGCGCGGCTCCCGTGGCAACGACCCCGCGAGGGGCGGGGCCGGGGGAGGGGCGGGCCGGGCAGCTCCGGGCGCCTCAGGGCGGGGTTTTTTTGGGTGGGTATGAGTTTTAGCCTTTATTGCACCTTTTGCCAAGCACTCAAAGGTGTAAAAGGTTTAAAACTTTTCCGTTTGGTTGGGGGAGAGGTTTGTGTTTGTGTGTGTACAGAAGTTACAGAATCGGGTTGCAAAAGACCTCTGAGCACATCGAGTCCAAATTGTGACCAAACACCACCTTGTCAACTAGACCATGGCACTAATTGCCATGTCCAGTCTTACCTTAAACACCTCCAGGGATGTTGACTGCACCACCTCCCTGGGCAGTTCATTCCAATTTATAATCACTGTGAAGAAATTCCTCCTGATGTCCAACCTGAACCTCCCCTGTCACAGCTTAAGACTGTGACCTCTAATTCTGTCACTAGTTGCCTGGGAGAAGAGGCTGATCCCCACCTCCTACAACCTCCTCTCAGGTAGTTGTAGAGAGTGATAAGGTCACCCCTGAGTCTCCTCCTCTCCAGACTAAACAACCTGAGTTCCCTCAGCTGCTCCTCAGAGGACTTAGCCTCTAGACTCTTCACCAAGTTGATTCCATATGTGCTAGGAAAGAGCTGAGTATCAGAGATCATGTCATTGTTACCCATTTCTGGTCTGTTTCAGTCACCTGTGAAACCACCTCCTGATAAGGAATCATGTGTAAATTAAGTCACTGACCTCGGGGTGTGTTTAATATCACCATGTACGATGTCCTAAAATTACTGTCACTGAAAGCAGGAGAATTTGAAACTGAGCAATGGCCAGGGCCCGGACAGGGTGATCTGAATATGTTTGAGTGCCTCAGTTTTTCAGGAAAAGATGCTGAGAACAGAGCATGTTAGCGAATTTCATCTGTTACGTTTTTATTTTTTCATTTATTGACGTATTTATTGCCCTTCCTGCACAAGAAATTAAAACCAAATCAAGAAAATAAATACTGCCATAGTATTCTAGCTTTATCTGCATGGTCACTGGCCTAGAGGAAAGGGATCACTGCAGGGTATTACAGCATATGGATATGCTTGAACTGCATCAGCCATTTGGCTTCACAGGCTCGAGGATTTTGCCAGTTCCCAGTAGCTACAGGTGCAACCCACTGCCCCACAGGCTGTGTAGGAGTCTCAGTGGGACCTTCAAGACCTCCATTCTGCCTCCAAATGCTCTGCCCCACACATGCAGAAGGCCCTGGAGCAGAGGCTGGGCTGAAGTATAATTGGAGAACTCTGCAACAAAAGCGTGGAAAGGGAGAAAAACAGAGATGGGCTTCCTGTTCCCAAATCGCACCTGGGATATCCTGAAATAATTGAAACTGAACTGAAAAGCTGGAAAGCCTGGGCTAGAGGGAAAAGTCCCCTCTATAGGGCTGTGCAGGGAACAAGGCAGGGATCAGGAAGAGAAAGCAGAAAGCAAGCAGCCATCCAGAGGAAGCACTCTGCAAACCGTAGGGAACGCTTTGGGCCCTGAAACTCTCCTGCCAGACCTTCATCTCACCGTGTGCCTGTGTGTTCTTGAATGCTGGCTGTCAGCAGTGCTGTAATCTGACACAAAAATGTTCCAGCTAGGCACAGTTTTTTCCAGTGGGCATGAGAGGAAGGAAGCTGTGCCTGATCACACACAAGATACAGCCAGAAATGTTAGCTGCTAAGGGAACAAATGATTCCTTGCAGAAAAATGCATGGATCTGGAAATCAAAGCATGCTTTAACTGAGGAGTGCTGTACCAAGCTGCCAAGGATGGCTGTGCAGCAGTCAGGTTGCACAGCAACCTCCTTCTCAACATGCCCTGCCAGGGTTGGAGTCAGGGCTCTGGCAGAAGGAGGTCAGGCGCTGCCAAAAAGCTGGGTCATGTTATAGGAGTTGCCTCTGTTGCTGTGGGAACAAAGCTGGTTCTGAGTGTGATTGTAGGCATGAGTGTAGGCTTTTCCAAGATGGATTGGGTGAGGGATTCCTTTGTGACACAAAAAATTAGCTCGACTGATAGATAACCTGCTGCTGCTGCTGTCCTGTTGGAGAGATTTGGAGGGTATAAGGGCACTCTGCCTCCACACTGCAGGGTTTTGTGGCACTGGTCCTCTCATCCTTAGGCCTGAAGATAGTGCTTTCCCAGCCAATTTGAGAGACCACATTGTAGAGGGTTACTAGTGCCAAGTATTGCCTCCTTTCTCCGAATAAAGGTCTGTCATTATGACCCTGTGCCACCCCCATACTGCCCAGGCAGCGAGAACTGGGGTAAAACAGATTATGGAAGTGAAAGTACCATGAGGAATGCTGGAACAGCACCATGGCAGCATGGCCAAAAAGCACAGGAAGCTGGATTTGTGTCAGGACAGATCAGCCCAGACAAGCCTCATTTCTTACTTTTTGTAAGTATTACATCTGACCAAGTCCTCGTTCAGCCCTCAGCCTTGGGTCTACCCCAAGAAAGTTTTTTTTTTGTAAATTCTCTTGAAAACTGAAATACCTTGAGGATAGTATATGAGAAGTTCTGAATATTGGACAATTATAACAGAACCAATATGCCTTTTAGGAATGTGCTTTATAAGGAATTAATGGTGATGGTCAGTGATATTAAAACGATGGAAAAGGACATATTCTGGTCTAGTCAGCAACAGCCAGTCTTCATCCATAGCTAATGTCCTTACTGAATTAAAATTTGTCCTTGCTATTTTCCCTCATAGTCCTAGAAAATAACTTCTTCACTTTTCAGAAATATATATAAAAATAATCTTTTGCTTTTTGCCACCTTTGATGTAATTTTTGAGGCACAGGAAGAACTCAATTCATTGAACATGAGAAATAGTTGTTGTGGTGCCTAAGCAGACTTCAAAAGTCACTCCATAGTTTTGTTCCCATCTTGTATTACACGTCCCAGTTTGGTTCTGCCAATGGAGTTACATCAACAAACTCCCATGAGGGAGACACTGCTTACACTGACAAAAGGTTTCTTGAGCTTAAAATAAATTTGCCAGTTAGTTAGATATTGGAGTAACTTCAGTTATTCTGTTAGTGGAATAACTTTGTTCCAATACTAAAATAGTAGCAAAATAATAATTTTGATGGTAAACTCATCTCTACAAGACAGGTTTTGCAGGCAGAAGTGGTTTAGTGCTCTTCACATGCTCCCTACCCAACTCAGTTATGCCTACAGCTTTATGATAGAAACTGAAAAAGTACACCAGTCAAAAAGTTATATATAGCGTTTAATGTATTTATCTATGTCTAAACATTGAGATGAAAATATAATAACATTGCAAATGTGTTTTCATTTCCTGCAGAATGTTTTCAAAGTAGTATACAGCATGTTTAGCCTCATCTTTCTTTTCTTGTTTTCTGAGGAAAATATGGTGTTGGATATATGTTGCATGTATTGTTAATTGAATGCATATTGAGAAGAAATCTAGCCTTTGCTAGGTTAAATCCAAGTTTTATGCTTTCTGTTATTGGGTGGAGTCTTGTTGATGTAGACAAATATATATTAATAGACAAGAGTCACCATATATACTATGAAAAGCAGCAATCACATGTTCAAAATTATATATATTTTAATTCTATAGAAGAATGTCCAAAAGTTGCTAAATGAGCAAAGCCAAGTACTCAAAGGTCGAGGGGCCATGTTCTTGAAAGTTTTTGAACTTAGCCTATCTTTATGTGTCTTCATTGTATACTTGCCTTATGAAGTAATTCCTAATGCAGTTGCCTCATATACAAGTTACTGCTTGCTGTTTTACTGTAGGTTGCTTGCCTCCAATAGCAACCTGGACAAATAGTGTCTGGAGAATGAGACAGCTATTCCGTACTTTAATTTCTCCTCATTACTTATATCTTGGCTGTACAGTAGTCTTAGCCCAGAATTATCTTTTTCCTAATAGCCTTCTTCTACTGCCACAGCACCTGAATGTCTCGAGAAAAAATTTACAAGTTATGTTTTTCTTTGTAAGAAAACTGTTCAGCAGAGGGGTATTATTATATTCATTTTCTGGATGACAATTTTTTCATAGACCAGAATTCATAATAAAATCACAGACTCATAGAATGGTTGGGGTTGGAAGGGACCTTAAAAATCATCTACTTCCAATTCCCCTCCCATGGTCAGGGACACTTTTCACTAGACCAGGTTGCTCAGGGCCCCATCCAACTAGGATTTGAACATTTGTAGGGATAGGGCAGCCACAGCTTCTCAGGGCAACCTGTTTCAGGGCCTCACCACCATCACAGTAAAGAATTTCTTCCTAATATCTAACCTAAACCTACTCTCTTTCAGTTTGAAGCTATCCCTCCTCGTCTTACCACTACACTCCTTGATACATAGTCCCTCCCCCACTTTTCTGTAGAAATCCCCCTTTAGGTACTGGAAGGCTGCTCTAAGGTAAACCCAGAGACTTCTCCAGGCAGAACAAGCCCAGATCTCTCAAGCACCATATATCTTCTGTGATGAAGTGCCTGTTATGGAAGACAAAGAACAGCATCCAGGAGAGAGCTGAACCACCCACAGCATCCATTGCCTCCAGCTTGGATTGAAAGGCTTGGAGTGAAACTTGGAAATCAGATTCCAGCACGGGGACACTTCTGAGGGCTTGTGCAGGGCCAAGGTTTCATCTGAGGGATCAGAGCTGGAGCACTGTGAAAATAAATAGTAAACAATGGTGACCAAAAACAGAAAGATGAGTTTACTTCCAAGCTTCACAGAGGATACCCTATACAACAGCTAGGAACAACTCTCTTGCCTTTGACATCTTGAGTACAGATACAACCTCTTCCTTTTTGCTAGCTGTGAGATCTAATTTGGAAGGCATTTCAGTGCATGAGGAATACTTATGGGCTTGCTGGGATAAAAAAAGCAGATACTGTCACTTGAATAGATTTAATTTAAAATGTTTAGAATAAGTTTTTAGAAACAATTTCTCCTTTAATTCATCTCACTGAAGACTGAAATCTGAATGATGCTGGTGAAAGAAGTTGAACTGAATAAATCTTAACTATAGCTATTTCCATTTTTCTTGAAGGCGGTATTTTAATTATGTTATGAATAGCTTACATCCCCACTGCCAAAATGGATTTCTGATTTTCTAAAGAAAAAATAAATTAATTATTTAGAAATATCATTCAAAATTAGTTCTCCAAACAATGACTGTAATTGCTGTCTGAAAGAAATTCCACAGAAAATCTCTCTGATTTTCTTTTTTTTTTTTTTTTTAAAGGAAGACCTAACGCAAACATGACCTAGAAAATTGCTGGGGGGGGGGAAGAGGGAAAAAAGATGAAACAGCTTGTCACATAATCAAATTGATTATGCATTATGTTTTGAAGCAGAAGCTCTAAAAAGAGACATGATAATAGGCATTCATTCCAGAGGGCGTACGTGTATAAACACACACACACGCACACACACATGCATACAAAAGAAAGAATATGGGGAAATGCCATCTGAAATACTTAAAATCATATTTTATACTTACATTCTGTAATAGCAGTAGATTTGGTATGGCTTGCATAGGACATTGTTCCACACCATAGAATAATGTCTTCCAAAGCTAAAAATAAATTGGGTAATAATCTCCTAACACGTGTCTTTATGTTCATTTATAAAAAACAAGTTTAACATGTTGAATTACTGTCAATGGATTATTTTATTTGTACACACACATATATATGCATGCAACCACATCCACTGCATATATATTTATAATGCATTTGATCATAAGTTATTGCACAAGTTATATGATTTTTAGTAATCTCCGGAAGGATAAGCCTGATCCAAAGCCTCCAGTGGTCAAACAGATTCCCAGTATTTGATGAGGCTGTGAGTCGGGGATCTGGATACTGACACTAGGAACTGGCAACTTTTTTTATCTGTATGATAATACCACATTTCCCTGCTCTTTTTCACTGTCTAACACCTGGTACCTTGGTGAGCACAGGTAGGAAAATTAATAACCTTCTAGCCTTCCCATCTGGAGCTGTCATGGGTGTCAGCTAACAGGAAGCACAAACAGCATTACAAGTTTGTATAAGGAAATCCCCATTTGCAGTGCTAAGTTGTCAAAGGCAAACGTCTGCTGAGTCTCAGAGCTGCAGGGGAAAGAGGAACATGACACAGCATATCCAGTGCTCATACAGCAGCCTGCATGTGTTGGGTGATACTTCCTCTCCTGGGAAAGGTAACAAAAAACTCTTTAATTTCTGTCAAAATACAGTTTCTTTTTAATTTTTCTTTGGGGGGAGGGGGTTGTCTTTTTTCCTTTTGCTATTGGTGTGTATTGGTGTACAAAGTTTCTGTAGTAGACAATAACTTCTCTGGAGTATTTGATTAACTGCTTTACCACAGGTTATAGATGAAGTTATAAGAAAGGCTTGGACCTGTCCTGATGCAGTGGCCACAAAGAGCCCTCTGCCATTCAAACTGGAGTTGGGATCACAGGTGACTCTATTGTTTTTCCCCTGTCACCCACAACAGGACACAGCTTGGACAAATGTCACAAGCAACAGAGGAGAAATAAAAACTACTTTATTTTGAAAGGAGGGAAATATGCTTTCTGTTTAATGTGGCTCAGCTTATATAAGCGGCTCAGAAGACTTCATACCATGCTAGCATTAAGAAAACATTGTTAACAAGAAAGGTGTTTCCTACAGTGACATAAGACTGAATAATAGTTGGTGGGAAAGAAATCCAGAAAGAAAAAAAGTTGACTGAACACAAGCAAAAAAAAACCCCAATGGTAAATCAGTCAAAGTATTCCAGATTAGGAAACTACAGTGTACTGAACAGGAACTTGTAATACCTCTTCAGATGTAAGGTAGTGACAGCTGCTTTGCATCTAAAGCTAGAGTTCAAATTCCTTCATTCTAAATAGCAATTCTAAAAAAACATATTCTTTGGACACTGGGTTAGTATTTTGATAGTTAAAACTGACTCAGTGGATAAAGCTAAAAAAAATGAAAATTAGTTTGCATAAGGAAAACACCGTGAAATGGAGAAAATATGAAAAACTACATCAGTTTAACCATTTGGAAAAACATATACAACATAACTCAATCTGGCATTTCCATGCAGATGAGTTTTAACTCTCATGTGCTAAAGTGTTTTGAGGCAAGTTATTTTGTTTTAATTTTTATTTATGTTTCCAGTCATAAACAGAACATTTAAAGAAGTAAAATACCGAAGCAAGCATGTCTAGAGAATGAGGGCAAAAGCAATCTCTGCACCAGTGAGCCTTACAGGACATTCTGCAAATAGCTTTGCATGAAAGAACCAGGCAGAAGGGTTACCTACCAAAAGCCTGTAGTGCACACTGAAATTCACTCATGAGAATCAAACTTCTGCACACTCAGCAGTAATAATACTCAGACAATAGATGCTTACTTTTCATGCTGCATTAACTGTCAACAAAACCAAATTTACACAAGGCTAGAGTGAATTTTTACCTCATTTTGAGCGCATGAAAAAGTCTCATTTCACAAAGGAATATTGGCAAGGTAAATTGCAACATTTCTTGTAGTTCCCCACTTCTCCCATTTCTTCCATCCAAAAAGTCCTTCATCCTTGTTATCACTACAGCAAAACTTTTATTGTGCATCAGACAAACAGGAAAAGAAACTTTCATCCACCCACTCTATTTCAGTCCCACACTATTCCACGTGTCTTACTTCAGACTCTTGAAGCTGCAGTGTCTCAGAGAAGATCCAGTCCCTCTCTTTCTCATCATCCCTGGTGCTACAGTCTGCTGACCTACTCCTGCAGCTTAACTTGGTGACACAGATCTTCAACTGGGACACATCTATTACAGGCTAGAAGACTGCTTCCTGCTGCCCCAGCCTCAATGAGAGGCCCTAGACATTCGTTATAGGTGAAGATGTGGAGAGCTGCATCCTCCTGGAGCTCTCTCTGGGTCGAGGCCTCTGGCCCTGCTTAAGCAGGAGGGTTGGACAAGATAAATTTCAGATGTCCCTTCCAAACTCAGCTATTCTGTGACTCTGTGGATCTGTTACAGGGAAATTGCTCCAGTTTTTGCTGCGGACCATACCCTGCAGTTCATCACCACCATTGCTGAGGAGATGGATGGAGTTCAGAGCAGAGTTGCTGTGTCCTTCTGCACAAACTGTTACACAAACTGCTGAATCCATTTGCTCCCTCAGTCACTTCCTTTAGGAAATGTTCTCTTGATTGTGCCATTTATCCTTTCAGTAGTGTTTCTTTTAATAGCAGGAGCTGGACCTTCAGAGACCCCATCCAACCATAGCGTGAGTCTCATATTTGCTCTAACAGGTGATAATATTTTCTGCAGACAATGAATTATGAGTCTATTCAACTCTTCTTCTCCATCTGTACAAAATGTGGACAAGTCTGTAACACAATTGAGTGAACAACTGGCTGATGGGTCAGCCTCTAAGAGTTGTAGTAAGTGGGGTAACATCAGGCTGGTGGCCAGTTATGAGTGGAGTTCCCCAGGGCTCAGTTTTAGAGCCAGTGCTGTTTATTGCTACAGGAACCAAATGTAAACTAAGTAAGCTTGCCGAAATTGAATCCTTCCAGAGGAGAGAGGCCTTACAGAGAGATCTGGATGGGCTACAGAACTAGGCAACCAACCATATGAATTTTAAAAAGAGCACATGCCAGATTCTTCGTCTGGAACCGGGTAATCCAGCTTATATATACGAACTGTGGGGCAGACAGGCTGGAGAGCAGCCACACAGAAAGAGATCTGAGAATTTTGGTTGATGGCAACTTGCATGTGAGTCAACAGTGTGCCCTGGCCACTGGCCTCCTAACCAGAAGGGCCAACAGTGTCCCGGGGTGCATCAGGCAAAGCATCGCCAGCTGGTCAAGGGAGGTGTTTGTCCCACTGTGCTCTGTACTGGTGCAGCCTCACCTCAAGTCCTGTGTGCAGCTTTAGGTGCTACAATGTAAGAAGGACATCAGACTATTAGATTGCGTCCAAAGAAGGCAACCAAGATGATGAAAGGTCTCGATGGCAAACCTTCAAGGAGTGGCTGAGGTCACCTGGTTTGTTCAGTTCAGTTCTGAGAAAAGAAGGCTGAGGGGTAGCTTCATTGTAGTCTACAGTCTCCTCAAGGGTGGCAGTGGAGGGGAAGGTGCTGATCTCTCTCTGATGACTAGAGACAGAACATGAGGAAATGGAATGAAGCTGTGCCAGAGGAAGTTCAGATTCTTCACTGTGATGGTGAAGGGCTCCCCAGGGAAGTGGTACAGCACCAAGCCTGTCAGATGCTCCTCCTGAATAAGGAGGATCTGGACAATGTTCTTAGTTATATGGTGTAATTTTAGGTAGTCATGTGAAGAGCAGAGAGTTGGACTTCAATGAACCTTATGGATCCCTTTCAACTTGAGATATTCTATGATCCTTTTCCTAGTCTGTCATTACATACCAGAAACTTTTTGCCTTCTCATCTCCTTTTCCACTCTCCTGTTTACTTCCCTATTACCTAACTTCTGCACTGTGTTCAAAGACACAGGAATCCTGAACATCCCTGCTCTACTGGGCCTTATGCACAGCACTTAAGCAGCCAATTGTTTAGTGTGAACAGCCCTACGTAAGAGGGAGTTTGCTGTCCCACACCAGCCTGAGCTGCACTGGGGTCTGTTAGGATGGAGGCAATCTTCCAACCTGTTGGAAAACTGTCTGCTAGCAAGACAGCCCACTCAGATAATCTGTAACTTACAAAATGGTTGAGAAAGGTAACTTCTGTGTGGATCGGGGGGTGGAGCACAGCTCTCCTGCCTGGGAGAGAGCTACCCTTGGAGGAGCCAGTGATCCCTGTAACTGTTACCCCAGGCGGGTGCTGGTGGGTGTTGGGCTGTCTGCCCAGCAGGGTCCTTGGGCTGTGCCAGGCTGCACAGGTCCCCTGGCTGCGGAGCAACCTCAGCTGCATCACGGTACAGAGCTATCTATGGGCAACTCCCACACTGTACCACGAATTTTGCCTCCTACGTGGCCTTGCCTTTATCTAACAGCAAAAAGTTCTGTGAGTGTCCTCTGGGAATAGAGCAATTTTCCTGTGAGAAACTCCTATATTAGCTCAAATTATCAAAAGGGGGAGAGTAGAAGAATGTCCTTCCATGGACAGGGTTTGCTCTCTGCAGAATTCCTTGGGGAAATCCATCTACCCGATGCTGCATAAGCACAGAAATGCCCAGGATCTGAAGGGATATGAGACGTACTCACTATATACATTCCTCTTCTTTTCCTATCTTACTAAATCTGCTATTTTATTAAGCGGTTTACTTTTACGGCCTTTCTTGTTGATATCCGTAACAAGCCCTGCTCCGTTCCTCTCCCCCTTCACCTGACCCCCTCCCCAGTGCAGTACAACCTCCTTGGCCTTTTCCCCACTCCAGGTGCCCTAGGGTGCTGTAACCCTGCCCCCTTGGCCCACCATTTCTCTGCACTACTAGCTTGCTTCTCATCTCGCAGCTCTGAGAGCCAGCCCACAGAAAGACTTGGAGATGCTCATGAAACAGCATGAAGTCCAGGTACCAGTGGCTGAATGAATCTGTCACCCACCTCAGTGTGTCTGCACTACATTTATATTTCTCAAACTATAACATGTTCCTTAAATTGTGTAAATTAGTTCTGTTTTTATTAAAACAAAACAAAAAAAAAAAAAAAGAGAGAGAAAAAAATGAATGCTATTAGAAGTTGACAGATCTGCACTGAAGAATTGCCCATATGCTTCATGCAGAAACCAGCTTCATCCAGCTGGGAACCTGTGTATCATTCCCAGTCTATTCGTGGTGCAGCACATGTGCTTGATAATGCTACCAAGTCACCCACAAATATATTGGAAGAAAGCAAGGAAAAGGGGAGCTGCTGACATGACTTGTACTTGCACACTTTTCTGGTTTTTGTTTATCACTCTGTAAGACTGGCTTTAAATTATTCCATTTTCCATGGCCCTTTACCTATTTTTTTCCCTAACTGTCATTAGTGATTACCTGACTTGTGCTGGAAGTGCTCAGGATCTGGGGAAGCCAAGGCATTTTGTTCAGCTGTTTACATGAGGCTTGTGACAGGTGGCAAAACTTTATTTTTAATGAGAAGTTTTTCCACCACAGTCTCCAGCAAGAGAGTTCTCCCTCCCTGAGCCTGCAGCGAGCCCAAGGTCACTGCGGCAGGACAACCTCAGACGGGCATCAGGGAAAAGCATGAGCCCTGGGGGGATCTGTAACAGTCTGCACATGCCATGAGCTTAATAGGTGGTGGTATTACCCCAAGGACTGTTCTGCCTTTTGAACACCAGGGTGTAATAATACGGATGGCAAAAAAAAGAATAAACCTTTAGCCTTGGGGAAAACTAAAGAAGATGCATTCATGTTGGAGCCAAAAAAAAAAAAAAAAAAAAAAAAAAAAAAAAAAAAAAAAAAAAAAAAAAAAAAAAAAAAAAAAAAAAAAAAAAGGTGTTATTTACTTGGACTTTATTACAGCCTGCATCAAACATTAGTCATCTTTATAGAGTTTTTAGTAGAAGGAATTACTAACTTAATTATAATAAAACCAACATTCTTACTTTGTAAGACAGTAAAAAAACAACTAAAATATTAGCAGGTAAGCTCTAAAACCATAGAGCCATTTTCTGGTCATATTTGAATTATATAATCTCTATTAATTCTCTTGTATTTTTCCAGACACACACCAATGGAATTGTTATCACAACAAATGCCTGATAGAAGGCATCAATATGAATAGAAAATCATGGCATGAGGTAGTGATTAACTTCAGGATATGTAAGAGTCATGATTTCTCTTGTATGTTTGTAACTTTCTGTATAAAAATTAATATCTAAACAATATTTTCTGATCCTCTTTTGATTATGTAACACCTGTTAGGAAGTAAACACAGATCTTCTTGTACTGTATAAAAGATGTTGATGTTCTAGAAAATGCTAAGAAAATGTTTTAAACATGATCTTTTTTTTTAAACATGATCCTTTTTTTTTTTTCCTGAGATCTGAGAGTAGAATATGTTTTCCATCTTGCTATTTCCATCACATATAGGAAAATTAAATTTTCTTTAATTTAATCACAGAATCATAGAATGGCTTGGGTTGGGAGTGACATTAAAGATCATCCAGTTCCAACCTCCCCTGCTTTGGGCAGGGACAACTTCCACTAGACAAGATTGCTCAGAGCCCCATCTAACTTGGCCTTGAAAACTCCCAGGGACTCAGAGAATTCCTAGAATAAATATAATCTCTCTCAAGACATGAAAAGCATTACAAGAGTTGTCCAAGACTGATATAAATTGTTATACTTCTCTTGGAGCAAATCTTTGATTGTTTGCATCTTCTGAGGGTTTGCTCTTCTGAACTGTGATAAAGAAAGTGGAATTTTATTCTTTACTTTAGAAACTCTTCAGTATGCTGAGTAAACTATGACATGAATCAATTTATTGTAGCCCTAATACATAATAAAAATACTCTTCTGAATATTGGAAATTTATTCAACCTTTTTCAGGGCTGCAGCTTAAAAACAACTTGAATAAATTTTAGGTGGGTGTTGATGAAATACAAAAAAAGGATTCCAGGCCTCTTAGGCAGATTTTTCCCTTTCTGTTGTTTTTGTGGTTTTGTTTTAATGGCATAGAAATAGGATGTACCTTCCCTATTTTATCATAGATAATGGCACTGAAATCTTTCCATATATTAAAAATAGCTCATCTTCATGTATCTTTGTAAAATACCTGGTGGGCTTTTTTTTCTATTTTATTCATTGTATCATTCCACATTCTGTTATTTCTATTTGTCCAGAACTATTCCCTTTTCAAAAGAGATCATTAGATGCAATTTGACAATATGTTGGAAGAAGCTCTGATAAACAAAAATATGACTAATAGGCTTTTTACCGTTATTACACGTCACTATTCACTTCCAAGTGAAAACATCAGCCTACATTTTAGGATGCTATTTGTATGAACAGCCTATTGGTTTATTAAAATAATTTTCTCACATAGTAGTTCCCTTTCTTTCTTTTCTTTTCAGTTACTTTAAGTTTTACCTGGATTCTTACAAGCACATTATTACATGAATATTTTACTTTGCAGTACACAGACATCTTTCTGCTTTTAGCTTGTATATATTTTGTCCTTTCAAAACTTTACAAATTTTTTTTGTGTCTAAGAGACTTAAATATGTTAGCTGTTGTTTTGCTAAGTGATCTGCTTCTTTCTGAATATGACTGCATTCTAAATAAGATTCAGTGGTAAACAAAATATTATACACAGCTACAAAATAGATTAACTGACAAAATTTAATAATATGGCAATCATTTATATTTATATACATAATAACCATAAAAGAAGAATCATTTTAAAGCTCAAAAATCCTCTTGAATATTGGAGCCAGAGATAATCTGGTTTAGTGTTTACATTTTGGGAAGGTTCCACTGATTTGTATTTCATTTGACAAGGAGGTATCTGATAAAGTGTCTTTTAAATTATAGGACAGGAAAATTAAAGAAATTTAAAGTTTTCATATCTTTGGGCTCCGAATTCAGGTCAAGCATTGTGACCTACCTTGCAATGGTGCTGAATCCCAGCTGGTGTGGACATGAGTTGTTCTCACTTATAACATTATCCCACTGAAATCCTCATGTTTTGCCCTGTCTGCTCTCTATTATTTGTAACACGTCTTCTCTGATCAAATTCTCTTCCTCCAAATCTCTTTTCACCTTAAACTCTTTCAACAAAACTGTGTATACTTATAAATAATTTTAAGTTCCATTCAGAATTTTAAAAGGCAAGACCCTGAATAAAACCTTGACCATGGCCTTTTCTTCATATCCTATTCCCCCATTTTCCCCATAGGGGGGAAATCCCCATTTCCTTCATATACTATTTTCCCATATTTCCCCTGCTCCTACCCTACTTAGAGATTTACATTATGTTTCTATACAGAGATTGTTTCTATAAAGAGAATGTTTCTATAAAGAGATTCCCCATTTTTCCTTCTTCACAGACAATAATTTATGCCAGACAATGAAAGATTTTTATGTCTGAGCAAATACATGATTAAGACCATGCCTCAGTGCATGACACTTGCTGACAATCCTGCAAATCTGATCAAGTTTGGTCATTTGCAATTCTAAGTTCTGGTACTTCAGTTGTCTGTATTTTGGGCCACCACTCATCCTTCTCATCCCCTTCTTTCTGTAGAAAGAGGAATGTAGAAAGACGTGGCTTATTTCTTCTTATTATTTCTTCTTTCCACCTTCCCCCACTGCATCAATCCAGCCCTGCTGTGGAGCCAAGGATACAAATGAACCCACAAGACAGAAAGTGATCTGAAGTCCAGCATCCGGAACTCAGCCTAAGGTGACCAGTTTTGCACTGAATTTCTGAGCAAACATTTCTGTCCTGCTAGCTTTGCGCTAGAGAGCTGTTATCTACAGCCAAAGCACAGAGTGGACTGGCACACTTTGTTATTTCCTAAGTTGCTGCAAAAAGTTTTTGCCTGGAATTTTTCATCAATCCCCTCGACCCCTAGAATTAATGGTACAGACAAAACACAGTATTCACAAACAAGGATGCTTCTTATCTCACAGAGACATTATTTTTTCCTGTCTTGTTTTCTTTTTCAGCAGCTACATAATGGAACTTTTATCATGAGATATTGTGATATTCCTGTATTTACTAAAAAACAGAGTTCCTTCAAGGCAAGTACTGTTATGTTTTCAATTAAAGTATAATGTCATACATCTGTTTCCATTTCTACCTCATTGACAAACAGTGAAGGTGAAGAAGCTATATATAGTATTTCCATCCAGTTTGTATCCAATGGTCAGGTATTTGAGAACCATTCTGGTTGGGCAGGGCCACTTTATCACAGTACTTGTACAGCTTCTCACACATAACATGAATTTGCACAAGCACATCTAGTTCTCAAAAACATATCCATCTTTTCAATGTCATTTGATTTTAAGTAGTCATTGATTTCAGTCATTCTGCGTCATTAAGTAATACCTTTGACCTGATGTTCTTCTCCACTTCTGAGTACTGTGATCAGTTTGACCCATTTGAGCAAACGCCCTCCCACACAAAGGTAATTTGGAGATGAGATACTGGTCTTCATTACCTGGAAATTTATTGCTCTGACAGAGAGGTATTTTGGTCCCATTCCCGAGTCCATCATATATTTTTTATATTTAATGTTAGCATCTCTATTAGAAAGCATTGTCCTTATATGAATTATTTTGATGGTACTAAAGAAGTGCAGGCTCTGTTTTATTTTTGTTTGACTATAGATTGGTTTAAAATAAACTTGGTTTGTTTTGCTGAGCGTCATTCACAAAAGCCTGGAAGGAGGTAGTGAAGCTGCCTGGATGAGATGTGCTCTGAGCCCTCCATCTGCTGATGTGCCCCTGTATAAGCTGCACTACAGTATACAGGATGTATGGTGGACTCCTGGTAGCCTCCAGCATAGCTCTTACAACAGTACACTGAGGCTGTAACTTTGCTAATGACAAAAATTAAATTATTTAATCTCCAAAGTAGAAGCTAAGCCCTTTTAATTTTTTTTGAATGTAGGGCTGCCAAGAGTCCCAGGGACCAGCTATATAAAAGCAAACCACCCAACACTGTGTGAGATATTCTAAAAAATTTTTCCAGAGCTGCTTCTGGACCATCTATGCAGGTTGTCCTCAGCCTACCACTGCAGGCAGGTCAAAGCCCTATATGGCTGGTTTTCTTAAAACTTGGCATCTCCTTATTTCTTCCTCTTGTTGAAAAGAGCTTCTGCCTGTGGGTTGCTTTTTGCTGTGCTACAAAAGCACGTGTTCTCTGCTAATGAAGTATAGTAATAGCCTTGCTGATCTTTGCACTGATCCTTGATTTTCTTCCTTGTTCTTCATCTGAGGTTGATTTTCAAACCTTTTCGAGAAATGTTAACAAGAAAGAATTTTTGCAGGGATCATCCTCCCTCCCACTCACAGCAACTGTGATTTTCTCCTGTTACTTGAGGCAGCAATATTTGTAAAGGTACATTTCTTATGTGGAAAATTAATGCCTGGAAAAAGGTTTCTTCTCCTGTTACTATTTCACAGTTTATCAGGTAGGATCAAGCTAAAATGGCTAATCCTATATCCAGTTTGCAGGCTGTAAACCACATATAATAATACTATTTTGAAGTCCTGCAGCAGACATAGGAGGGATTGGATGACTTAGAGGAGTGAAAAATGCTGGGTGAGTATCTGGAAACATTTTCATGGTCAGTCTGCAAAAGATTAAACAGAGTTTTCCTCAGGAGATTAAAAAAAAAAAAAAAAAAAAAAGGAATTTTGAGTAGCTTGAAACATTGAAAACAAGGTTGGATACGATAGCTCATAGAGGAAAACTGTTGTACTAAATAGATAATAGGGAAAAGGGCTTGAGAGTCCTTTCTGATGTTTCATCTCTATGGAAGGGTAATTAGGTATGTGCACAATTACAAAGCAAATGGTATGCATGATGATGTTTTCCTCAGTCAGATTTGTTTTTCTCTTCTTCTAATTTGGCTTTAATTAACACTAACACAAGTAAGGTTTTTTTCTGAATATAAGAACAGATATGTGCTGTGTTAAGGTTTTAAATCACGTCTGTGATGCACTTGGGTAATTTCTGTAAGTATCAGGGAGAATACCACTTTTTTTTTATGTGTATGCAGATGGAGCAAATGGTACCCAAATATAACACTGATAGTCATGCTTTGTTGCATGTGTGAAATTTAGCAAAGGGAATTAACAACTGAAATGAGCGCTCCCACATGAAGGATAGTATTAAACAAATCTAGCTTTAAGTCCTGACCTTCCTACCCATAATTCCTCCCAGGAGACTTTGAAGTCTTATACTAAAAAGCCTATGAAGCTTGGAAACTGAAAACAGCATTTCATAGGTATTAGCATGATAATTAGGAGTCTGTTTTACACATCATTTTAATTTGAAAGTAAGTAATCAGAATTTAGATGACACTTTGCTTAATTATATTGAGTGTTTGACATGGAAGTAAATTAATAGCAAATTGATTTCCACCATCTGCTACTATTAATGCTGGGAAAACCCAAAGAACTTCAAATGCCATATCTTTATCCATTTTTAATATTATTATCCAAAATAGATGTTGCCTCTTTGTAAGAAACAGCACAGTGCACTTGATGGAAGAATAAAGAAGGCAAAAGAGTTCTCAAGAGACATGAGAAAACTTCGGTTCTCTGGCAGCAGAAGACAGTTAGGGTGGAATTTGATTGGGACTGAGCCTGTAGCACCACAACTGCCCACTGCTCAAGGCAAATGCAGTTTCTGAAATGTTACACGTTCCAGACTGGAGTAAGTGTAACTATGAGAAAGGGAAAGAGTCCCACTACAAACACTCAACCCTTCACAGCATGGAGAGAACTGGAAAGAGAGCACACGTGTTCAGATTTGCCATTATTCCTTATAGTTAACTAAGGCTCTATGCACTCAGCCTGAGATAACTGTCAAGTGTTAGCATCCCTCAGTTTTACAGTCAGGTTATTAGAGAGATTCTTTGGAAATGTTCTGCCTTTGGCATTGTTATGGGTGATGTTTTTAATCTCACAAAGCAAATTATTTTACAATTTAAATATAGGAACCATTATCACTCTAATATTTTTCTTATGATGAATATGTAATTGGAAATTGCTTCCTCTCATGAAAGGGCACAGCTTTCTATATAAAGTATACAACCCATATCCAGCATAAAAGAATACAGTGAGAATGAGTTAGGCAGTAAAGGAGTGAAGGTATTTTTAAATGTGAATGTTTACATCATGATTTGAAAAAGCTGGACAAAGTCTGTAATATTCCAAAGGCAAACACCATTCCCTATCAAAAGCTGTTGTTGCTATGGGTTATCTCCTACAGTGGGTATACTTAATTTAAAACCTAGAACTGTATTGTATCCAGCAAACACATGCTATTACTGTGATCTGATAAAAGCTGGGACAGGCTGTGCTCAATTTCTTGAGGAGTGGCAATTTTAAAATATTCATGTCCACAATACAGAGATCCATGATAAGGGTGTGGTACTAGTTCACAATAGCCTAGGGGTATATCTCTTGAGACTAAGGTACTTTGAGAAGACTTTTTCAAATGCTGTGAGCACTCTGGCAGCAGAGCTGTCTTTCTTCATTTTACTAAACAGCAGGCAGAACTACTGTTCTTGCGTTGTCTTCTTTACACTGCCTTTGGCTAATGCTTTTCTGGCCATTTTAGAGAGCTAAAAGAAATTATTTTACAGAACCTGGAAAAGAATCCATCCTGAAAAAATAAAAAAGCCCAAATGGAAAAACACCAGCAACTACACCAAAACCAGCCAGGTTGCGCAGAGCCAGAGCTGAGAGTCCCACAGCCAACGGTCAGCAAAGCACTTACTACCAATGACTTTTACTGCTTTACAGGATGCTTGCAGAGCAGATTTGGACAATTTTTTGTTGCTCTTTCATGGTGCTAGCTGAGCCTTCTCTCCAAAATTCCCATCCTTGTTGTAAGTGTAAACAGTGTTAGCAATCCGCAGAAAGTATAGATGTTAAGGATCTCAAATGGGCATTTGTTTCTGTTCATAGGAGATTTAAAAAAAAAAAAAAAAAAAAGGAAAGAAATAAAAATGCTTTTTGCCAAGGAATACAGTGTTACCAGTTCCAGAAAGACAATTTTCCCAACATCCTCTGAGACTCCTGAAGCATTATAAAGACATCAGCTTTATGAAGACATCAGTAAGAACTGAACATCTCCTTGCAAGGAGCACCCCTCAGGGACCAGCCAAAGGCTATTTGTTGTACCCTGTTTTTTCTCTTAACAATAGTAACTGGAGAACTTAGGTCCCTCCTCACATCAAGAGTGGGGCTCAAGTATCACTGTTCACCTGCAGATTTCCTGCCAGAGACACTTGCCTGTATTAATCAGCTACCTCAGGCATACTGGCTGTTCTGGCCATGCTGTGAACAGGCTGGTCTTGACAGGGAAGAGTGGAGACAGAATTTCCTTTAAACTTCTAAATTTGGAGTTTTTTGCTCACTGTGACAGTCTTTAAACATATAGATATGGAATATAATTTTGCAAGCTTATGTACACCCTTCTAAGTGAGCATATTTCCCAAAACATATTGCATCTTGCTAATTATGAAATTTAATCCAGTTTATGAGTATAGATATTTAATATTTATACCATCCTCAGAAGGGGATGCCTAATGTCTTTGATTTAAGCAATTTAAGCTACCTGGATCATAGGTCATTATAGGCTTGTGAAAACAAAAATATCAACATTACAAATGATTCTACATTAGCTAACACCCTGCCAAAAAAATAATTTACATCACATAACTCCAGTGACAAAATTCAGATGATTCCTTTATAGGAAATATCCTTAACATCCAATTTTATTTTCAGACAGTGTTCAGAGAGTTCCTGAGAACAGCTGGTAAATTCAGACCAGTTTACCAATTACTTTCACAAAAGAGTTGTTTTAAATCCATTTTCCCTTGAAGGTCTCAGATCAGGTGAGAGAAAAGTTTGAGTGGAGCAACTGGAAATAATTTCTCTTAGTCTCTCCTTCTCTCCTTTTTTAACATTTAAATAAACAGATAGCGGTTCTGCTTAAATAGAAAAAATCAAATACTTCTCATGAGCTAAATTTTTGTCTCATGAACATCCCACATCAAATTTTCCAACAAGCCAAAAACCCTAGGGTTTTAATCTAGAATGAATTTTTCTCTCAGCCTTACCTAGTAGCCACTCCCAGATTTCCTTGTTGTTCGCTGACAGAACATTATTTTAGGTGAGACATTGCTGTAGTTCTCATATACACTGTCACATAGCATGACAGGAAGGAGATCAAGGTACAGAACACTTGGTTAAAAAACCAGGCATAAAGGTCTGGCCTTCTGAAACAGTCCTCAGGCCATGAAACTGTGGAAGAAAGAACTGCAAACCCTGGGTTTTTCTTTTATGACTCTGTGTGTAACATTTAGACACTTTTTTATCAGCCCTTCAACAGATCATCCTGAGTTTCCCATCCTAGTGGTGACTTGCTTTGTGAAACTCTAAAGCACAAAAGCCAGACATGGAATTGTAATAATTACAATTCTAAATGGACAAGTATGTAATGAAAAATTAATCATATTATTGTATTCAGAAAATAAAAGCAAACTCCTGCTTAACAGAAGAAATAGATTTTCTGTGCTGGATTTCCATGAGAAGACTGGGGTTTCCACCACAAAGTGGGAGCGGCAGCTTCTGTGCTTATATAGTAAAACTGCAGTTGGCGTGACACCCCTGAGTGGGCTATGAGCTTTCCCTCTGCCAGATACATTGCATGTCATAAAAAATTAAGAGATGAAAGTTAGAGACTTAGATTTTTACAAAACTGGTTTGGTGTGAAATTCTAGGGGGACAGTATTTGCAAATGATGCTAGAAGTAAGCAGAAATTATGAACCACTCCAGCATATCTACTTTGCATCTTTGAAAAGAAAATAATTTATCTTTTTTCTTCATTAAATATATAGCAAAAAAAAAAAAAGGTGTAAAAGCATAAAAAAAAAAAAAAAAACTTAAGAAGATGTTTCCAGCCTCTTTTACAAAGTGACTTTAACCACAATAACATCTGAATTTTTGTGACTGGCTGCTTTGACCTCAGTAGTCAACAAAGAAACAGTCAAGCAAAAAAAGTATCTTACTCTCCTGAGTCTGTCTGTACTGAGAATTTAGATTAGCATTCTTACTGGAGCACAAGGCAGACTTGCCTTCTCTTTAACAAGAGAAATAAGAAGTAGACGCACCTGAATTTGGGGTAAGCCTGCAAAATCTTGTTCAGTCAATGGTCATATTAAGAAGCACAGATTCATTTCCTTGGTGGTGATCCTATGAATAAAAGATCAGTCTGTTAGACCTGTATTACACCTATACTTTCAGTATAATACAGGTATTTAGGTATTTATAAAGATTATACACAAGATGGCCATCAAGGGCAAACTCTGCATTTCACTTACTTATTCTCATGTCTAATTATAATGCTGTGACATTCAAATGCAAGTCCTTGAGGGAATATAGCTCCAAAACACAAAATGTGTTGCTGATTTTTAATTACTTAATAAGAATTGCAATGGTCCAGACTCCCAGGACAGATTTTTCTAGTGGTCATATTTGTACGAATCCCAACCTGGAAGCAGAGCTGTTTTTATTAAACAGATAGTCCTGTGAACACCAGACTTTAGGAGTCCTGCTTGCTTTCAGAGGGATCTCCCTGCTGAGGTGCAATTATTGCAGACACACTCTGATGGAAGACTGGGCTCCCTGGCATCTGATAAGATATGAACTCGAGATGTAGCTTTCCTGAAGTTGTATCTCTCTCCTTTCTCATCTGCTTTCTTCAAATGCCAAGCAAACTTGCATCTTTGAAACATATGTCTTTTTGTTTTCAAATTTGCTTGAAATATACTGATGGAGTCCTTGGCTGTGACTTGTATTCAGAGATTGTTAGAGGGAAACTGAAACGCGTACACAAAAAACAGCATCACATACTCTGCGTACATTAACTGGAGGCAGCGTAGAGTGACATGGACTTTTCTGTCCACATGTGAGCATAAGAGTTAGCTCTTAGGGGCAGGACGTTAATGTATTTAAATGTTCACTGACTTCAGAGTAGATGTGGTGTTTTATCCAAGTCAGAGACTTCAACCCTTGTGTTTACAAAGTGCAAACTCATTTAACTCAGTGATCTTAGAAAAAGTCCTGATTAAAAAGACTTTATTAGGGATAGCTGTTCATTATGCATACCCACAGCTTCCCAGAGAAACTCATTCTCGGCATCCTGCTGTGACAGAGATTAGTCATTATGCAGTAAAGCTCCACTGCTGGGACCACATTTGCATTATTAAATGAATTAGAGTATTACTTACAAAAAAAGCAGTCCCAGAGCTGTGATCACCAACACCAAATCTAGGCAAATGTGACCAGCAAATATCGCAGGACACTTCTCAGTATTTGGGAAGAGGACTGCATCTGCAATCATCTGTCACAGTTAATCAAACTTGCACTGGTGTCTACAAAATGCAACAGAAGAGAGGCCTCATAGAAACTTCACATTAATAGCCAAGCACCTGCTATCAAAAGCAAAGCAGCGCGAGATACTGCTTATAGAACAGTACAGTAGTGAGTTTTTGGTTTTTTCCTCACAGCACTAAGCCTGCAACACCAATGAAACACACCTACATCTGACCTTTAGCACAGACCTTTCTTCCAGGCCACTGCCTGACCCACTGTTGCCCTTACCACCTCATCATACAAGTGGGTACTTCACAGTCAGCCAGGAGCAACTAGAAGCTGAGATGAAGACAGGAAAAGCTTTAAAGTGGCAATTACACAGGCATCTCCTCTCTGTGAAGTTCCCTCCTCATCTTAGAGCAAGTTTAACTAGGTGTGTGGAAAGCATGTTTTTTTAGTTTGAACTCAAGGGAACAAGAAGGACTCACGCAGTCAACTTGTGTTTTGGGAGGAGAACACAAAAATGAGCTGAGGTATTTCATCTTCTTGAATGCCCTCTTAACCATCCTAGGACACTTAAGCTTTTCCAGTCCCTTTCAAGGCAATTTTAAACTCAGTTTTAATAAGGTAATGTGTTTTACTTTGAACCTTCGTGAATTAGGAACATCACATGTTTGGTGCAATTAAAAAATAAATCCTTATTTCTATGCAGCTACTGACTGCCAGCTTCTAGCCTCTGGTTCTGCCTGATTTATTCAAGCCACACAGCATGTAGAACATGGGTCATGACCACCTTTAGAAATGTGGGCTGCTCTTGCCTCTACTCTCAACCACATCCTCAAGCAGTTTTCAAGAGCTAAGCACACTACAGTCCAGGGTTGGTAGTATGTCTGGATAGTAAATGAGGGCATATGCTTTTGTTTAGGTAAAGGTTTAGAAGTTCAGGCATCATGTGCCATAATTCAGGCAGCCTGGAAAACCATGTGAGGAAAACCAGGAAGGAAAACTGAGCTGCAAGCATGTCCTTGCCATTCAAAGTAATGAGAAATGGATGGTGGCCAAATGTAACGAGCTGGTGCATTTTAGAGTACAAATATCAAATTCAGTAACATTTTGGAAAAGATGCCAAAACTGTGAACTCTGGAAGCACACAGTTGCTGTCTGAAATGAAGGCAGCTTTTTACCCCCTGTGGTAGCTATTACTGCAAGCTGTGAGCAAACTGGGGGAACTTGGTTCGTACTTTCAAAATTATCACCGCTATCATAATTCCACAGATACAAACACAATAAGATATAGATCCTAGCTGTTATCAAACTCTTTGAAAAGCAAATAAAAAGGGAAGTTACAAGTTTAGAAAAAAATACATGACTCTAAACATTTTATTAAACCTAAGTGCTTGAACTGTGGAGGCTTTAGGCTATTGCAAATCTGTTGTAGGATCCCAGGGGTCCAGTCAGACCAATTAGGCTGAACTGATTCATCAGTCCTTCTCCCTCTTCTTCCTCCTTAAAGGAGCAGTCTTTTTGTCTCTTCCTCCTCCTTTTTTTTCACCTGCATCCTCCTTCTTACTTTTACCCCTATAGTCCCCAGCACTTCCTTGGGCTCCCTTGGTGATATCATTTAAGGGGCAGCTCATGTCATGGAAGTGGTAGAAATTAACACAGGAAAAAAAAAAAAAAGTGAGAGAATTATTTTTTTAGAAATAGCAAGCTGAGAAGTCAGCTCAGCCATCTCATTCGATTTTGTCTTCAGACCTGCTGTATATAATAAAAGCAAACACTGGTTGTTCTTGAAAAAGATAGGTTTTTCAAATAGCAATATATGGCCTTTATTAATCTTGCAAAGTTGTATGAAGGTGCTGGACAATAAAGTCTGACTCAAAATCCATACAGTTCCCTTGTGCTAATTAGAAGTGGCCTTTCCTTGTACCAGTTCCAAGATGTTGCCTGAACTTTCAAGTGTTTTTGAAGACAGCTGCAATTTCTTACTTGAAACGAAGGATCAACGGCTTAATATTTAACCTGTAGCTGTTGTCAGCTATTTAACCTTGTCCAGAAGTGAATGGGTAATTCCCCTTTGCTAACAAAACTGTAAAAAATATCTTAAAATGACCTTGTGTCAAGTTTATGGTGAAAAGTCACATGTCAGTAAAGCTGCACAGCTAGTAACAGTGTTGACCTTTTGTTCTTGGCCATCTAAAGATGTTAAAATCTGACTGAAACACAATTACCCCATCTTAGACTCGAAGTGCAATTTCATGAATGTGTAGGCTTGAATGAAACAAGGGGCAGGGGCAGGGAGGACCAGCCAGGCTGCAGCAGATTGAGCTGAGTCCTGCTCCTGGCAGCCCTGAAGAAGAGCTGTTCTAATTTTGTCTCACTGATTCTTGGCTGGTTTTAACATTTTTGTTATCAGAATAGACTTCTTTATTTGGACAAAGGCTGACTAAGAAGGGGTGATTTATTCACATTAAGAGACAGTCAGTATTAATGACTCATTAGCATATGATCAGAGAGGATTTGTAACCCTGCAGGCCTGTGAGCAGGGCTGAGCGAATCAATAGAAGGAGAAAAAACAATGGCGAGTTTGAGTTTGAAAATTTGTCTTGGGAAAGTAATCCAGATAAGAGGGTCATTAGTTATTAGGAAACTAGACCTGACTAGTGGATATTCCAGTTTAAGGAATATTCCAGCTCATTAAGACTTCTCAAACTGCAGGGCCTGTGCAGTCATATGAAACTGAGACTAAGTTGGTTGCAAAGGGCAAAGACCTTACTCATGGCCCATGAGTGCTCTTAATGGCTTGGAGAAGTCAGCTTAGTTACTCACACTTCTGAAGGAAACAGAGAATTTGTAAAATGAAGCTCATCACACTCTGTTCGCATCCCCAAAGGCTGAAATGCGCCCTTTAATTTCACTCTGTCAGGGTGGGACCTATGTGTTTTAGCCCTTTAAAAGCTGTAAGGGGAAATTTAGTTTTTAACCCACTGCTTTGCTACAGTCTCTTAGTACTTTTTAGCTCAGTCAGGCTCATCAGGAGAAGAAATCTCACTTCGTATGGCTCTTGGTCATGAAGATCTCCTAGTTTCCACTTGATGCCAACCAGGCAAGGCCTTGCTTCTCCAAAGAAAAATCTGTACAGCTCTCTACAGAGAAAATCCCACTCTCTTCTGATTCAGCCATTATAAAGTAGATTTGCTTTGATGTGAAATTGGTTCCTGAATGCACATAAACAGGCAGAGTTTGAAATTTTGGTGTAGAAGTCGTCCTTTGGGCGCAGTTTGTCTCTGCCATAATTATGTTTTGAAATGCTTGATTTCATTGTACTTCTCTCTATAGCTGCACTGGATTAAGACCAAATGAGCTCTTATCCTCTTCTACTGTAACCAAGTGGATCTCGCATCCGTTGTCACCAGAGTGGTGGGTCTGCGTTTTAAAAAAAGAGACGCTACTTTTAATCACCCTGCACATAAGTGATCGCCATCACAGTCTCTTCAAAAGTTTCCAACAGCCAGAAGCAGTTCAGTCTCCTCCTTGTCACTCATCCTGGGGAAGGATTGCTACAGAAAACAACATCCCACTCAGCACTGTGGACTCTTTTGCCATGGGCAGCACAATCTCTCCTGAGCAATTGACCAGCACTGCATTCAGCATTGCCTTTCCAGGCAGCCTGGCTGCCTCCCACCACTGTGAGAGAGCTGTGGTGCCTCTGCCCACACAGGCACAGCGGGATGGACTGGAAATCACCGGTCACGGTCTATTCCACAGGAACGCTAAATAAACAGAAAATAATAGCTGGGAGTTTTCATCTGCGCATGGGAGATTCAGTGTGGCCTGCTTTGGTTTCAGAGTGTTGGGAGAGATCTGTGTTTTGATTGCTCAGACTTCAGAGCAGCTGCTGTAAACATGACGTGTCTGAATGTTTCTTCTGGGCAAACGCTGGCGACAATGCAGCTCACAAATTCTGCTAAAACAGATCATTCTCCATCTTCCTGCTCCCTCTATTTAGGGCTAACTGACAAGTCATTAATCCTTGACAATTTAAGACAGCTATAGGTCTCTTTAATTTGCACCTAGCTTCTTCTAATCCAAACTGATTGTTCCAGAAGCCAGAAATAACTGCTGCAAATATCCAGCTGTCCCTTTATTCTATTGGGGGTGGCCTAAATACCAGTGGGGACAACAGAATGATTTTCTGCTAAATACCCATGTCCCATCACATTCCATCCCCACTGATATGATTTTCTTGGTACCCATCCCTGGCTTTGAAGTGTGACAGTGGAGAAGCCAAACCAAATCGCGGCAGAAGGGAAAATCAAAACTGAAAGGACACAAGGTCGGTGCCAAACTCAGCTATTAACTTAAAACTTTGCCAAGGAGGGAAACGCAAAGCTGTTAATGATGGTAACATTGCTACCCAGAAGGTAGGGTTTTATGCCATTTCTGGAAGGTCAGCTGTGCTGTAGTTTCCAAGCAAAGACAATGTTTCACAGTGAAGATAGCAGGTGCAAACATACACCAGCAGTGACCCATTTTACAAAATAAAGTTTTAATTTGCACGTCTTTTACAAGTTCCCAGCATCCAATCTGAAAGCATGTGTCTGTAGACATGATGACTTAATCACAGCCTCATTAAAGACAAGTAGTTTTGGTCTTTTGGCCACCTCAAGACTGTAGAACTGTCCTCCCAGTTTACTGCCTTCCAAAATCCCCTTTTGATTTCAAAACCTATTATGTGAATGCAGGAAGCATGATGACTAGAACAATGAGCTCTGAACACAGGATTTTGCCACCCAAAAGACATTTCCCTCTGACCTCTAAAAAATAAAAGTCTCTCCAGTTCTTTCCTGCCAAGGCAATGTCTACATTAGCAAGCTGTGCGTTGCAGGTGGAATGAATCCAACTTTGCAGACTGCAATCTGAGGTTGCAGTGTTGATCAAACATTGACATTCAATGTGTTTCAGCTTTTGTCTGGTCGCCTGACAGCCAGGACTGGACTAACAGCCCAGTAGTGGCTGGAGTATACTTAGTGCAGTCCTGAAGCATACTGTCTGATGAAACCAAGTGCTGGTTTGACTTTCATTATAAAAGAAGGGGTTTCTTTAGCGATCTTGCTTTTTTTTTTTAGGAAGATCTCATCCACCTATGTCAAAGACCTCTCTGTGATGCAAAAAAAAGTACAGTAAATGAGCACAATCAGGAGATTCATTTCAACAGTATAATTCTGATCTAACTCCATCATTCATGACAACACATTCTGATTGAGCCAGCATCTGCCTGGCCTTAGCTAACCAGAGGTAGGTTTTAGGGACAATGTCAAAAGAGGGGCAGCTTCTGATGCACTCAAGTCTGTGAAGGCTGGTGAAACCCCATGAGGACCAGCACTCCCTGCTGGCATAAGAATGTTTTTCACCACAGGCACACTCCATCCTTAATTGTAAAGGACATAGATTTTTCATTCACTTCTCAGAAGGATGTTGGGAAGGTTGAACCAGTTGGTGAAATGTTACTGACATGAGTTTTGCCAGGCAACAACAACATTGAATTACAATGCCTCAATTCAAGCCTGAATTACAGGCTTGAAACATAGTCATGGGTGTGGAATTGTATTTGAGCCATTGGCTATTGAAGTCTGATGCTCCCCCACACTTTAATTTATGTATTTGTAACCCTGTTACGGAAGTGGCACACAAAAAAAGAAACCTTTCAAAGGCTTCATGTTGAGCTATAGGAACAGAAAATACTTAATGTTATTTGAAGTCTAGCATGTTTTATTGCACATCAAGTGAGTACTGTGGGAAGGGCAAAAACATGAAACAAAACAGCCCATATGGCTTCTATTTTTTTTTTTCCTAAGTAGTAGCTTTGCTAGTGCTTTATAGAAGTTTCATAACAGGCTCAACATCCTATAAATAAAGCAGACCTTCAGCCTCTGGGGGTTTTACTGTGTCACTGATGTTTTCACCCCCACAGACTATCACATGGAACAAATAAAAGTTATAGTCCTTTAAGGGAACTGGAAAGCGAGCTGGGACCCCCTTCTGATTTTAGGAGAAAGACCACTTGAGCATTCCAGAAACTGGATGTCCTCCAAAAAAACCTGACATGGAAATTCCTTCTGTGTTCTGAAGACCAGGAACAGTTGAAAGAAGTATGATAAGTGCTCACTCACAGAGAGACTTCCAAGTAATTGAATTAAACCCTGAACCCAAATTTTCATATGTTTGTTCATAAACTTTGTATGGAAAGGAATTCAGCTGCTGCTGAAAAGTAAGATGTTACACCACATATCTCCCAGAGAAGCTCTAGATGATTTCCAAGATATTCAGCTAGAATTACCTGCTATAAAGATTGTGCTATCCTACCTGTTTAAAATGTCACATACAGTCAAATATGATGCCTGTTTATGGACAGGCACTAAAGGTGTGAGCAACTGATTGTGAGTTAGGGTTGGCTATGGGCCCTCATATATTACTAATTTATTGAATTATGTGCCTGTATACATGATGGCCATGACTTTAGAGATTATTAAAATAACTCATCTGTAAAACGAGAGATACCCCTTCACTGTAGAATTCTGCATCTATCAAAAAAGGTAAGAACTTTACAGTTTTTCACAATGGGTTGTCAGACATGGGATAGAATGTTAAAAGAGAAAAGCATAAAGGCAAATTCCAGCACTTCTGCTAAGTAACAGCTTATTTGGTTGGTAAGAAAAAGGCTGAAGTGACTGTAACATAAGCAATAAAAAGTGTGCCAAACAAACAAGCCATGATAGGGACAGTAGATTATTTAATCTGAAGTGGGTGACTTGTTCTCCTATAAATTGGATGGAAAAAATATAATATAGTTTAAAAATATAATAACTCTATTAAAGTTGAAAATAATTAAAGACTAACAAAAAGGACATGCTTTTCTCAGTAGCCACTGATAGTTTTGATAATTGGAATTATATAGTTATCATAGTATTTTTAATATAGGTTTACAAGGGGAATATTCTAGTATCTATCTGAATGAATGCAAGCATATTTGCTTCTACATAACTGCTCAGATCATATGCTGCATAAAACAATGACAAGCATAACATAACTCCTGATTTGAAAGTTATGTAACAGTACTTTCTTTTCACTCTCATATGACCTCATATGACAAAAAGTATCTAGGAACTTCAGGATATGTTTCATTTTGTCAGCATAATACACAAGTATTCTGAGGCTTATTCACCAAAAATAAGTGATACCACTGAAAGGCACTTAAAAGCTTTTCCAGCTTCTATAAGTTGCCTTTGCAACTTAAGTTGACTTATCAAATGCAATCTTTAAACTGGTTAAAGATGATGAAGGTGTAGATGATGGCAAACCACTTTTGGCAACTGAATGTTACTTACATTCTTTTATAGTGTGCTAAAAGTCTTTTAATGATGTAATCTTAGACCGGTTTCATTTTATATGTTGAGGTTTTCGAAATTATGCATTCTCTGCAGAGTTATGACAAAGAACTGATGACAAAGTCTTTTGTCATAGCAGTAACTTTTATCTAAGAAACACATCAGAAAAGAGCACAAGGCCTAAGAAGGGATTAATTCAGTAACACACATCAGCTCTCAGAAACCTGACTTCACAGTTTTGTACCCGTAAACAAATTTTCAGCCACCTCCTGTAGGAACAGTATCAATTTTCAACATGTCATAAGGAGGATTGATGGAATGAAATATGACAAAAGGCTGGAATTGGATTGTTTAATAATGATGTGTATGAAAAATAGTATGTGTTGAGAGATTCAGTAGAGAATTATTTATCTGAGGAAACTGTGAAGGTACACCTAAAGCTTACAGAGTTCCTGTTTAAAACATTATCTGATATTTTTTGCAGTTATCATTCATCTAAAGGTCATCACATCATTTCAGTTGTTCCTGTTAAGTCCAGAATTTTTAACGCTCACCCAACAGTTCTAAGTACACCATCAAATACTGAACCACAGAATCATAAAAGTTGGAGGAGACTTTCAAGAACACCTAGTCTAACCATCAAACCAGCACCACCATAATCACACCTAAACCACAGTCTCAAGTGCCACATCCAGAACACTTCCAGAGACAGTCACTCTGCCACCTCCCTGAGCAACTTATTCCACTGCCTAAACTAGTGTTTCAGTGTTGTTTTTTTTTTTTACTAATACCCAATCTTAACCTCTGTTGGTGTGAATTAAAGCCTTCCCTCAAAAAACCACCAAATGAGTTACTATTCCTGTGTAACTCAACATGGTTGTGGTATTTTCAGAAGAGATTAGAGGTGGCACACAGAAAGAACATATAGGCTCCATCACTGTCTCCCTGCAGTCTTCCTCAGTACCATCACCTATCAAGGGAACTTCAAAAAGTGCAATGACTATTTCATGCACATCTTTTCCACAGAAAAATACATTGTTTTCTCTCAGCTCAGTGGAAGTGCTCTCCAGGCACCTCATTACAACAAATCAGGGAACTTCCTTGTCACTCAGGGATGCTCACTCCAGATGCAGACCCAGAAAAAGGGGTTTGTCATAAGAAACTGTTCGCATATACCACAAAACCAGAAGAGATATATCAAAGGAAAAGAACATAAGACAGCTGTAAACAGTAATTCTGCAGCTGTTGGTCTCAATTCCCAGCTCCCTACCATTCCCCCTACTTACCAGCAGCTGTTACATAGACCTTATGGCAGATTTCCAAAATCTGAAGCTGTTTTGCCCTATGAGAAAATCACAGTTTCATTCCTATTCCCAGTTTCAGAACAAAACAGCATCATGTTCCATGAGATTTCACCCACAGTCTCCTAAATCCTGAGAAAGCTTTCTAAAATCACTTGGAATTTGCCACAGAGGAGGCTGTATGTTAAATTCAGTACAACTGCAGTGGCGTAACCCAGAGCAGTGAGGACACAAGGCAATAGTGCAGCTAAAACTGATCAGTTGCGGCATAAATATTGCACTTCCCATATTTGGAAAGATGGCAGCCCTTCAGACTACTCCAGTTGGAGGCAAAACCTGAATACAGGTCAGCAGCAACGAACAGGAAGTGGAGGACCACTGGAATTCTCTTAGCTGAGCAGTTCCTGCAGGCATCCCAGCTTAATGTGCCTCTGGTTCATCGGTACCGGGATAAGAGCAGTAGCAGTCTGATCAGTGCTGAGTGATTTCACACTTGCTTTTCCTGGTACTTTGAATAGTTATGTCAACCACTTAATTATCAGCAGTATCAGTCATCAGGGGAAGGGATAACTATCTAAATGCATAAATTAGCGAGTACTTGGAAAAAGTTGCGCTTCTCCTAAGTGACCCAGTGTCTTATTCCCAGAGACCTGTGTCTGAGTCTTCTCTCTGTCATAACAACCCTCAATATCTCATCTTTGAATAGTTTTTTTACTCTTTAATCCCCCAGGTATAAAGAGATCAAGATGTTTGTGTTTAATATAAATGAGAACTAGGACTAGATATTCATTGTAATAAAAACTCTGGCCCCTTTACATCATGAGTCTTGGGCCTCTGACCAGGTGAAGTTAATTTTAAAAATATATATGGGCTCATTCCCTGGAAATTTGAAATATCTGGTATCATCTCCAGCATCTTAGATAGTACCAAGGAATATTTTTGAAATAAAAAAATAAGATCGTACCTGGCTGCCTGCTGTAAGGTCTGATTAATCCATATTCTGTTCCCTCATGCTCTGTTATCCCTTGTTCTGAGGTTCTTTTCAAATCCACATAATCATTTACATGGGGTAAATAAAGGGGAATGAGAGCATAGGGAATGAGTCGAGTTTGTTTTGTGGACTTGAGGAGAGTAATCTGCCAGTAGCAAATTATGCTCAGAAAAAACAGCAGGAAATTTCAAATCATGAAGTGACCAAGTCCAAAATGCCAGGATAATAAAATGCTGTTGGACACTGGCACACAGAAAAGTGGCAAAAATAGTCAGTGTAAAATTAAACCAATCAACCAATAATCCCCCTAAACATGCAAACAAAGGAAACATTTCTCCCCTAACACAGTGTGCCAGTTTCTAATGTCATGGTTTGTTTTAACCTCTCAAATTTACAGAAAAACATACCCTATCAATCAAACTTGAATTCACAAGCTCGTAAGTAGTAACACACAGCTTAGTGGTAAAATTCTTCAGAATAAGATTTTATTCATATCTATTAAAGCTTTTCTTATTTCCTATTGCAGGTTGTGCTCCGTTTCTGTGTGAAAAGAAGGATGCACTATCCCCACACCAAAATGCAAATGCTCTGGAATAACACAGAGTCCTAAGTATGTCAGCACAGGAAAATGTAGAAAGTGGAAGGTCTTTGGAGGAAAAGAAGAAAGCTGTATTGCAAAGAAAAATACTCTGAACAGAAAAATTATTGTGATGGGATTCTTTTGCTTATAGCAATGAGAGCACTTTTTTGCCAAGGCACATTTGCCAATCCTAAATGTTCTGGGCCCCTCAGGGAACTGCTTTATATGGAGTACTGCTAGCTTGCTCCAACAGACAAGGCATGCAGGCTGTCACAGTCATGGATGTGAAATTTATCTTTCTATAAATGAATTACAGGCTTAGGAAGCCAGCAAGCATCCAAGCCTCAGAAGACAAAACTAGAATATAGATCACCTAAATTTTAATTGACTACTTTGCACAGTGACCTGCCATTTTATTTCAGACTAAGTTCTTACACCATCCCAATCTCTGTGGCATTTGCATAGGACTCACAGGGCAGCCCAGCTACTCAGGACCCAGAACTTTCACAAATCTGAAATAAACCTTCTGAAACAGCCCTAGCAATTGAGCGATTCAGAAAGCTATTACTGTTGTGCCCCTGTGACCTGTAGAGCTGAAGTCTGAATGAGAGGAAGGTTTTAGGTAGCTATTTCTAGTAGTATTTATTAAGAGTGAGAATTTGCAGTTCTGTGGAATTCTATCGTTAAAAAATGGATGATAACCAAAAGCCAAAATACTGATTTATTCCTTTTCAATTAGCAAATTTCAGTTGAGAAATGTAAAACCTCAGAACTTTGTCTTGAAACTAACTTGTCCCTTCTCCTTTCCTTGGTACCTCAGATGTAACTTGTAATCCCACTCTTCTCAGCAGTCTGGACTTCCCAGGAAGGTTGCTTGTGCCATTGCCCATGGCCCCCAAGTGCACTGTTATCAGTTTAATGATGGGGGAGACTCCCTGTCTCAGAGTAATTTGAACTAAGAAAATAAAAGGATTTCAAACTAAGCTGCTTCAGTTTAAGTCATCCACCCTTGAAATCTCCTAATGAAATAATGACATTTTTTTGGCCTAGATATCTTCTATTAAGAAAAGAAAAAGTGTACAATGTTACTACCCTGACCTACATTGAGAAAGAAATGCACTTCTAGATAGGTGTTTTATTATTGGATTTTAACAGGAAAGTAAATCTGATTATTTTCACCTTTTTTTTCAAAAAGATATTCAAAGGAATGATAGTTTATACTAAGTGATGAAAATCCAATAATTTAAATGTTATTTTTGGAGAATGAATCTTTGGTTAAACATTAGTGATTTAGAACAACTCTGACATAGTTCATATTCATATCCATTGCCTATTAATTTTTCTGTTTCCATTCTTCTGTCACGTATATTACCCACTGTAGCTGCCAAGTTCAGCTTATAGTGTGCTCAACTTTCATGAATTTTTCCTTTAATGTTCATGCTGAATTTATAAAGTAGTTTCTAATGAAAATTCCCCATAAGAGAAAAACTTACAAGATATTTTTATGGAGCAGTCATAAGTTTTACAACATAAACTGGGAGGCAGTTAACTGTGAAGTCATTGCCATATCCATGGTATATTAATCACCTGTCCACAATATGCATAAGCTGGAAAAAAAGTAGGATTTAAAAAAAAACTAAAGGAAGTTTTCCCCTTCTCAAGCAGTAAGCTTCAAGAAGCAACACAAATGAGAATAAAATTCTGAGTTTTGGAGACTATCATTGATACCAACTGCTTGTAAAGATAACAGCAATGGAGTATTACTGAAGGAATTGATTGATTGTTTACTCTTTCAGTATGTACACACAGATAGAAAGGAACCATAATACAATGATGGAACTAATGACAGTTTCCACCATGCATGTAAATCCCCTTCCAAACAGATAACAAAGGCACAAAGATCACTGCCACTAGGTCCTTCAGCTAAAGGTCTCTACCTCGAATGTGATAGTTGAGAGGTGGCACAGTATAGAAGAAAATACAGTCTCATGAAAACAAGTTATGGGCCAGCTAGAGATTTATATATTTACAGCAACACTTCTGAATCCTGAAACTAGGTGTTGCAATAATCCCCAACTAGTTGTTGCATAAAAGAAAGCACTAGTACACTGGCTTACAGTAAAATATCCCGATTAATGAAGCCATCCCTTTTGTACCAGTCTCAGTCCGTCAGTTGTCACTGCTGGGTTTTGCTGTAGTCTTGCGCTGAGGTGCACAGGCAATGTGTAGGTATTTGCTGGAGGGGATTGCCATCACCCTTTGATCTGTCCCCAGTTTGACTCAGTACATAAACCAGCAGATGGAAGAGCAGAAAGCTAGATCTCACTTGGGAGGACTTCTGAAGGACCAGGGCAGAAGAAGGAGGGAGGGGGGTAAGCTCTTTCCTGGGCAAGAAACTGGAGGACAGGTATGGTGTGTTTGAAAGTAGTTTTGTAAGGCGAGTGCTATTTCAGAGAAACACAGGATCCAGGTGTACCTATAGTACTCTTTCCAGTGCACCAAGTTTGTGGAAAACAAGAAGAGAGGGAAGCAATTTGAAGAGTTAGAGCTTCAGCTTAGAGTCATAGAATATCTTGAGTTGGAAGGGACCCATAAAGATCACTGAGTCCAAGTCCCAAAACTTACCAAATGAGGGACAAAATGAAGAGATCTACTACTGATCTGAATATAGTTTGTATGACCCGGAAGGAGGGCTGACAGTGAAGTTTGTGCCACAAAGGACCAGTACCACATCCGTAGCTGAACTTATTATGCTTTTCCTGGAACTTAATTACAGCAGAACTGAGAGAGTACCCTTCAATTTAATTTGTTCTATGAGTGGGTAGGAGACCAGTAAACCAGAACTGAAGGTCAGATTTGGGAGGGCTAGCATGAAACCTTGTCCGCACACTCAAACTCAGCAACCATATAGGATGCATTTAAGCAGTGGGTACCCCTTTTTTGGCACCCTTAACAAACTTTATTTGAGATAAACTGAGCAATAGAAGTTCTCACCATGCTGAAATTGCTGAAAATGTGCCAAAAAGTAATGGTAAATTCACTAGAGTATTAGTCAGACCAGTAACATTTCATTTTATGAAGTTAAAAATGTCAGTCAACATTTGGACAAACATTTGAAGCCCCTTTGTGAGTTCTTTTGAATGCTTGCATAGAAGAGCAAGTACCTGCTATCCTGTATGAGAAGGCAAGGAGCTGATGAGCAGCGCTGCTGCCTTCTGAAGTGAGAGATCTGAAGGGATCTTACCTGCAGTGGGCTATGGTTTATCTGATTTATTTTATTTTTTTATTTTAACTGATTTATCCTTTTTCTGTGGTGGGCAGAGTACATAAAACACCACGGGCTCATGGATCAGCAGGCTGGGCTGCATCCTGAAACAGGAGAGGAGGAAATAGGCTGTGCCAGGAAAGAGGGTGGTGGTGCAAACTGTTTCCCCTCTGCAACAAGGAGGACGACTGACACCATGAGTCAGAGTTCCCAGGGCAGTTTAGCTGTGCTTCTCCTCTACATTTGTTGTATTACCTGGTGGAAAGCCAATGTTCTGAGTTTGCTTTAGAGAGAAACTGTTAAAATACTTTTGTTTAAAGTATCTGCTCTGGCTTTCCTTTGGTTTAGGGTGCCAAAGCTGCTTCATTTTTTTTAATACAAGGATTGGAGTGGTTCCCCATGAGATTCAAGAATATCAGTGTTTGAAAGGTACTCTTCCATTTAGCACTGTGTTACAACAAAGTGTAGCTGTTATATTAGTCAACTTTCCAATTTGCTTGACAACTAAAAAACCCTGCCAGAACTCAGCCTCTATGCTTCTTTCCTTGTTCTTATCTGACTGCAGAGAGCCTTCTGTTTTGTAATTATGAAACTTTATTAAATGTCCTGGAACTGAAAACTTCTCAAATTTTATGGGTGGTATCGTTTCTCACTGCATTAATAGTAATAATAGTCAGTGTGAAAGTAACCTAAAGCATCCTCGGGCTTTACTATAATGAATATGCCTATTAAGGCGACACGTACTGTACATGTACTATCTTTGTGTGTATGTAGTGTTTGGTGCATTTTGCCTCTATAATCAGAGTTATATTTTAGATATAAATGAAGCCTAACTGCATCTCATGTAGCTCTTAGGTGCTAGCTTCACTTAAGCAGTATATTATAATATCTTAAGAGATTTGCATAAGTAGTGGAATGTACTGCAGAGAAGCTTAGAAACGCTTTCTGGCAGGAATGGAGTAGAAGCAAATAAACGGTCTGCAAGGAATATACAGCCAAACTGATTCTGGGTAGAGTGGATGGTGAGATGATGACACCAGTTAAAAATACAATCTACCAATGACTCAGCTTCTACTTGAGCAGCTTCCTAACTCTGCAGAACGCTATCAGTTCAAAAACCATGAGCTATCACATAAGTACTGGCAAAAACACACAATGAGTCTCATGGTTAGAGCAGAGGACAGAAGAACCCAGGCATCTGTTTCTGGCTTAGCTACAGATTTGCTGTGGAAGGCCAACTAAATGTAACTCTTTAATGTTCCCTTAACTTAGTTTGCAAACTAGAGAAAGAAAAAAGATCTAGTTATGTTGTAAAATAAGACTTGTCTTTAAGGAGTTAAATGAAAAGCTAATATGTCAAAGTTAGTCCTAAATCACTAACTCTTTTTGCTGCAGCTACTAGTAAATTCCACCCAGTAAGAAATGCCAAAACGAATTTAAAGTTCAGTCTCTCCTGGAAGTCTCTTGCTTTTGAGAAGGAGGGGAAAGGAAAGGCACCAGCTACATAAAGGCGTTCACTGTAGAACTGCAAATGAGCCTGCACAGTGTTTTATCCTTCACCAGTCCTCTTTGTGTCCTTCTCTTCTGACTGCATTCTTGGAACATCTTGTACATGAATTTATAAGACTATTTGTTTTATTGCCACATTTTTAACTGCACAGACCACATTGCAGTCTGAGAAATACATTTGAAAGGAATGTCAAACTATTATTTTGGTTAACAGTTCTAGATAAAACAAAAAACTATGTGTTTTGCTTACATTAGATTTAAAAAAAATATACTTTGGCAGAATCAGGACACGAAAGGTAACTGAAAAGTTGAACTGTGTAAACACTGAAATGCTATCAGGCAGAGTTTAACTAGAAAAATGGCATGCAGCATCAATTATAAGTACTCATGAGCTTCACATATTAAAAATATACAAAAAACACCTTGCTTTTCTGATATAAGCAGCTTTTCTAACTTGATAACTACAAGCTAACATAGTGTACCTGTTGATAAACAGAATTAAAATCATTCAGAAATAATTAGAACTTGATTAGAGTAATATTTTCATTAAAACCAAGCTGGAAGCCGTAAGTTATGACTGGAAGAGAGTGCATGTGGAAATTTACCCTGGGTATAAACAGCCCTTTGCAGGTAAGATCCCTTCAGGTCTCTCACTTCAGAAGGCAGCAGCGCTGCTCATCTGCTAAAAGTGATGAATGTTCTGTTTACCTGATTACCAGAGCAATGGCAGGGGACGGAAGCACTGCAGACACTGGTCCTCCAGCAATCTTTTTGCACCAGCTAATATTTCAGATAGAATGGGTAAATTTCATTTCATGGAAAAAGTGACAGACGTCAGCAAGCTAATCTAACTACAGAGATTTCACCAGCAGGCTTTTGGTTACTGTGGAGTGCATTATTGGATAACAGGATCCACAAGCTATATGGTAAATAATAAAGAAATTATCAAAATTATGTCATTAAATGATGACAGAATAGAGTCTGCTTGTTTCAATCATTCAAATTCCCTTGAAAACGATTACAGGGAAAATACAGAAAATAATTACAGGGAAGTAATACAGGTTAGACACATTAGTTGATGAAAGAAAACAAGTTAAGAGCTTTTTAGAAAAACATTTAGGAAAAATTAATAGGGAAGGCAAGCTTACATGCTGCAGGCTTATACTTTATGATGTAAAGACATATTTCTGTAACAACATCATTCCAATCCCTAACCAGAAAAATCTGTAGGACTGTAATTTTTTTTTACTAGAGAATACAAAATCTGTTGAAAATATTATGGAATATATTTCTTCCCATAAATATTTAAATAAATTTGATGAATCAATTTTATGCATTACTTCCTACACTCATTCATTTGAATGGTACCATCTGTGATGTGTTTCAGTCTCATGGTGAAATATTTGTTGAAAATAATTCTGAATTTACTTTGGAAAATTTTCCCTGTAGAAATCTGATAAAAGCTCAGTATTCAACCAAGTAAAATAAATTGCTAGGGAATCTATAACCACTGATGTTAGCCTAACTTTTGGCTTTCAAATAACAAAGAATGTAAGAAATTGAAGAAAGCTTTCTTTAGTATTTTCCAGTAAAGCCTACACTGGGAAAAAATGAAATAAATTATCTTCATTGCATCAAGCTGTTAAAAGTTATATGATAGGCTGTCAGAAAGCAAGACTAATGCTCTTTATAGTCTTCACTGAGACATCACAGCTGTCTGGACCGTATCAGTGGTGCACGAGTAGAGGCTGCTGCACAAAGACCCTTCCACTTTTATGTAATTGCTCACCCAGGTTTTCCTTACTATAACTGATATATAGTTCCTGAGCCTTTCAGATGCAAAGGCATTTTCAGGAACTACCAGCTTTGTGACTTAGTACTAGATATTGTAGCTTAGTCCAGTAGCCCTTTATTTTTTTGAACTAGGATGTGTTACATACCTATGAACATTAAGATCCATATTCCTGGAGTATCTGAGAACTTGGTTTGTTATAGGATTCCTGATTCCTGTTCAAATCTCAGATTTAGTGACGCACAGTTTTCTCCAAATATTTAGGTATTAGGTCAGAAATGGTGATAGCTGAAGGTTCCTTGCACTGTTCTAATGGAACAACAGGTTCCATGTATATTCAACTTACAGCTTAGCAAAATGTGTTAGAGAAATTGTTCTAAAAAGAAAGCTGTGTTTAATAAGCCTGCTTAGCCTGCCTGCCTTGCTTGTCCGCTGTGCTTTAGTGTTGTGGAACAGAGGAGGCTCAGCTATCTCTGTTTGCCAACAGGCTTAGATTTTAAATGTACCTCTGAAAATACTGAACTCTTCCATTAAATAATATTAAAGTTTGCTGGAGTATGCCTTCTCAGATTGAATGGTTATGATTAACTGGTTGGTGTTTAACAGCTGCATGGTTAAAAAAGTATGAATTTAAATGTCCATGTTGGATCATACTGGTACTTTTTATATGGAAGCCCATAGGAACCTAAACTGCATGACTTAGCACAAGGAGAGGCAGCTGTTAACAATAAGAGCTTGACCTCAGATAAAAGAATTGAAAGGAGTGGGCTAAACTTAGCCTTTTTATCCTTGATCATAGTTCCTGGCATTGTCTTCTACCAAGGCTGAACTTAATAAAATCTTACTTTCCCACCTAAAAACCTCTTCTAAGTTACTCTTTATTAGCAGTTTCAAAATTTTGTCTATCATCCACTGGAAAGGGATAAAAGTGTACACAGCAACATGTCTTAACTAGAAATCATTAAAACACCTACTCAAGTAAACAACGCATATCCTATTTTTTATATTTTTTTTAGAGTAGTATGAGGTCCTATGGGACAATAATACCATTTGTTACTTTTTCTGACCTAAAATGCTCGCAAAGACTGGGATCTATAGAAAGTAAAAGCCAGAGTATTGAATATACCAGTTCTCCCAGCAGCCTCACATAAATAATCCAGAGAACACTAACTATGGTTGGATCAGCTTTCAGTACATTCTTAGGATGAAAGGAAAATCTCTTAAAAAAAAAAAAAAAACAGACAAAAAAACCAGAATTGTGACCAGTTCTTCTGAAGCAAAATTGCCAAGAGAGGAGAAGAAGAAGGTAGTGCTGCCTTATTGGGAGCAAATCTACTTCTACTCTCTTGGAGATTGATCTTTGACTGGAGGAGTCTGGATCTCTGAAAAGCAGGGCCATAACTAATAATATGCTTCATTAGAAGGTGAATTCATCATTAGAAGATGAATTCAACTTCAGGGGTATTTGACGATGAGCACTGTTCAGGCTCACTTAAACAGAGAGCGGGGAAGTGTTTCCTCTCTCTCCTCTTCCCCTCCCCGCTCCCCAGCTTCCAATTTGCATCCATTCCATTAGACAGGAAATAAATGTAAAAAGAGCTGAATAAATAGGGATAAAATGTCTCTCACTATCAACTCTAGAAGGACAGGACAAAAGTAGAGTCATGATGACTATAAATATTCTGAGGTTCAATAGATGCATGTTCCCTGTGCCTAATTCCTTCTAGCAATCTTTCCACATTAGCCTGCCAAAAACTGAGACCATCCACAGTGCTGAACAGAGGACAAGTAAGAAAAGTTATCAGGTGGTAGGAAGCAAGAATACAGCCATCTCTCAAGAACAGAGCTTGGGCTACAGTAAGTGGGGATTCACAAAAGTGCTCTTTATTGACCTGTACCTGACCCAGAGAACTCAGGAGATGAGAGCCTGATTTCCACAGGAACAGTTTCAGGTCAGTGTCTAAAGGGTTTTGACTCTTACCAAAGAATTTCCATCAGTGGAATCCTAATGGGAGACGTATAAGGTACCAAAACAGTTTGTTGGGTTTTATTCTTCCTGGCTAGAGGATCACAACAAAGTACAACGGAACCAACTATAAGCAGGTTTGCCGTATTCAAATGAGGAATATGATAAACTAGTGATTCTAATCTTATGAATATTTTGCTCCAGAAAAATTGTGGAAAAAAAATATCCTAGGGGATTACAAACTCAGGATGTAAATGAGGAGAATGTTAACTGGGAAGGAGTAGTGATAAGAGATATAGAAGTAACAGTCTAATTCAAAATGCATGGCCAGAGTAAAATTTCATCATGCACATTAAGTCTATTTGGATCAGCTTATATACACGAAATCCCCGTCTGAAGACAGGTGCTCATCCCTTTTATAAGGTGCCCTTGGAATGTTGAACTTTCTCTGAAATTCATATCTAATATGTGACTTCTTTTTAAGGAACTTTTAAGAGGAAGAACTAAAATAATGCATGATTTACAAGTCAAAAGTATTAAGTCACGGTTTCCATTATGAAGGTTTTTGGCTAAACATAATACAAGCTGCTCTGAATCACACTTTTTAGTCCTAATTCTATTTTGAAATAAAAAGAACAATAAATCATAAGTACATTAGTAAAATGTTAAGACTGGAAATTTCCTATTAAATCTATTAATTTTTTTCCCAAATTTAGGTAAGAACTAACTGTGGGGAACACAGCAGTTTCTGTTTTGTATCTGGAGGAAGACAAAGGCTGACTGAGACTTCTTCAAAGAAAGACACCACCTTGAAATATCCATAGTTAAGTATACAGAGGGGAAGTGGGAATTTAGTTTCAAGACCATGATCTGAAGCAGGGATTTTAATCAGGTTATGTATGCTACACATGTGACCTGGACACCAGGCTACACTAATCTATGTGGATTTTCACTTTCTGACCTGTCTCTGCTGTGCCCACTTTTTAAAAAATGTGAATTGTAATCATCTGTCTTTCAAAGTCAAGGAGAAGCTTTGCTAGAGCTAAAAGGATACTGTCATTTGCTGTGTCCCCTCAGCACCTCAATCATAACTCTTGAGAAGGACAGAGAGGTAGATAAAATACAGTTGTTGCACAGTTTCTGCTCTAAGGGCTGAGATTCCTTACCAAATGCATATCAGTATTTGAGCATGACAGGCAGGGTAGGCAGCAATTCCATCAGGATGCAATTATTGATTACATATTACTCTGTGATATTTTAAGTTTCAAAAAATACACTGTTTTAACATAAAGGGATATTTTTCTAATTATCCTGCCTGGTAAGATACATAGGATTGTAAGAAATCAAAATGGGTACATACATAGGTATAGACACTAAATGAGGTCCTGAGAATCCTGCAGCAATTTGCAGGCTAAATAGATGACGTGAATCTGAAACTCCGAAAACACAAGTTGTCTCCTATTGATTGGTTTCTTTACTCTTCAGAGAAGCAGGACTTTTGCCATCCTTTATGGCAGAATCAAAGAAACATTTGATTAGGAAACTATTTTCTCCTTATCCAAAGTAGACAATTAGATTTCACATTCTGATTGTTAGAATAAACCAACTGTGAAATGAGTGCTTTCCACCTGTGATCTCAAATTTATTCCTATTAGAGGAACATGTACAGTGTCCAAGCACACCTGAACATGCAGTCCTCATCTGCCACCACACCAGTGTACATCAATGCAAGAGTTGCCAGGTCAGGACTACTGTTAGTAAGTACAGCGAAAAAAAAACATTCTGTCAGTGTGCTCCTTACACCCCAACACCTCATTTTGCTTTCGAAACCTTTGCTTATTAGGGCCTGTCTACATTGTGACGTTTTCCAAAAATGGCTGATAATGCACTGGCAATTCAGTACAAATATCAGGTTCTAAGAAATGCTTTTAGTACTTTGAACATGACTGAAAAAGAGAGGCTTCTAAATTTTCAGTTATTTACATTATGCTTTCTGAAACTTTTAATATTTAGTATAAACTCACTGAATGTACTTATTTCAAAAGTGCTTGTGCTCCCTTGGCAATAGCTTGCTGCTTCCCCTTCCATTTCAGCTGCACTTACAGTTTTCTGCTCCAATTCTGATACTTCAGCATGTACTCTCCTGCTGCCAGAAACAGAATTGAATCCTACCAGCTGCCTGTAAGGGGTTAGCAACAATACACCGTCTATTTTTTAGCATTAGAAGTATTTTGTTGTAATGTATATTAGTAATGTCTTTGTTGGGCTTAAGCTGGTTTGTCATCTGAGAAACACGTTTTAAAAAGAACGTATACTGAGACAAAGTGGGTTTTAGTACCCTGTTAATAAGTAATTTTAAGTAATACCGTGAACGTAGGTCTAGAAGCTGCTCTCTCTTTTTTTTTTTTTTTTTTTTAGAACAGATCCAGGTTAATTTAACAATGTCACATGGGTAAAATTCCTTAACAAGTGTACATGATTCTGAGGACTGGGAGATATGAAAGACGCAGTGTTCTGAGGTATCCCCGTTTTTTTCCTTTCAGGAGGTGGAAAAAAAAAAAGGGGAAAACAGAGGAACTGGGATAACTGATACAAAATAAAGCATATTCTTAGACTTTGTAAATAAAGACATATGCATTGGAATCATCAAAGTAGAACCCATGTGCATTAGCATCTGCGTAATTTTTCTCTGCTATCTCATTAGCATCACAAAATGCAGACCAGTGGAACTTTGATAGCCAGCCAGCTCATGCATGTTGCAATTACCCTTCTTCTCATATAATTCCCATACTTTCCACACATATCTGTGCAAACTAACAGAGTATCTGTGGTTTTAAATCATTAACACCTATAAACAATACCTATAAAAATAACACATACTTTTCAAGGAATGGGGTATTTATTGCATGACTAAATTAGCAAAGGCACATTTGAAAAGAAAATAGCTTCTAATCTAAGTATTCATTTGCTGATGAATTAAAATCACTAAGTTATTCAGCACAATTCAAAATGAAAAAGCTGACATATCATTTATTGCAAAGGCCACAGCTATAATAGGAACATCATTGTTTCCCTTTCTGCTGGTCTCACACATTCTTTTTAATCTTGATTATTTGTCACCCTGTTAGGGACTTCTTATGGTAATGAAATGCTTTTGTCAGTGATGTAACCAGAGCCTTTTGCTGCATTTTCTCTTCCTACATAAGTTACAATTGCAGTTATAAACACTGTGGAGGTTTCTTCTGAATCACACAATTGCAGATTGTTCAAAGGAAACACACGTTCTTGGCTGTTGCTAGGTGGCAAATGCTCTTAAAGATTTTGCAGGCGAGAGATTTCTTCAAACCCTTAATCCTCCATATTTATTTTATAACCCATAGGAACAGTTAAAAAAACCACAGAAAATACCATTCAGTGCTAGGATGATAGCAGGTTTGAAAGAAGTAAAAGATTTGTTGTCAAAAGGTTATTCCCAATCCTAATGACAGGTCAGTTTAAGACTTTCATGAGGGATGATTATCATGTATCTGTGTATTTCAAGGCTGCTCGTGACTTCTAAAACTAGTGTGCTAGCTCCTGTTTAGAACAAGGTCTTAGATGTAATGAATAAGCCTCGGACATAGTTCTTTGAAAAATATATATGTATGAAAGAAAAACTTCATAGACTGCAAGAAAAAAAGCCCAAATTTTTGCTTAGCATCTAGGAACTGATCATCTAGGTGATTTGGCCTGAAATGTTACAGCAGCACTGAGTTTTGAAGAGTACAGTAATGCATTGATAAATCTATAGAGAGTTAGTCTGAAAAGGGTCCTGTACTCTCCTATTCCAAGGGTGTGATTTTATAAAACTGCACATGAATTCCTACCTACAGTTCAAGTTGAAGCTGTATTTTTCAGATGTCCTTTTGAAATAAGGTCAAATTCACAGCTGAAGCTGAACTGTTGAGACTTTTCCCCTCCAAAAGTTGTCAAGCCAATGTTGCTGTTAGACTCCAGTTCATATACCACTAATATGTATTAAAGGACAGCATAAGGAAATTCTAAATAAAGGGAAAAAATACCAGACTTGACTACAGAACAGCTTCAGCTTCTTCTGCAATACATTATACCTGTCTAATAGTCACAAGTCCCTGTCTGCCATAGAAGCAAAGAATTATTTAGGTTGGATAAGACCTCTAAGATCATTGAGTCCAACTTGTCCCACACAAGACCTGGTGAAGGTAATTCCTACAGCTGGAAAACACCAAAATCTCTGATTAGCACAGTACTTGCTTCCTGTTACATGTTGCCCTTGCACCCAGGCCCTTGCTCTCCTATCACTTGCTGTGCTCTCCTTCAGCCTGTCCTATTCTCATTTACTCCTACTCCTTACATCTGACCCGTATTCTAGGCTCTCAAAAAAACCAGTCCTGCTCAATGTATGTGGAGTTTTCAGAAAATTTACTTGATAGTCAACAAATAAATCACTCAAAACATTTAAAAATAAGTTTTCACAAATGTATTCTTCAGGTAAATTCAGAAATAGTGTTACAGAAAGTACAGAAGGCATTTCTTTGACTGTCCCATCTCATTTACATACATGTCATTAAATTTCAACTTTGTGGGCCAGCCTAGACCTCAACAAAACAATGCAGCTTTGATAAATGCCTTTTTTGCCCTAACCTCACTTCTTCTATGTTTTATTTTCTTTTAATTCAGGGTAACATAATTTCTTCTGAAAAACAAAAGAACAACACATTCTAAGACAAACACCTGTTGGAGACAGCACCTAAGTTTTGAAACTTAGCATATGTATATAAAGCCATAAGCATGGGTCTTACGATGGACAGTCTTGTGTGACTCTGGCAGTATCCATTATACATTATCCAGTATACATCTTTCCTTGCCAATAAAGTCTCATCATTAAAAAAGCAAAGCCTTACAGGATTGCAAATTGTTCTCTCGCTCTTCCCTACCTCAGAAACACATCTACTACAACTGTAGGTGGCTAGGGTAGGAAACGTCAGTGAAAAGGCAGAATATTTTCTTCAGACCCTGACTTTAATGATTTTTCTTTATTTTGATAGGTTGACTCAAGCTTCTGTGTTCTTTGCATTCAGCATGTCACAGAAAACATGTTTAACGGATAGATGTATTCTCAAAAACTGCTACTCATTACAGAAGTCTCTTGATGGTGCTGGGACTGATGAAGTGTACTGAGTCCTTAAACTTCTTGGAGAACTGCCATGGGTAACTGTATTCATAAGCGCTCTCTAAAAGAGGCAGTCAAGCCATGATGGGCTATCAGTATCTGACCATCCAAACAACATTCCTCACTTTCCACAGTCATAGGGAACAGAAGTGGTTTAGAGGTGTACCACATTTGGTAGCATGTTACTTGCTGAAGATTTTAACAGCTACCACTTCATAAACAAAAAGGGAGCCAGTGCTTGAAATCGCCCTCTGGCTGCGGGGACATGCAGGCATTCTGGATAAACACTCAGAATAAGAACAGACACGAGCTTGTAGTCCTTCTGATATGTCTATACACTACTTTTATATCCCCTCTTCTTCATAGTTTCTGTAATAATTATTGTAATCCCACTGTGAAACTAGTAAATTCAAAAAAATGGCAAAAAAAAAAGTCAGTGTATAGTCACATAAAATGCTCTCCATGCAAAAAAACCTAATGTAGTCTTTGTAAAGTATTTTACTGTATGGCAGGAAGTAAACATAAAAGATTGATTGATTTTATAAAGAAGTGTAATGTTTATAAAGAAGAGTTAATAACCACTAATAATCAGGATTAGACATTTCACGCAAAGCTTGTCTCCCATCTTTTGACTTTCCCCAAAAGCCTAAAATTTTTAGCTGTCTTTAAAATTACTAATTTCACAAGTTGCCTGCAAAACATCCCCACTGAAACACAAAGAAATATGACTTTGTCAAGTTTTGGAGGAAACCAGAAGCAATCAAGGGAAAAGCTTAAGATTAAAGTGGATTTGTAAATTTCATCTGGAAAGAAGATTGATGTGCTTTCCCCTCCCACACTGCTATAACTTTAATCTTACCTGGAGAAAAGAGAAAGAAAGCAATCTGACACTTAGCTCACTCAGCTCCACTTTCCAGACTGCAGCTGGGAGATAAGGAAGCAATGGAGGCACCGCTTCCTCTCAACCCTGGATATTTGGGTTGTTCTCTATGGGAGGATAAAGAGCAATTACTCCTTGGAATTCAACCTCAAAGTTTTATTAATTTATCTAATTACTATGCCTTATTCATTATTAACATGTGTAGAAAAGTGCTCATTATCAAAATTTACTGAAAAGCCCTCTGATCCCATCAGCTGGCCTTTACCAGTATTTCCTCGTTCTTCCTGCAGTTTGCGCTTCATAGACCAACTGCTCCTTGTGGACAGAAACTGCTAGGCTCCTCTTCAAAGTTCACAAGTTCAATCCTGTCTTGACTGTCTAAATGGCATCTGCTTTCCTGCATGTGCCTCAACAGCACATACAGAACAACTATAAAACCTGTTTCCTAAGGAAGGTTTCTTCACGTGGAAGAGGTTTCTGTCCTCTCAACTGACCTTACTATGGTCAAAATGTCCAGATTAACAAAAGCATAATATAAAACTAAGTGTTACCCACCTCATTTTGCTTTAAACAGACCAGAGAACACACACATCTTAGCTAGAAGGTAAGAGCAGGTGCCAGCTACTCCATCAAGCTGAGGCTGACTGACAGCCTCTTCAAACAAGCCATGGCACAAGTAATATGAGATGTGCTTAGTACACCCATTAGTACATCTCATATAATTCCTATCAAAGCTAAGAGACCAGCATCCATGGTCAGAGGCCTAGCTAAGCATAAAGGTTCAAAACAGCCATCATGCTCAGGAGCATTGTCATTGTCATTGTCATTGCAGAGATTGGATGTGGCCCTTAGTGCCATGATATAGTAATTGGAGTTGGATCAGGGGTTGGACTTGATGATCTTGGAGGTCTTTTCCAACCCAATCTATTCTATGATTCTATGATTGTCCAGGTCTGGGGGTCATCACTGTTGTCTGAGAACTTTGGCACAGCACCATTCTGGGTAGTAATGTTATCTCCTATAAAAGATGCTTCAGATAGGAACAATAAAGATGAAGAGCTAGAACAGGGTAAACTGGTTTACCTTGTGTGTGAGAACCTGCCACTAGTCACAGAACCCAAGCTTGTTGGGGATCGTGGGCAGAGGAACAGGTGTCACCTCCTCGAGTGAAGTCTGGAAACAATACAAGGAGGGAGAGTGTAACACGTTGATAATGTTATGAGGATATGAATCCCTTCCTTCTCCTTGAGCAGTGGCAAAATCATGAAGTTAGAAATATAGTCCATTAGGCATTACTCTTCTCCTCTATCTTAATGTTTCAGATGCTTTTCAGATTCAAAACAGAGTTAACAGTGATAACTCAAATGGCAACTCAAGACTGCCATGGCCAGTGGATGGTCCTAACATTTTACAGGCATGAGGGGCATTCATTGCTTTCCTGAATCCATCACATGGGCTGAAGATGATTGTATGCAAAACAGTCTAGTGCTATGCATTGCACAGTGTGCTCCGTCAGAGGTATGTGTTGGCATGCCAAAGGTGTGGTTGCAATCTATCACTCTGCCTCATTCAAATTGTCTTAACATAATTAAAAAGCACAATTAAGCTCCAGGCTACGATGTTTGAAGATCTCCTCAAGGTGTCTTCAAAGACATTAGTCTGCAGCATGCTAGAGCTTTGAATCGTGTTCTATTAAAAACATCACAACGTGCATTGTTTGCCTAGCACAGGATTTCAGAAGCAGAGCATGTGGTTTCCATGTTTAAACTGGAAGCACCTTAGGAAGAGAAGTGGGAGAACTAGACAGTGTTGTCTCTAGTACCACCCACTAATGCTGCTTCTCTAGTGAAAACAAAATGGAAGCAGCAAAAGAGAGTGGTAGATTAGGAACAGGACTTCTATCTGCAGAAAGGTATTTCAAAGTTCCCACTGTTTGTCCAATAATTGTAGGAAATTATTTTTAAACTATTTTTTGCCAGTATCTTTTATCCTAAACTTGCCTTCTTTTTCAAAGAGAAGCTACAATCTTTAAAATTAATCATTAACTTCTGCTACTAACTCAGCTTTCAATCAGAGAACATTATTCTTGGGGCGTCTGATCTGTTACTGTGTTGAAGATGACAGGCAGCTGTCTTTGAAATTAAGTGACACAAATTGTCAAATTATAAACCACATTGTGCATTCAAGTGTGCATGTGCTTCTAGTTAATGTCTGATGTGAATTGTAGATTTGTATCTGTAGATGTTGATGACGTAGTTAATTTGTATTACAGCGATATTCATAAAATAGTCAATGAGTGGGAATAACAGGGGGAAGGAGGCAAAGGAATGCACTTCTGTCTGGTATTACGGACACTTTGTCTGGTGGATGCTTCAGCTCATTTGATCCAGAAGTCTCCAGTACCAGTTCAAGTCCTGGAGAGGCTCCAACCACCCCTGCCTTCAGTATTCTACCAAAAGATATAAGAAAACAACAATTGTTGGCAAGGCTTAGAATTTGGGTATTGAGAAGTAAAAGAAAAACAAATTACCTGAAAAAGAATGAAAGATGTTGCATGAAAATGAAAAGTTCAGGAGAAAAAAAAAATCTCAAGTGTGCTTTAAACCCCTTTGATCAACCAAGACTAGCATTTATTTCAAGTCTACATCATCATTCAGATATTTTTGTGCCATGGCAGGTTGAAGCCTTCAGTTCTCTCCTGTAACACTTGATGTTATATAAGATGTCATTTTAGAAAATATGAGACCATGTTGGAAACCAATTTCCTGAAGAGCTAGGAATAGGGTCATATTGTTATCTAGGGTTATACTTGCAGCTCTGGCAATTTTCTTTTTTAATAAATATGGATAACTCCATAGGACTCCAAAGGACAACAAATATTGTCCTTTATCTTATGTCTATGTTTCAAAATTGTGGATAAGATGCTTTGTGCAAAGAGGGTCAGAAATCTTTCCGAAGACACAAAATGTTACAAAGTCCTTGATTGAAAACTCAAAAAAGCCAAAGACACCACTATATCGTTGTGTTGTGCTAGAGCTGAGCAGTCAAATACAAATCCTCAGTTCTGACCAGGAAACTAAGTAGTTAAGTTAAAGTGATTTACTGTCCCAGACCCTACACAGGGCTTGCTCTCTCATACACAGCACTGCACCAAGTGACCCCAGTGTTGAGCTGGATCTGTTTCACACCTTGGTGGTTTGGATCACAGCCAGAAGAGCTCCATTCCCTTTCCACGATTTTGTGCAGACAAGCCTGTAGAAGAGCCAGCCATACCAAATATATGCAGCCAAATCAGACCTGAAAGCATCCACGTCCTGCTGCTTTGCAGATACAGGGTACTAAGTAACGTGAAGAAATGAGTTTAGCCCATGCCAAACCAGAACAACAAAAATTCCCCAACTCACAACACAAACCAAACCATTTTTATTCTTTTGAATTACTTTTGCCGCCTTCTTGCTATATCAGTCATAGGTGCTCTGCTTTAGCATCAGGGCTGGGCAAACCTCGATACCCATGACAGCGATTCTCTGAGAGCAGCCCGTGTGCCAGGTATGGAATACAAATCACCCAAAGCCAGGAGAAGCCTTTTGCCCTTTCGCCCTGCTGCTAAGGCTGCTAAGAAGAGCTGATGGCGTTTAGTTCGAGACACCCATCAGGCCCCCTCCCCCCATGCTACGAAGTACGCGAACCGTGACTGCAGCCCTGCCCAAAGAGAGAGCGGCTCTCCGGCTGCCTCTCCCTGGCCCCCATACCGGCGCCCCTCACTTCCCGGCCGGGACCACCCTTCCCGGGGTTCGCGCCAGCCGGAGCCGCTGCAAGCCCCGTCGCTCCCCGGGTGACCGGCCCGGACTCCCGCCTCCTTGGAGCCACCCGAGCCCCTCAACCACTGCCCGGTCCGCTTTTTCCACTCGGGCACGGACCCTCCGCTTGCACCCGCCGGCCTGCCCCGGGCGAGACTGGCGGGGAAACTCCCGCTGGCAGCCGCGGTGACGGGACCACTCCCGTTTTTCCCTCCTCCGCCGGCTGCGAGGTGGGGCGGGGGGCGGGCTACGGGCGTGGGAAAGGAGGGGCACGGGGGTAGGCGGCAACCACCGGGATCCGGCTCCGTGGCGGGGTGGGAAGAGCAGAAGTAGGAGCTGCCTCTTTAAATCCATCCCGTCCCGAGGGGCGTGGAAGGGGCCGCCAAGGGGGGAGTGGGGCGGGGGGGGGTGTGCTGAGCGCGCGCGCGCGGCATCTCCCGGCGCCCCGGCGGGCGGGCAGGGAACAGGAGAGGCGGGGGCGGAGCGGCGCGGAGGGGCGCGGAGGGGAGAGGCGGGAGACAGGTCGGCCGTGCGGGAGCGCGTGTGGCGGCGGCGGGCGGGGGTCCCGGCCCGGCTCCCCCGCTATGGCCACGTCCCCGTGCAGCAGCAGCGGCGTCTCCTCGTCGTCCTCGTCGGGACTGGGCGCGGACGCGGGGCTGGAGATCCGCACGCGCTCCGTGGAGCAGACGCTGGTGCCGCTGGTGTCGCAGGTAGGAATGCCGCCGCCAGACACCTGCACCCCCCATCCCCCGCCCCGCGGCCCCCGAGGAGCGGGCAGCAGCGCTGGGTCCCGCCGGGAGGCTCTGTCCGCCTCCCGCCGCCCGCCCGGGACGGGGCTCGGCCGCCGCCGCCGAAGTTTGCGCGCTCGGGTCGCGGCGCTCCGGAGCCCCTCTGTGTCCGGCGGCGCGGGAGGGGGTGGCTGCTCTGAACCGCTCTCCCTCCCTCCCTCCCGCCCGTCCCGGGGTCCCGGCGGCTGTGGGCGGCTGGCGGAGCGGGGCCGTGCGGGTGATGCCGCTCGCACGTCCGTCCCCAGACAGACTCCGGAGTTCCCCGCAAGGTCGCGGGGAGCGTTGCGTAACGCCGGGCGCTGCGGTGCCGCCGGCGGGGCGAGCCCCGGGACGCCGCGGTGGGTGGCGGGCGGAGGGACTGCCCCGCCGCCCGGGTGCTCCCGGCTTCCCGAGCCTCCCGCCTGGCGGCTGTCCGCGTGGGAGCGCGCTCCTTTCCCCGGAGCTTGGCGCTGGCGAGAGCGCTCGTCTTCCAGGGGCTTCGGCGGAGCTTTGTGTTTTCGCGGTCTGGCTCGAGCGTTGCGTGGATTGGAGCTCTTACCGCGTCGCGGAGTAGCGGCCGATTTTTAAGAAGTTCAGTAATATGCAGACTATGTCTGGGTGACCTTTTAACGTCTCCCTCACAGTGCTAAATGACCCCCCCCCCCCAAAAAAAAAAAAAAAATCGCGCTTGCCAGCGGTCTGCTAAGTAATTGTATGCCAGCCACTTCTACGTTGGTGCGGTTTTTGTTGGGTTTTTTAGTTACAAAGTCGGTGTTTGGCAATATTTAGTTACGAAATTAGCGTTTGACATACTCCATAAAATTTTCTTTCTTGAAAAATAACGTATGAAAACAGCACAGTGTTTGCTGTATGGAGTTTTTGTGCTTTAGGCATTGATCATTAAAGTTAACTAGTAAAAAGCTATCTGTACAAAATCCCTAGGCAATATATAACAACTCTACAAAGATAAGTAGTCCTGGTGAGGTCGCGTTGTGTTTATACCATCATAGCCCATCTGGAAACAAATTGTGGTAAGCCTTCTTTTGCATTTGTACAGCTGGGCTGCAGGAAGGGTTTGTGATTGGTAATTGTGTTTCTGTACTTATCATGGTAATGTATATTTATTTTTCTGTTTGGAGAAATCACAGTCAGTTCCGCAAAGCCTGAACCACTTGTTCCAAGGTAAAGTTAAATAAATATGGAGACCTCTTATAGGAAGCTTAAGAGCAATCAGAAACACCTCCAATTGCAAAAGCTGAATTTAGTTGCAAATGTTAAATTCTTACTTTAACAGATTTAAGTGAAGATCTGCACATTCTTATTTCTCTGGAATACTCTTTAATAACAATAATAGATCTTCTCTGTGGGTTTGTTGGACATGTAATATGGCATGTATAATTTTTCATTGGCCACGAAACCCGTGACAGCATCTTCCAGAGGGGATAAGGAGCTTTCACTTCCCCTGTATGCAGTGAAAGTTGTCTGAGTATTTGTGGACACTCCTATTAAAGGATTCCAGACAATCGTGTTCCCTTGAAGCATGAGCACCGAGCTCTGTTCAGATCCAGGCTGAAGTTGCTGATGGTGTCAGCAGTAGCTCCCTACACTTGATTCCTAAAATGCCACACTTACTGTAGTGGTTTATCAGTTCTGTCTGTATTGTTTCATCTAGATTGTTTAGTAGAGATCTCACTGGCTGGCTTTGTTTGGAAATTTATGCAAAATGGTGTTTATACAATCTCAGAATTTGTTTTTAGATTCTGCATAAGCTCTGTATGGCAGTAACCTTAAGGACTTTGTTTTTTTGCATGTGGAAATTGACTTGCAAAGGGCTTTATTCTTGCTGTGAAATTAACTTCACAGTTTAGCATTTTGTTAAAAGCTGAGAAGTGTGATACTTGTATACTATTGAAAAAAATAGAATGTTGCTACTGCTTTTCAATACTTATTTTAAGCAAAGAGGAAACAAAAGGTGCCCTGTCTGACAAACGCGCATTCAGTCTCTCATGAGGAGCTAACTCTTTTCTTTAAGGAAAAAAATAAAAGCTGCATTGATACTTATTAAATTCATGTACTGTCAAGTACATCGTCCCGATTTTAATATTGTAAACATGGGTTTGACCACTTGTTCTTGGCAAATGCAAGGGTTGTTTTGTTTGATTTTTTTTTTTTAATTCTACTTTGCAGCTGCATTTTTTTTTTTCGTTATAGACTATGTCGTAACAGAGTATATTTGCTACCAGCAATGGTATAAAATTCCTATTTTTTCACCAGGAGAAATTACCTTTGGAGTCTGTTCAGACCCTGATGCGGCCCATTTCTAGAAGTGCCACAAATGACAAAAGAAGGTGACAGATTTAAGCCATGGTATTAAGCATATTTGCTAACACCTCTTCTTCACTATCTACATAGCTGTACCATGAAAGTAATCATTGTACAGTATTTTGCAAAGCATGTGGCATGCAGTTCAGAAAATATGGCTTCTGGGGTCAAACACCACAATTTTCTTTAAAATAAGTAGAATTTTCTTCTCGCAGATAGGTGTCTTTAGTTCAGTGTTCCATGCATAAATAGTATGGCATTCTTCAAAAATCTAGACATTTCCTTCACTGCTGCTACCCATTTCCAGGCTAATTATTTTGGATTTTATGGTTTTTTTATGGAAAGTTTTTGGCAACACAAGTCAGGAAGGGTGTTTGAAGTGGTCAGTGCTGACTCATTTAATAACAAGTCGTTTAAGCAGTTGAGGAAAGGCAAAGGCAGGGAAAAAGCACTTTCCAGGATGTGGTTCCACCAGTGACTTCCGCAGCTGTCCTTATGCACCTGGGTGCTGGTCTAGCAGCAGTTGGGTATCTTCACAGCTGTAGGAGTTTGTCTGCCTAGGTCTGTTCTAAGGAAGCATTTTGGGAAACTGCAGAATAGGATTTTGTCAACCTTCACAATCAGATGCTTGGGAAAAGGAAGAAAGCTTTGAGCTCTTGTCTGTCTGGAGAAGAGAAGACTCTGCAGAGACTTGTAGCAGCCTTCTGGTACCTAAGAAGGACCTACAAGAAAGCTAGAGAGGTACTTTTTTCAAAGGCATGAAGTAATAGGACATGGAGGAATGGCTTTAAGCTGAAAGAAGATATGTTTAGATTAGATGTGGGGAAGAAATTCTTCTCTATGAGGGTGGTGGGACACTGGAACAGGTTGCCCAGAGAAGCTGTGGATGCCCCATCCCTGGAAGTGTCCAAGGCCAGGTTGGCTGGGGCTCTGAGCAACCTGGTCTAGTGGAAGGTGACCCTGCCCTTGGCAGGGTGTGGGTGGAACTAGATGACTTTTAAAGTCCCTTCTGTCCCAAATCATTCTATGCTTCTGTATTCCCAAAAGAAGAAAGTCAGTTTTCATAGCTGAAGGTGACCTATCCTCCAGCAACAAGAGGGCAGACCTATATGATTACAGTCAGCTGCTCAACCTTCAGAAATCCCATTTTGTCATAGGCACTTTGGAGAATGACTGTGTGCCCATATGTTACTGAACATGTTTTCCCAGTTTTCTTGGTATAGGACATCCTGTCCTATACCAAGGTTTTGGAATTGACTTGATTTATATAGTAAAAGCTTTTAAACTTTTGTTTATTTTAAGTACAAAAAGCCCATGGTACCAATGCTTCTGAATTTTGTTGTTGTCATTCTTAGATTCTACATAAGTTAACAGTACATGGTACATGCCTTGACATGGATAAAACAAACCTGTTCTTTACTATGGTATTGTTTCCTTGCTTTCTCTGAAGCTAGCTAAAAAAAATTCCTATTTCAGTAAACGTTATATAACATTGCATAATATTCTGTCAGTATTCTGTTTTTCCAGAAGTTTCTGGAGTTAATTATTAGAGCCCAAAGGACCGACAGCTGATGTTTTCCTACTTATGTGGAAAGCTCACTGAGGCAGTTTTCAGACTGAAGATATAACTTTACAATAGCCATTGTGCATCGAACTAGAGGTCTGTAGATAATCTGTAACCTTTTCTCTGTGTTTTTTTCTGGTCAATTAATCAGGGACTGATATGGGGGACAGTACTGTTTACCATCTTTATTAGTGATCTGAATGGTGGGGTGATGGGCCAGCATGTTCAACAGGCATGTGAACTCCCACACAGTGAGCTGGGGAGTGTCTGATACTGTGGAGGACAGGGTTGATAGACAGAGGCACAAGCTGAAAAGATGATCTGACAGGAAGTTTGCTTATCTCTCCTCCCTCTTTATGATTACCTGTAATAATCCATGTTGCAGTGCAGGTTTCTGTGTAAGTCCATTGGTCACCTGTCTCTATTAAAGTATGCAATCATTTATTTTCTGTTATCCTTCGTCTTTTCATCTTGCTGTCTCCTAATAGGTAAAATACTCATACAAAAGGGCTTCTGTTTCTTTCATAGACTTGCTTAGTGTCCTTTGAAATAGTATGCACTTTATTTCCTAGTTTTCTTTCAGCAGAGTGCCTTCTTATCCATGTGATCAGTGATGTCCACAGAGAAATCTGGTTGTTTTGTGAGGCAGGAATTCCTTTAACAAACATTATGTTGAGTCTTTGTCAATGTCATATTTATTCAGGTCTCCACTACTTCTTCCTAACTTTTTTTATTGTTTTGCCATGTACAAGTGTTGGGCAACCTTCATACCTCAACTGTCGATCTAGTTTTAAGCAGGAGATTGCATGAGGAAGTTGATATAATCCCTTGTATCTTTTAGCCCCTTGAAATCTTCATGAATAACAACTAATGTTGGCAAGTCGTTCCAGTTCATTTTATCTAACACTTTCATGGCCTGTTCTGCAGTCACTTTGATTCCACAGATTCTCCGAGTACATCACCGAGTACCTAGGTACATTCTGGAGTGGAGATCACTTTGCTTTCCTTTGTAGTTGAACCCAATCACAAAGAACTGTTCTTATTTTCAGTCAAAGGAATAGAACAAAAGTGTGGTAAGGAAGTAACTGAGTACATCAGGGTTATAACTCCTGAAGAAATGGACTGTAATAGCTGGTATTTTACTGTATCTTTAGTGGAACTGATATTATTCTCCATGGTACTGAAAAAGCATGAGCTGTCCAAGAGAGAGATTTTAAGAAAAGTGAAAAACTGTAGATATGGAGTTCAGTATGCTACTGTTCCATGACACTGGTCTTAGAATTTTGTCTGTAGGCTAGCAGTGTCTTTGGGGAAGCTGTTTTGTGGATTCATTGACTTGGAAGTCCTCAGATGGCTTCTTCAAATACATCAGTAACAAAAGAAAAACTAAGGATGATGTGGACCTGTTGCTAAATGGAGGGAGGACCCTGCTAACAGAGGACGCAGAGAAGGCAGATTTACTGAACTTCTTGGTTGCATCGGTCTTCACTGACAAGACCAGCCCTCAGGAACCTCAGACCCAGGAGGCCAGGGTAAAGGAATGTTGGAAGGAAGACTTTCCATTGGTCAGGGAGGATTGGGTTAGAGAACACCTAGGTGAACTTGACATCCATAAATTCCGTAAGTCCCTGGGCCCCGACAGGATGCATCCGTGAGTGCTGAGAGAGCTCACAGATGCCATAGCAAGGACACTCATGATCATCTTTGAAAGGTCATAGTGATTAGGAGAGGTGCCTGAGGACTGGAAGAAATCAAATGTCACCCCAGTCTTCACAAAGGGCAAGAAGAGGGACCCAGGGAACTACTGTCCTGTCAACCTCACCCAGCATCACCCTGGGAAGGTGATGGAGTGGCTTGTTCTGGAGACCATTTCTATCCACAAGATAGATGGATGGATGACAAGAAGGTGATCAGGAGTAATCATCTTGGATTCACTAAAGGTAAATCATGCTTAACCCACCTGATTGCCTTCTATGATGAAACAAGTACCTGGATGGAAGAGGGGAGAGCAGTGGATATTGTCTACCTCGATTTCAGCAAGGCTTTCCACACTGTCTCTCGCTACATCCTCGTAGTCAAATTCAGGAAGCGTGGACTGGCTGTGTGGACGGTGAGGCAGATAGACAGTTGGCTGAACGGCAGATTCCAGAGGCTCATGATGAGTGGCACAGGCCCTAGTTGGAGGCCTGTCACTAGGGGTATCCTCCAAGGTACAATACAGGACCCAGTTTTGTTTAACTTACTCATCAGTGACTTGGATGAAGGGCCAGATGCTTCCTCAGCAAGTTTGCTGATGACACAAAACTGGGAGGAGTGACTGATACCCCCGAAGGTTCTGCAGCCCTTCAGAAGGACCTTGACAGGCTGGAGAGATGGGCAGAGAGGAACCTTCTGAAATTCAGCAAAGGCAAATGCAGGGCCCGGCACCTGGGAGGAAATAACCTCATACAGGCTGGGGGCAGACCTGCAGGAAAGCAGCTCTGTGGAGGGGGATCTGGGGGTCCTGGTGGACAACAAGCTGTCCATGAGCCAGCAATGTGCCCTAGGGGCCAAGAAGGCCAGTGGTATCCTGGGGTGGACTAGGAAGAGCATTGCCAGGAGGTTGAGGGAGTTGATCCAATCCCTCCTACTCAGCCTTAGTGAGGCCGCATCTGGAGTGCTGTGTCCAGTTCTGGGCTCCTCAGGACAAGAGAGACATGGGACTCGTGGTGCAGGTGCAGTGGACTGCAATAAAGATGATTAAGGGACTGAAGCATCCCATGTACAAGGACAGGCTGAGGGAACTGGGCCTGTTCAACCTTGAGAAGAGACAGCTGAGAGGCGTCCTCATCAATGTGTACAAATATCTGAAAGGAGGGTGCCAAGAAGACAGAACCAGGCTCTTCTTATCAGTGGGGCCAAGCAATAGGACAAAAGGCAACAGGCAGAAACTGATGCACAGGAAGTTCCACCTGAATATGAAGAGTAACTTCTTTACTGTGTGGGTGGAACAAGTTGCCTAGAGAGGTTGTGGAGTCCTCTGCACTGGAAATATTCAAGAACTGACGACCCAGTTTTGTGCAGCGTGCTCTAGGATGACCCTGCTTTAGCAGGGAGGTTGGACCTGGTGACCCACTGTGGTCCCTCCCAACCTGACCCTTCTGTGATTTTGAGGTGATGGGAAACTACTGGTTGTAACCCAGTAGCAACAGAACTCCGAATAGCAACTAACACTGAGATTTTCAGTTACCTGTAGACATGGACCTTAGTATGCTTCCTTGCAGAAGGATATTTTCTCTGGATGTGTTAAAGGAACTTCACAAGGCTTATTTTGTTTGGGTTGTACATGTGTGGCACTCTTCTAAATAGAAGCATCTCATATACTCTGGACAACATCCATAAAATTAAGAAATATGCGTAGTCCCATTCCCTTCCTCAACTTCAGCATTCAGTCCAAGCTCAGATCCATTTCAACTTATTTGCATTTCCCATGCAGCAGATGCACTGACAGATTTGTTCCAACAAGTCCCTTGGCTGCCTTGTTTCACTGGGTATGTTTTTGGTACCTCTGGGTCTTCCCCTTTCATATGTCTAAGGTGCTAAACGGTTCTTACATTCCTGGCTGTTGCTGCTCCAGTATGGTGCCAGGGCTTGCGTGTTGCCCCTTATGGCTCTTCTTGATGGATGGGAATATCCTTTTTTGGAAGAAGTCAGGTGATCCATATTTGCCTTAAACTCACTCCTTTTCTCTGTGCATCTGAGGCGGGGGGGGGNGGGGGGGGGGGGGGGGGAGAGGAAATCTGAGCACACTCCTTTTAAAATGCTTCTTGGGACCTAGTCTTTGTTTTTTGTTACTTCAAAAATCCTGATACGTTGCAAGCTTTGAGAAGTTACCCCGTTTTCCAGAATTTTCTCCCTTGCAAATTAATTTGGTACTCACTTTAGACTTGAAACTTGGCACCACTGTTGAGTAATAAAATTATGAATTGTGGTGTAGAAGCTTGCGTTATAACTTGCACAGAGCGAAGCAAACCTCCTGCTAAACTCTTCTTAGTTTACATCCTGTACTGTGGAGAAACTGCCATGGATGCAGAGTCCTGTGCTCTGACAGCTGTGAGTCTGGAAGCATATGGTATGCTGCCTGGGCACAGAGTTGCACCTCGTTACTTTCAATTAGTCACTGACTCACTGCCCCTTTCCCTGTAGTTCCATAGGTATTGTAGGTTAAGTTGTGAGCTTCTGGTTTGTGTTAAGCATCTTCCACTCCATACAAGTTCTTTTTCTGGTAGCAGCTCAGCTGATACTCAGCCTACACTTGGTGCTCTGTGCCCCTAGAGTAGCCTAATTCTTTCTCTTGGATTTATGCAGAAAAATTACTCTTAAACGATTTTCATCTGGATGTAGAAAAGGTGATTATTTCAGTAAAAGTATCAAATAGTTTTGAATTGACAGCTTTTAGTCATTGGGGCTAGGTTGTTATGAAAAGTGAAAGAAATACACAGTCATGTACAGTTGTGGTCTTTAAGGTATGCTGTGGAGGCCAGGAGTACCACAGAATAGACTAAAGAGGTAAATTAAAATATTGTGAAAATTTTGTTACATTAATAATTAATGATATTACTATCACTAATGATATTCTGCTTTACGAAGAAAATTACACTTGAACATTTTATCACACGAGCAACAGCACTATCATGAAACAGCTGTGGTTTCAGGTTTCTTTTCTGTGAACCCTTGCATAGTGAAATTGGCTTTAAGTTAAGCTTGGCTATTGCTTTATAAAGTTCTGTACCTTAGTGATAAATGAGTCAGACTAGCATTTCAAGTAGCTGAAGGAAGATGCTTTTTACTGACATAGCTGAAAATCAATTGCTCTTTTTCAATGGAATCTTACCTTTCATATTTCTGAGATCTGATTAATGACTTTTCTACAGATTAAACAAATTTTTGTAGTTCTCCATTAGAATGACTATTAAATCAAAACTGCCTCTCTGTGATCCTGCACAAGAAGAATTAGAGCAGCTTTCTTGCTATTCAGCATTGTTAACAGATGGTTTTAGACAGATTAGGTAGGGAAATCCCCAAAGGATGATTTATGAATTAATGATTGCAAACAACTCTGATTATAGTTTAGTAAAACTGCTGTATGGTACTATGAGCCTATGGCTTTCTGCATGGATTTATTTTACATTTCTTAATTCATTGACAAAGTGTAACCCTTGCTAGCTAGAACTTTAAGTTCTTTTTTTTCCTCATTGAGTTATATTGCATTCCATTAATAGCCTTCTTTAAAGCTAATGATGTCAGTGAGCAGTGATATGGATTCTAGCGCCAACCTATTACTAATTCATCTACTTTAGATACTGAATGGGTTTTTTTTTCTTTTATGCATAAGATAAATTCTCACATGGTAAGATAACTCCTAAACATCAGTTACAGCAGTAATGTAGGAGCAAAGCCTAAAGTTCTTTCAGATGTATATGGAAAAATAAAAAATATTATACTGTTGCTTTTGTCTTAGAGAAACATGTTTGTATCAAGCAGAATGAGTATAACCATTTAGAACCACACCAATCCTGTATTTTCAAATAACAATAAAGCAAAATTGTTCTGTAATAACATAATCTTGTAAACATGGGTTTTGTGATGGTTATTTTTGTTTGTTTATTCACAGGTGTGAAAATGGTTTAGAAGTAGAAGGGTAATACTGTTCATTGTTGGAAGTGCTTACCATGTAGGAGTTAGACTGGTGTATGGAGCGCTCCCTTTTAGTTATCAAAGATTTTGTATTGTATCTCCATGTTACATTTAAGTGTTCTTAAATTTTCCAACTGAATGAATTTTTGTTGTCCTTGAGCTAGTCAATGAAGCAACCAAAAAAAAAAATACAGGCACTTTAATATAAATAAGGTGATAGTTCCTGGATTATATGAAGGTTTCGTTTTGCACTCGTGTAGGTGGATAGCGGTAGGATTTGCATAGCCTTTTCCATAGCATGCTATAGTTCTCTTCTAATCTCTAGAGCAAGTATGTGCTTTTCAAAATGGAATACCAGGTGTTGCTCTGAATTGAAGTGGTACACCAAAATGCTGCTAAGGAAGCCTTCTCTGAAAAAGGCTGTAGGAACCCTCCTGGCTGGCAACATTCCATGCAAGGTGGATTGAATGGCTGGTATTCATGCCATGGAAGCTGCCTGTTTATGGAACTAACAAGCAACTTTTGCTGCATCTTCAGGAGCCGATCCTCTTTTGAATAGAAAGAATTCTCAATTGGTGATACTAATATGTTGTCTGTACTACATTCTTTATTACAATGTCTGAATTTTTAGTTCCACGACGGTGGCTTTTTTTGGAAAAAGCAGCTCAGAGCATTGTTTGCACAAGTAGTAGATGGTTAGGTACATTAACAAAGGCAAGTTACAGAGAAAAGCCACTTTTAACATTTGCCAGTCCCTGGTTTTGAGGTTACTTGACTGTGTTAGTAAATTGAGTTATTTCTCAGACACGCATCTCTCTGGTGGTGAAAACATGCCTGCATTTGTTCTGACCACATTTAAAAGTGTACTTTAAACAATGAACTTCACTCTCAGTTGGGTTTTCTTAGGATTGATTGAGCCCAGGATTTCTACACGCAGAATGAAAAAAGATAATAGCTTTGTTTATGAAATCTACCCTTTTAGGTAAGGAGTTAGTGAACTGGAGGGTAACAGGAGCGGGATGAAAATGTACTGCCTTGTGCGCCTCAAAACCCAATTATTTGGTCATTTAGCTGATGTTCACCCAAGACAGCAGTTGAGTTAGCCAATTTTACTTCTGCCTGCATTTTATTATAGGTAAACACATATTTTCTGATGTTCCATGTACTTGTTGATGTGTGTATTATATAATCAGAAGAGGTTAAATTGACTTCCAGTTTGAAAAGCTGTTTTTGCCAACTTGCGTCAAGTTGCCCAAAGGTGCAAATTTTGGTGCAAATTTCAGTTTGTGAAATTCCATACATCTGTATAAAAAGAGAAGAAAGCTTGATCTTAAATTGTCTGAAAATTAAGGTCTTTATGATGGTCACTAATTTCTGTAGACATTCTGAAGGTACCTTTGTGCAGGGGAAGATAGGGCAGTAGTTCCTCTGACTTGGAAGGCATGTGGCAGTAAGAGTAAACAAGGTAGCTTTGATCAGTGGTCAAGCCTCACTTAGCATTTTCCAGTGATCATTTTCTTCTCTTCCATGTGTGGAAAAAAGAGGGCAGGATAGCAGCAGTGCAGGTCAGTTTTTGTGTACTTTTCTGCTTCACCTCTGCAGATCAGTGGGGATTCCTGATTTTAAGAAGTCTGTGAAAGGTGAACATTAAAAAGAAAGCATATTTTTCCTCTTCAGGAGTGTTGCTTCAGTAACATTGCTAAACTAATTCAATCTTCCACATAATATCTAAGAAGGCTGCAAGAATAGTGAGAGCTGCATTCATTCCTTTTTTTGGGGGGGTTTTGTTCTTGTTTTTTATTTCTCCCAAGTTCCTTTTCACAAAAACTTGCAAAAAGAAAGAATTGGAAATAATTTAATCCCACTGAAGAAAAAAATTCCTAAAGTTTTGCTTTGAGAAAAGAACACCCCAAACCAAATCAAAACCCCAAGCAAGCAAACAAAACTCAAAAAAAAAAAAAAAAATCACTCAAATCCCCAAACCCAAAATAACCCACACTCAAGGAAATAAATTGATGTCATCAAAATACTACGCCTCATTTGAAAAAGTTCATCTGTATCACATTTTGGATAATCATTTTCTCAGTGGTGCAGTTTGGATCTTGAAATTTAAAGGCCCTTCGTCTTCTAGGAATGCATTCAGCACAAAGAAGGGGTATTCACTACTATAGTATACTCTTGCTGTGAGCTGAGTCTTTTGATCTCTTAAAAATTCCAAGAATGTCTAACAAGTACATAGTGATGGTACTAATAGTCTGAGGTGTGTATTTCAGTTTGAAGTTGTGTACTCTTCTCCTTCTTGAAGAACTTTAAAAAGAGTGGGTTTTGAAGGAGATAAACAGGACTGTTTTCACGCTTTCCAGATAATATTTCCTTTTGTTGAAGCTGTTGTGCTTGTGAGAAGTACATAATTAAATGTTGTAGTGTTTTAAAATTAATAAATAATTTTATAATAAATGCACAATTTGCAGTTCACCAAAAATTCTGGTTACAACTGCAGTATGGCTAATACCACATTTGCTTGTTTCACTCCCACGATTTTTTTAGGCAAGTAGGTAAGTTGGTTGCTATCAGATATAAAACATTAGGTCAGGCATACCAGATACCAGACCTGATTTGATAGTGCTGCTCTTGTGTTGCTAGACAGCTTCTACTTGTCACTGCAGGTCCTGGGTTGTTCCTTCACCTTTTCAGAGGTGGCTTACCAGCTTGTTAGACACTGCATGTGAAAGTTAGCCTGAGGCTCCGCTAAGCGTGTCAGCGTTTGCCCACAGATAAGTGAACCAGCTTACAGGTTGTTAAAGTTGTTTATTTAATTTGCTTCCCTGAAGGCTTTTATGAAGAATGTGTATAAAACCAATGAGAAGGTATTCTAAAGAGCTTTCAGGTAAGGGTACAACTAGAATAGGCTCAATGCAACAATTTTAACAGTACTCAGGAGTCTTGGACATGGGGCATATTTGTACTGCCCTTCTAGACACCAGTGCATAGGCACTACAAGGAGAACACCTAAATGGGGTAGCTGGATCACACCACTTGCTGGAAGCTGGTTTTTTATGCAAGTGTTGACTCAGGGTCCTGAACGATGTGTTGAGGACTGTGTGACTTCTGCAAGAAGAGTTTGGTTGCCCCTTTGAATAATAACATATTCAGTTGTTCATAAAGCAGTGGCAACTGTCTCAAATAATGTTTTCAGGATACATCCAGTATGGGTTCTTAGAGTTAACTAGTGCATTAGTAATCAATGCAGTTAAATTCTATTTTGTTTAGTCTTTTCCAACCTTCTAAAACTTTAAAAATTGAGTTTCTACAAAGTTCATTTGTGCAATTTTTCTACAAAATGAAAAGAGATAAGACTTTCCAATTTTAAAAACTCAAACGTTAACTAAATTTCTGAAACATATTTTATTGCTTGAAATAATGGAAATCTTAAGCATTTTCTACTAATGCCTGGACAGGCATCTAATCTTAACAGAGTTCTGATTTCTAGGACAGGTAAGCAGGTAGTCCTTGTTCACTTCTCAAGATCCCTGAGGCTCGTCTTGTGATGAGAAGTCTGTGTGACAGTTCTGCTTGTAGCCCTTATGGACAGGATGTCAAATGCCAGCTGCTGCCTCTCTGCTCTCTCGCATGCATGGCTGTGTTCTGTAGCAGGTGTGGATTTTGGAACAACATGTGCTGCTCTCAGGCTAATGAGTCTGAAGACCTGGTTGTCCTTAAGTAGTATGCAAAAGCTAATGAAAGACAGTACTTAAATTTTAATATTACAAGTTCACTTCTGCCTTCAGTCTCAAGATGAACTAATGAAAGTGCAGGCTGTGTGGGAAAGGCTTTTTGACCAAGATTTTTATATGCCCTATCAAATGCAACCAAATTTACCATACGGCACTCTTCTATTGTAGAAACTACCTGAAAGGTGGTCATAGCAAGGAGGGGGTCGGTCTCTTCTCCCAGGCAAGTAGTGACAAGGAAAGGAGACATAGTCCTAAGACTTGCCAGGGGAGGTTAGATTGGACATTAGGAATAATTTCTTCACAGAGAGGGTGATAAGATACTGTAGTGGACTGCCCAGAGAGGTGGTGGGATCACCATCCCTAGAGGTGTTTAAGGAAAGACTGGACATGGCCCTTAGTGACATGGTCCAGTTGACATGGTAGTGCTCAATCATAGGTTGGACTCAACAATCTCAAATGTCTCTTTCAACCTGACTGATTCTGTGATTCTTCCCAAGTATGTAGTGCTACTGCATTTTCTTAGCAAAAGCTTTCCGTTCTCGGTATTACATTTTTTTTCAGACAAGAATTTTCTACTGTTGTGAAGTTAATGGAAGGTAGAAAGCAGAGAATACACAAAATGAAATAAGAGCTGTTACTCTCAGGCTGTTAATCCTCATTGCATAGAGATAACATCTTGGTTTTTTTCTATCAGGAAAGCTGATTAATATGAGTGTATTGGGCTTTTGTGACAAAGTTCTGATGACAGGGGATGCTACAGGGATGGCTTCTCCAAGGAGCTGCCAAAAGCTTCCTCTACGACTGACAGAAAATGCCAGCTGTCCCCAAGATGGACCTGCCACTGACCAAGGCCCAGCCCATCAGCAGTGGTAGTAGTGTTTCTGTGATAACTTATTTAAGAAGGGGAAAAAATGCTGTGCAGAAGTAGTTGAGGCCAGATTAGGGAGGCATGAGAATATATGAGACGAACAGCTCCACAGATGCCAAGGTCAGCAAACAAGCCAGGGGAGTAGGTGCTCCAGGCATTGGAGCAGAGATTCCTCTGCAGCCTGTGGTGAAGACCATGGTGAGGCAGCTGTGCCCCTGCAGCCCATGAAGGACCCCACGCTGGAGCAGGTGGATGCCCAAAGGAGCATATGGAGGAAGCATACGGAGAAAGGAGCAGGTTCAATGACATTACACTGCCGGGCACTTATGCTGGAGCAGTCTGTTCCTGAAGGACTGCAGCAGTGGGAGGGATCCATGCTGGAGCAGTTTGTGAAGAACTGTAGCCTGTGGGAAGGACTCATGTTGGGGAAGTTCATGGAGGACTGTCTCCTGTGGGAGAGACCCCACGCTGGAGCAGGGGAAGGAGACCTCTTTCTGAGGATGAAGCAGCAACAGAAACAATGTTTGATGAACTGACCATAGCCTGCATTCCCCATCTCCCTGCACTGCTGGGGGAGAGTGGGTAGAGAACTGGGAATGAAGTTAAGCCTGGGAAGGAGGGAGGGGTGGGGGGAAGGTGTTCTTGTGATTTGTTTTACTTCTCATTATCCTGTTCTGATTTGATTGGTAATAAATTCAGTTAATATCCCCAAGTGAGGCTGTTTTTTGCCCACAAGGGTAACTGGTGAGCGATCTCTTCCTGTCCTTGCCTCAGCCCACAAGCCTTTCATTTTATTTTCTCTCTCCTGTGCAGCTGAGGAGGGGAGTGATAGAGCGGCTTTGGTGGGTACCTGGCAGTCACACAGGATCAACCCACCACATAAGAGGTAGTAACAAATACTGCTCCTTAGAGTCTAAATTATCCTTTGTATAATGCGGGCACTTTCCTAGGGAAGGAGATGGATAGGGTATCTTCCAACGCAGCTTCTTAGTTTAACTCTTATGTTTGTAGCAGAGGCTGTGAAATAGCTACATTTCCTCTGGTTTTATTTACAGATGTCTATAAATACTTCCTGAAACCCAGTCTCTTAAGTATCACTTAATTCTGTCATGCAAGACTTAATTACACTGACAATAAATAGACATTAGAATATTTTTAGCTAAGCATGCTGTCATGATGCTTCCTGTGCATGAGCATATAACGACTTCAGTGTTAGTATCTGAAGGCCCTTAAAGAGATCTGAAAACAGCTGCTCAAAAACTGCCACAACTGAACTTGTTTCCTTAAAGATGAAGTATATCGTGATACATTATGACTGTACATGTTAGTTTTGGTAAAGTAATTGGGAAAAGGCCATTATTTTTCTGTGGCTTCTTGTAAAAAGTGACAAAAGATTGTAACGCCAATTTCTTGAGACTGCACACTCCTTAAATTGCTTGTCTCAAATCTCGGATAAGCATTCCATGGCAGCAGTGTAAGAGCTCACATTAAACAGAGGGTGAGTACCATCAAAAGGAGTGTTTCCTTTCTGGGACCCGATCAGTAAATCCTTAAGTAAACAGCATGTAACGTATTACTCCTGTTCAAAGAGACTTGCAGGTAATTTTTTTCAGCAGTTAACTCCTGTCCAAATACCACAGATGTTGGTCACTGGGTAATACATGATCAGAATACAACAGATTAAATATTTGGGAGGTACTAAGCTTAAAGAAGGGCTTAGGTGATGTTCTGGGACTTGAAGTGGTTTCCTTAATTTAAAAAAAAAAAAAAATAAAGAAGCACAACAATAACAGTTCTGGTCTGGTTGCAACTGGATGGGCTGCTGGGGAAAAGCAATTTCTTGTAATCTGAAATATCTTAAATGCTGCACATTTTACTAGTTCACTTTTTTATAGGTTCTTAGGGTTTCTTTGGAGGTAGATGATTGTTGGGGAGAAAGTTCCTTGTTAGGTTTCTTGTGGGTCTTTGCTTTTCTCCATTTAACCTGTCTAATTTAACCTAGTTTTAAATGTTTATAAGTCAGGAGCAAAAACTTTATCCTTCATTGTAGAAATCTAGCTTATTTGCCTTTTAATGCTCATTGTTGTGTTTTATCCTGAGGCAAGAGTAGTATTGTGTGCCTCTACCCAACAACCCTTCAGTTTCAGTGCCTAGGGTATTTTTTTTTTTTTTTACTATGGTCTGAACTGCTAAATAATCTTTGTGCTGCTTATTAGCATCTCAAGTTCGTTCAGTTTGTCACTTAACATGCTAGTGAAATTCCTCTCCTTACTCAGTTAAGATCTTGCTTGTTAGCTTTTTAACTGATCGTTAATTACGTGCTTGAATAAGCCTTGAAAACAATATGAAACTGCAGTTGCTATTGCCTCTGCTTTTCTAAAACTTTATTTGAAATGGAGGACATAGCTAGAAATACACCTGTCACTCTTAACACTTCATGATAGAAAGAGTAAGATACTTCTCAGAATTGCACGTTCTCCTTGTTTGCATAGCAGTGTTTACTGCAGGTGGCAGGTTATGAGAAGCCCATCTGTGTCTGAATAGCTTTTCTTGTGCCTTTGACGTTATTAAGCATTTTACATTTGGTTTATGTCTAACTCATGATTCTAGAACCAAAACCAACCCTTTTTACTTTAGCTGATTTATATTTTATATCTTTCTCTGTCTCTTTCATCATGACCTACCTATTCCTATTTCAGGGCTGTTTGTTACTTTTTTATAGTAGACATCCTATGCAAATCTAATATCAGTACAGGCTGCATTTGCTACATAATGTTGATGACACCTGAAAGTGGTGTTACATGAAGCTGTGATATGTTTCAAACTTCTTGACAAACTTCTGTTTTAGTTTTTTCACCATGGTTGTTTTTAGCTGGTAATCCATAGTTTTTGACTTTTCTTAAAAAAAAGAGAGAGCTCAACAAACTTCCCTCCATGCCAATGTTGTGGTAGTTACAGTAGTAGCCCTAAGTTAGCCAGTCAGAGAAGAAATTATATTATCCATCTAAGAATCCATTATTCCAGGAGGTATTTGCAAAGGCTCAGCTGCTGTGTATAACCATAGGCATCCAAGCACAGTTTAATTTGTGTATACAAGCTACTCCAGTGAGTGTCTAAAGTAGGTCAGAGAATCACAGGCTGGTTTGGGTTAAAAGGGACCTTTCCAGGCTATCTGTTTCTACCCCCCAGCCATGGGTAGGGATACCTTCCACTAGACTAGGTTGCTCAAAGCGTCATCAAAGCCCCAGATTGTTCAAAGCACCTAGCCTTGAACTCTTACGATGGTGGGGCATTCACAAGTCAGGGAAGCCTCACTACTTCTGTTGTAAAAAATTTCCTCTTTAGGTCCAGTCTAAAACCACCCTCTTTTAATTTAAAACCATTGACCTTTCTACTGTCACTATAGGCCTTGATAAAATGTCTTTCTTCATCGTTATTCTAAGCCTCCTTTATGTATTGAAAGGGCACTATAAGGTCTCCCTGGACTCTTTTCCGGGCTGAACGATCCCAGCTCACTCAGCCTGTCTTCGTAGGAGAGGTGTTCTGTCCCCCTGATCATCTTCATTGCTCTCCTCTAGACTCACTTCAGCAGGTCCAACTCCTTCTTATGTTGGGGACCTCAGAGCTGGATGCAGCACTCCAGGTGAGGTCTCACCAGAGTGAAGGAGAGGAGGAGCATCAATCCCTTGACCTGCAGGCCACACATTTTTTGATGCAGCCCAGGATGCAGTTGGCTCGTGGACTGCGAGCATGTCAGCTCACATCCAGTATTTCAAGCACCAGTACCCCAGTCATTTTCTGGGATTGTTCTCAATCTGTTCATCCTCCAGCCTGCATTGATACTGGGGATTGTCCCAGCCCCAGTGCAGGACCATGCATTTGGCCTTGCTGAACTTCATGAGATTAATATGACACTGGTGATGGACCTGTCAAAACAGCTCCTGATTCTTGCTTAACCTTATGGGAAGGTGGGGGTGGGGGAGAGAGGGTATGCGTTTGGTTTTTCTCCTTCAAAACTGATGATGCCCTCTGAAGAGGGTGGTAAAGAAATAGTAGAAATGTAAAAGGCACTCATGTTTCTGGAAGTGTTTTGTAAGATTTTAATAAAGCAGTTTAAGCTGTGGCATCTTCATGATTTTTGTTATTTGCATACCTCTGCAGTCACATAGGAATTAAAATAAATGCCCTTGGTGATTGTAAGAGACAGTGGGATTCCTTTCACGCTGCAGTGTGATTTGCATATGCATTTTTGTCAGGGTTATGCAGAACATGTTTAAACTTTTACTGGCGGAAAATGCTGTGGGAGGTAAACTTGCAGCCAGTATGTAAATTTGCAGTTTGTCTTAGGCCAGTGTTATTTTGTATACACTTATGAGAAGTCAGTAACTCTATGAATGTAATATTAACCCAGTATTGGATTGCTGTTTGCTTAAAAAGCAGTTGAGGAAAGAAAGTTGTGACCCTCTATGAAATTGGTTTTCCTCAACGTTTGGACCAATGCTCTCAGTAGGCTTGCTGGCCATGCCTAATCAAGAATTCACCAGCTGAGATTGTTAGATTTTGGGTATTTGTTAATTTAGTATACCTGAAGCATGTACTATGCGAGAATTCTGGAGAGCCGCACAGTGCAGCTGGTTGTATTACCAATTTCATATTGATCTGAATTTCCACTGAAGTGGTGGTAATTGTGTGTTTTGAGGAATGTCATTCCTCCCCTCAAATGAACCTAAATTATTTGCTCAGTAAACAATAGTAATAAAAGTAATAAGACTGTTTTCATCATCATAAGATCTTTTCATTGGAAGCGCATCTGGAGTTCATAGGCTTTGGGGTTGAAATTTGATGACTTCTTACAAGGGGACTCTTACACGGACAGATTTGTTGTATGAATTACAGTAAGTGGCTTTCCTTTAGACCTTGTGGCTTAGGTACAAGTTGGAAAAATAGGGCATATATAAGGCGGCAGTGGACAGACTAAGCATTTCTGTACTGATATTTTGTACGAGAACAAAATACTTTTCCGTTCTCATAGCAGTTCTTCCATAGGACAGCACTGTTCTTTTTTTCCATCCTCTCTCCTTCAGTGTGCAAAGCACTCTATGAAGTATTGACATGTTCCTTTGCAAAGAGTTTAATACTGGACACTTGGCTGAACCAACTCTTGGCCTTCAAAACTAGCCTCAGAAAGGTATTAAAAAACACCTTTTTTTTTCCCTTAGAAAGACAACTCAGTGACATCTGAAGGGTAAGCCTTGGTCACTGATCACATCATGAAGCAGAACAGTTCCTACAATGCTTCCTACTATGTCCTTGGATCTCATGTGAGCATTATAGGTACAGCTTGTATGCTCTTCTCCAACCATAGTCTTGACTAGTGGGAGAATGTATGAGTGAATGATGGTTTGTGGGTTTTTTTTTTGGTTTTTTTTTGGAGGAGCGGCAAAGACATTTGTGATTAGGCTGATGTAGCTGAGGTGTTCAGACACTTAAGAAATTCATGTATTTCTGAGATTCTGTCAGCAAACATCCTTGAGTGCCTGGGAATTTGGCTTACAGTAGAGTTCTGTGGGCATTTTAAAACCACACTGCTGCTGAAAGGAGCACTTCTGCCCATCTTTCTCCAGTCTGTGCCTTTTCCCTTTTGCCACCTGAAGTATTCATGGAGCTATGCAGTGAAGTGGACTGGAAACCTGATTATGGGAAAAACTAAATTAACAAGCATCACCTTCTCCACCATTCAGGTTTAACCCACATCAGATAAATTAATTGCAAACATGACAGTGGAAGGCAAGGACAGGCAGGACTCTCTTTTTTGGGCTTTTATGGTGATTTAGGATGTTTGAAACTACACAGTTTAACTTCTGTCCTGCTCCTCACAAGAGAACAGTTGTCGCACCAAAAACAGCTGATCTCTGGTCCGTGTGGTCCAAGAGGGAACGTATAACATGATGGAGTGGGCAGAAAAGCTAAGCCAGGAGTTCAGAATAGGAATGTCCTCACAAATTGTTTTACTGATAATTTGCATCTAAATGTCAATATTTTTCTAAATTCTAGAAACATGTGCAATTGAGTTCAAGTTACAAGTACGGTGGATACTTTAATGGGGAAAGGACCGTGTCTGTAGTGTGAAAGGCTTTTCAGACCCCAGGGAGCTTATTTTAATACTGCAAACAGGAGGGAAGAAAGTAAAAATTCTTCAGTTCATTTGAGATAAACTGAGATCACAGCAAATGAGCAACCTTTTTTATTCTCTGAGAAGTTAAATGATACTTCATGACTCAACGCTAAATGTTCTTACTGAAGTATGCTAAAAATCAATTACAGAGTTCAGTTCAAAACTTGCCTTTAATGGTGAAGTTAAAATTTTCTAATAAATAACTCTTCTTGTTTGCAGATAACTACTCTTATTAATCATAAGGATAAACCAAAGCGTTCAGACAAGACTCTGCAAGCAATTCAGCGAGTGGGCCAAGCAGTTAACCTGGCAGTTGGAAGATTTGTTACAGTGGGTGAAGCCATAGCCAACGAAAACCATGAATTGAAAGAGGAAATGAGTGTTGCTTGCATTGAGGCAAGGAGAGCAGGTATGTAGTTACTCATAAAATTGTACTAGTGCCATTTTTGGCACACTATTTTTAGTGTCAGGAATAACGTAAGAACTTTATTATTTAACTGCTTCACCCTCTTCTGCTGGTTCATTCAAGGCCTGATCTGTTACCTGATTTTGTCACTTACTTAAATTACTGTCATCTTATGAACAGGGAATAAAATTGTGTGTTGGCTCTGATTTTTATAGGATCATTTGCCACAAGGAATTACCTGACTGCTCCTTTATTTTACGATGTTATTAAAGACAAAGAGCAGAGTGTTGGGAATACAACTTTACAGTTTATTCCTACCAAGCTAAAACAGTGGAGTATTTAAAATTGAGTGTTACGCTATTGAGGTCACTGCATTCTAAATCTGAATGTCTGAATGAAGGTCAGTGTCAACCCATATTTCATCAGGACTCAGTAAGATGACTCACATCAGTCATCTGATGACTCTCCACAGTGGAATGAAAATCATATTGTGTTTGCCTTTTTGCTGGATTCAAGTTTTGTTGCAAACTTGCTATGTGTGTGAACTGAATGTAAAGTAGGGATAATTGAGTTGCTTGCTGTCACCCTCCTTTTCACAGAAGCCTCTGTCTAGGCAAATAGGGGGTTATGTTCTCTGATAACATAAGAGAATGTCAGTGTTGTGCTAGAAACTACTTTCCTGGATATTAAGTACTAATTTGTATGATATTTCAGTGACTCTCAGTAAATCTTACATCTCCAGTGCAGCCTTCAAGACTACTTCTAGTAGAATGTTCCTTTTGTTGTTAGCGGGGTGAGGTTTTGGTTTTTCTTTCAAATACCTTTGGATCATAGGAAGTTCTACTTGAAGCTTTCCCAGTTGGAGCAGGTGGATGTGGCTACAAGTGTGTGATAGACTTCCTGCTTACTGTGGCTTCAGGGAGACAATCTTGAGCTTCTGGATGTGGAGGCAAATAAATGACCCTTCAACACTAATGTCTTGATGACTGCAGAAAGGAGCAGTACTCTACTCGAAGACAGGGATTACTGTACTTAAAACCATTCTGTTAAGTTAAATAGTGGACTTGTGGGTGGGTGTTCGTTTTTTATCTTTTAAATAATCTCAGAATCCTGAAAAGCCTGTCTTTTGCTGTCCTAACTGTTGTATTTCTTGCCGATTCACTGCACTGGCCTCAGACTTTGGGGATGCAGGTCATACTATTATTTGTGATTAAAAGAAAAAAAAAAGCTTGGAAATTGGGCATGGTACTGTAAGAAATCCTCTGAAAATCCCTCAACAATGAGCCACAATGTCTAGAAACATGCTGACAATGAATGATTGTTCTTGTGATTTGAAGGACTATTCTGGATAAACTTTAGACTGAAAATTCCTAGTCGCTCCAGTAAACTTGGCCGCAAACAGAAATGTCCTAATTTAAAAACATTCCAGCTGTTATGTGAAGCATGTGTTTTCTCTTCAGAGATCCAAGTAAAGTGCTGACAAGCCAAAATTGCAGAAGTTCACATCGATAATCTCAGATGCTAGAAGAGCCGTGCAGTCTGAATGTTTCTTGACTTGCCATTTATGCTGTAACAAAGTGTTTTTTCTTCCTACCAGTGTATCCAGGAGGATCTCAGAATCTAAAAATAGTCTGCGGTATTTTATCTCAACAAAAGGCTATAGTTTTTTACATTGTAAGTTTTATTTCCTGTTACGCAATAATGTGCCTCAGTCTAGAGGGCTGAAGATATGGATTGTTTACATTTCTGTCAAGCCTCACATTTACCTTGGCATGGGCCAGTTTTTCTCTGTGAGCTTTGCATTTGAGAGCCAACTGAAGACTTATATGGGAAATTCAGTATAGCAAACATGTCTGCTGCTGTTCTTTTTTGTTTGATGGGGTATTTTTGTGACAGTATTATCTCTGTGGGCAGCTCAGTGTTGGACAAGGTAAAGCAGTCCTTTGTTGCAGATAAATTCTTATGGATAAATGTCCTCTGAATTCAAATTCTGAACATGGTTGCTCAAGTGCCATTTTTAATAACTTTGGTGTTTCCAAGCAAGTAAAAAAAAGTTCCTGAACAATTATAGCCAAGAATATTGACATGTATAAAAGAGTCCTATGTTCTGGAGGCATAGGCAGCAGAAAGCCCTTGCTGTTGAGGGCAGAGTGTGTTGTAGAGCTGTTAATTATTCTTTTTAGTTGATAAATTAGATTGTGCCTTGGAAATTAAAGGGACATTTTGTTAGGCATAGAAGATAGATTTCAACACTAAAGGATTTAGAACATTAAGCATCTCAGTTGCTAAGAAAAGTAGGGAGTCTTTAAATCAATTGCATATCCTGCAGAGGCTTTGAAGGATGACAGATGTTGTATCTGCCTCTTGTGAAGGGTGTAATCAGTGATCTGAAGTGTTTCAGACTTGTTATGACTATTTCCTTGTAATAAACCTTGTAATTTGATTGACTCAAAATAGAATCATAAAACACTGCAGAGGGTCATGTAGCAGATTTTGCCTAACATTAGTCTTGCACTGTGTCAGTGTTTACAGTGACAGTATAGTAGTGGAACATAACTCAAAAGAAGTGCATTTTAGATGCCCATCTGTGATTTTTTTATCTTTTTTTTTTTTTTTCTCCCTCTAAAACTAGGAAAGACTGGTTAATTTAAAAGAGAAAGCACATGTCAGGAATAAGTTAGTGTCATAACATTTCCAGTATTCTCTGCCAGTTGACTACATAGCCCTAGAGGAAGATGTGGAGTAAAATGAAAGCAATAAATAGCTTTCTATTTTTGCCTTGTCTTTTAGTACAGAGAGGGCTAAATTAAGAAGACTGAAAAATGACAATTTAAGATGAATAAATTAAATCACAGAATAACTGAGGTTGTAAGGGACATTTTAACTTCAAGAATGGAGATCTGCCCTCCTCAGTATCAGACATTCCCCCATTTTGGTATTGTTCACGCACCTGTTGAATGTGCTGGCCCATCATCCTGGGAACAGTTTTGATGTTTCATATCATTCCCAGAGAGACACTGCTGAAAATTGACTGCCCATTGGACTTTGTACCAGTTATCACGATCCCTGAGCCCAACAGTCAGGTGCATTTTCTACCCACCATTTTTCACTTATTCAATCTGTATCTCATGATGAAGTTTTAAGGACATCGTGGGAGATCACGTCAGAGGCCTTGCTGAAGTTGAGATGTACAGCATTCATGGCTTTCTTTTTTTAAAATCGGTGCCATCTCATCATAGAAGGCATTCAGATCAATAAGGGACTATTTACCCTTGCAGGTCCATGCTGTCTCTTCCTGATTGCCTTTCTCCACTTCCTGTGGTAATGGCTTCCAGTATTATTTTAGTAATAATTGTGGAGGCTGATGTGAGGCTGACTAGCCCATAATTGCCTTAATTTTTCTTGTTACCCTTCTTGAAGATGGATGTGGCAGTTGTCTTTCTGTCATTGGAAATCTCTCCCAGTTGTCACAATCTTTCAGTCATGATAGGAGAATTACAGGGACAGTGAACTGCTTCTTTAACATGCTGAGATGTGTTTTATGGACTTGTTCATACCCAGATGGCTTCCCTAACTCAGTCTCTTTACCGTAACAGGTTTTACTCCTGATGGCTTACTCCCAGGGCTTAATTCATGTACCTGTAGTTGCAATCTACAGGCAGAGGAGGAAACCTTTCTTCTATTATCAGAAGTCTCAAATTTCTGGGGCTGTCTGGAGCTTTTGACAGGCAGATGTTGCAGGTCTTTCACATTCTCTGATAAGTTTTTGTATGAGTAGATGCTTCACCTATGACTTGACTCATCTTCAAGAAGATGAATCCCACAGCATAAGAAATGGGATAATAATGTTGTGCATCCTTTTTTGGTTCACTGTATGTTTCTACAGCATTTTGTGTTGTCACATATGTTTTGAAGTCGAAGGAAGAGATTGGGATCAATTTCCTGACAAAGGTGAACAAGTAGACATTGGCATGAACCGAAACGAGTCGGACCGTGGAGAAGGCAATGGCCAAGTGTGTTTTGCTGTTAAATGGTCTCATTGCCTGACTGGAGACTTGTCCTACAGATTCACTTAGTGTACCTGGCTGCCCTTGGTGATAGAATAGTAGCTGTACTTTTATAATTCTTCTTGTTCATTTTTAGGCCCTTAAACTGGGGAGCTCACCATCTCAGACTGTACTCTGTTTATCATGTTTGCATACTTACACTAGAGTGACACTGATTATTTTGAGCGTGTGTGTTATGACCTGGCCTGGTCCTGGCAAAAGTATTGGAAGTTTCATGCCATAATGCAGTACCTGTTTAGGCAACTTAAGAACCCAAGGGATTACAGTTATCAGAGGAGAGAAATCAATACATGAACGCTGTGGAGCTCTGTGGTTTGAAGGACTGTCAGGCCTTGTTCTATAGTATTTGTGTGTGGTATTTGTGGAGTACCAGAATAATGCACCCTCGGGTTTTTCATATAGGAACAGTGGCTTTATCAGGCTTGGAGTATTTTGTCTCTTTAGGTGAATTACCTGAGCTGAGGTTTTGAAGATGAGTCTTAGGGAACTTTTTCAGATGTCCTAGATTTTATATTCAAGGATGATCTATAGGTCAGTTGTAGGTTGATCATCTTGTCTTGCATGCTAACCAAAAGCATGTCTGAGAGCTTGCCTGAGTTCATTCTCCCAGCAGCCCTTCTGTGATAATGGAATAGGAAGCTACCCTGTCTTTCCTCTGTTGTGCTATTATCTAGTGTACTCCAGAAGATTCAATTGGATAAGGTCTGTGATTTTTCTCAGATAAGCAGATGCATTGGCTGCACTGGATGTAGAATTTTTGACTGCATAAGAAATAAAAGTGGTCAGTTAAGCCTACTAGCTATTTAACTAAATGCAAGTTGAATTAGAAGATAATGATGAACTGAAAATCAGTGCATTTTTGCCTTTTTTTTGTCTCCTCTCTCTGTCAACATACTGTTTAGTGTCTCTCCTTTGAATAAAAAGTGCAGTAGTCTCACTATAATGCTTCAGTTATAATTTATAAAGTTACTGGAATCTCTATTATTCATGCCTGAAGACTTCTACAGGAATAGGAAATCTATAAATTATGGGAATGCTAACTGAAATTTGGAAAGTGAAGGGGAATTTGTAGTTCTTCCTTCTGTGCTGCATTCCACTCTTTCAGTGGGTTGATGCTGCAAGTGTGGACACTGATTTGACTTTTGTTATTAAAATCAGAAAAATATCTCCCGTTAATTTCTCCCTCCACACTCCCCAACTCCACTCCCCACTCAAATATCTGTAGACTACTGTAAAAAAAATTGGTGTATGTTACAGATGGAAGAATAAGATAGTACTGAGTAGTAGCCCAAATTTAAATATGGAGAGGGTGCCACCAGCAGTCAGTAAAAGGAAGTGAAGTGAAATAAAAAAGAGCTGTAGGTAGCTCTGAAATAGTTTCATCCCTCAAAGGTAAAAGTTAAGAATGCTTAATGGCCCAGTATCTGTTTTCTAGGTATGAAAAATTAATTTATTTTTTTTTCCTCTAGGTGAAACAATTGCACAGCTTACAGATGTGGCAAGCTTGGATCATCCGGAATCTGATAGCCACATAACAATCTTTACGGACAAAACGGGTGTGGTAAAAGCTGCAAGATTGTTACTTTCTTCTGTCACAAAGGTGCTGGTGTTAGCAGACAGAATTGTTATAAAGCAAATTATAACTTCCAGAAACAAGGTATTTGTAGCTTCTTTTCTATTTTGTTTAACTGATACCTGCAGTCAGTGCAAAAGAGTGGTGGTAAATGAAGTGGTATTTTCATTGTATCTCTAGGGGAAGTCTAAAATAAAAAGATAAAAATCAATGTCTTATGCATGTTTATCTATCAGGTATCTGAAAGGGGGTGACTGTAAGTCAGTAGTATTAAAATAACAATTTTCAGTGACTGCATTTTATGTGACCCATATTTATCGCTCTGTTGACTTAGCATGCTGTAGAAGATACTGTGTTACTACTTATTTAACTTCAGGTTTACTTCTACATACAAGTGTGTCTGTCTGTAAAATGGTCAATAAAAGGTTCTACTTGCTAATGACAGGATGTTTGTACTGTCAGGATCAAGACAAAGAGAGCATTATGGATGTGTCTAAGCAAAAAGCTGTGAGGAATGCATATGAAAGTCTGTGCTATGGATGTGAGGCTTGCAGATCAGAAGCTTTTTATGCAGTTTAACTTAGGTCTTGAAACTTACCATGAATGTACTTAGTTGGTTTAAATAATGTATGAAGGCCCATTTAAACTCAAATGTAATCCATTTCATACAGTGCAGACTTCACTGTCTTGCCTGTAGGATAATCTTCCATTTCTTTTTCTCCACAATGTGCTAAAACAAAAATAGAAAAACCTCATGTTTGAAAAATGAGAACCTGATAAAACCTGTGTTTTTCCATTAATTTGGAACTCACAATCCAGAGCAGTGCCCCCCTTTCCTCTTTTGACTCCTCGTGATGTTGCTATTCTTCTGTCCCAATTTGCTTTCCAGATGTGCTGGTCTCTATTTTGCAGCTCCTAGATCCAAGACACTTATATGAGTCCAGGATTCAAAACCAGTGAAAATAATCTGCTTCTTGTCTGGCTGGCGACTGGGCAGCTCTTACTTGCTGTGTTTGTGCTGTTTTCTTAGCCCAGTGGTCGGTTAAGGTGGCAGCATTTTCATCTATATCAGTTTGATGAAGTTATTTGCAGCTTTGGTCTTTTCTTGCCCCGGAGACGAGAATGGTGTATTTATTACCTTTTGCTGCTTTTCTGCTGTCATCTGCAGCCTACAGTGCAATGATCCTAATTACTATACCTTTCCAAAAGTGACTGGTGGAAAGGGGGTTAGGTTACAGAGCAACTGTGCAAGTGTATATATCATGAAAGGATAAGGAAGAATATATCATTTCAGCAGCAAGCGTGGTTTCTGATAATGTTAAATATGTATGAAAATATTGTCATATGTACACTCATGTGAATATAATAAGCATAGGTGCAGCATTTAATTTTGAAGGTATTTCAAGCGAAGTCTTATATTCCAGAGCAAGCAATCTGACTCTGACTCCCATAGTCATAGAATCACAGACTATCCTGAGTTGGAAGGGACCCACAAGGATCGTGGAAGCCCACCTCCTGGCCCTGCACAGGACAACCCCAAGAACCACACCATGTTCCTGAGTGCTTTGTCCAAACACTTCTTGAACTCAAGGGAGGCTTGGTGCTGTGACCACATCCATGGGGAGCCTGTTCCAGTGCCCAGCCACCCTCTGGATGGAAAACCTTTTCCTAATATCCAGCCTAAACCTCCCCTGCCATAGCTTGATGTTATTCTCTCAGGTCCTGTCACTGGTCACCAGACAGAATAGATCAGTGCCTGCTCTTGCACTTCTGCTCTAGTGGAAGTCGTAACTGCAATGGGGTCTCCCCTCAGTCTCTTCTCTAGCCAGAACAGACCAAGTGACCTCAGCCCCTTCTCATACGGCTTCCCCTCAAGGCCCTTCACAGTCTTTGTTGCCCTCCTTTGGACACCCTCTAAGAGCTTAATATCTGTTTTATATTGTGGTGCCTGAGATTGCACACAGTTTTCAAGGTGAGGCTGCCCCAGTGCAGAGCAGAGCAGGACAATCACCCCCCTCGATCAGTTGGCAATGTTTTGCCTGATGCCCCTCAGTGTTTGCGGGCTTTTGAGTTTTACTGCATTCTCATTTTCTGTGCATAGTGCACTTGTACTTGAGAAAGTCGGCTTCTGTTTATGGTACCAGTAGGGCAATTCACATTTCTAGGACCAAATTAAACAAATGGTGGTCTCTCATAAAGGCCTGATATTTATATATGCCCTGATTTCTATAGAGTACATTCCTGAAAAGTGTGTGAGGCTCTATGATGGATAGCAAAGCAGTTCTTCCAGTAAGAAATGTTGTGGTAGAGGGTTGGTATGGGCAGGGACTTAAGAAGTGCACACATATACTCAGAGACAGTGTAGTATAATATGGCATAGAGGGTGGAAAGGTAGGATCATCAGTACTGCCAACTGGAACAGACTCTGGTTTCTTGACGTGAGTCACTGCTCTAGAAGATCTCAACTCCATTTTTTTCTTAGAGACTGAATGTTAAACTTTTACTGCCTTTTATTTTTTTGGCTGTAGCACTTTCTCAAAACCTTTTATTTTCATGGTCATCATCATCTTCCTCATGTGAATTAAGAGTGAACCAAGGGCAGAAATGGCTTAGGGGTTGGACATCCAACTGCACAGAATGATGAAGTGATTGAGATCTTCTGGAATGGTGATCAGCTCCAGAACCCAACCTCTAGTTGATGGTCCCAATGATCTTGTTTCTGCTTCTGCATCCTCTACCATATATACTGTCCTTGTGTTCTCAGGTTGTGTGCATTTGTTCTGTCCCTGCCTACATCTTTCCACCGTATAAAATTAGCTTCCCTGTCCACCGGACTTAGTCACTGCATCAGTGAGCTTAAGGTCTTGCTCCGCTTGCTGTCACCAGTCAGGTTAGGAGCGCGAGAACAATGAGCAGGGAAGTGACAGGTAGTGGGGGAGCGTCTGCACTGTGCAGATTGGATCAAAATATGGATGTGCCCTGAAGTGCTGTCAGCCTACAACTGCTGTCTGAAAGGCAACATTCATAGTGCAGCCATAGCTGTGCAATACTAGGTGCTAATTTAGATATTAGTAGGAACTTAAAGCCTTATTTTGTTACATATTTTTAATCTTGTATTTAAAAATGTACATTTTCATATTGAAGAACTATTAAAATGAAAAATTCTGAAGATATCACAGGTATTTTGCATTGTAGCAGCTTCTTGAATAAGCTTTAGACAAATTTAGAGCTGTCTGTACAGTTTCTTGGAATGTCAGCTCTGCCTGGGATGTCTAGAATTATTAGATTTAATGGAGATGCATGTGCTTTCACTGAAATTTTTGACAAGATTTGTCATGAGAGAAACACTTGCTCTAGGGTAACTGTAAGAGAGTTGTTTGCAACTGCAACCATAATCTTGAAATACTATACTTGCTTAAACTAAGAATGGTAGAGCATAATTAATTTTTTATGCATTCTTAGAAGAGAAAGTTGGACCTCAACTTGTATGTTGGGTTTTTTTCCCCATGCTCTCTTTTCCACATCCTCACTCTCCCAGTCCTGTGGTTCTCACCTTCCACTCTCATACTGCGATTTCCACATCTTTCTCTTTGTGCACCTTCCTTCCAAGTTCTTTATAACCCATCCTTACTCATGCATCAGACACCTGAATCAGAAAAGTCCTTGTTTCTACAGTCTTTGTGGAACTGGCAGCATAACATTATATACTCAGATACAGTGGTCTAATATTGCATGATAAAGGAGTCAGTTCCACAGTAGTCACAGGATTTAATGGAACCTTTGCTTTGCGTAGGTTATAGCTGAGACTGAGCAGCTGCTCTACCACAAAGGAATGGGTTTTTCTAGGAGAGTTTGCCAGAGTTACAGGAAGGGGATAGCTTGTCATAATCAGGTATATAGACTGCTTTTTTTTAGTTGGGGGAAAGATAACTTTTGGCATAGGAAAGGAAAAATAACTTAAAGTTTCTCCCTTTCAAGTACAGTTTGTTGAATTTTTATGTGGTATCTTATCTCCAGTGTGAAAAACAATAAATAACTTCTTTGACTGTTTTCCCTTCTGAAGATTTTTAGTGCATTTGAAAGGTCACTTTGAGATTAGCAAGTATATGTCTAACCTGAAAAACCCTGATGTTAATCCATGTTATAAACCATATTGTAATGACTTCACAGGATAGCGTCAGTAATTTATAAGCTATATGATATTTTTTGCTGAATGTTTTAAAAAATGCTGATTTTACATGCTTTAATGTATTGTAAGAGCTTGATAAAACTTGGATATATTTAGTTCTTTGTTTTATATACAATTAATAAAAATCTCAAAAGTTAGAGAAAGTGGCTATGGATAGGATAAAATGCTGTATTGACTAATTTCTAACTTTATTGTTTGCTTTTGTTGAATTCTATTGCCTTTTTTTTTAATGCACAGAGCCTTTGAAACACCTGTCTTTGCAACTGTGATTTTAGACTTTGAAAGTTACACATCTGAAATAGAACTTCGAAATTGAGAGTTACAACACAGAGATTTAATGTGTATATTTCAAGCACTTGTTACTTGTCATATTAAATTTTAAAACACATTTTTTCTTAAATCTGGAAGCTGAATCCTGTTATAGCTGAATACTATTAGTCTTGATACTGGGAGGAAGGAGGAAATGTTTTCTGAGGGCTGACAAAAGGTGACTCATTTTGAATGAAGCATGATTATTAATTTATACTTGATTTCCAGCTGTGGAGTTATTAATGCTGTTGAGTTATTAATGCTTAAATAGTAACAAAATGTATGCATTTTAAACTACACAATTCAGAAGTTTCTGTAAATAGTAGTATTCCTAGGATAATAATGTTTTCTGTTTAGCATCTTGATAATCTGCAGTGTTTTCCCTTATCTTGTAGGTTCTTGCAACAATGGAACAACTAGAAAAAGTCAGTAGTTTCCAGGAGTTTGTACAAATATTCAGCCAGTTTGGAAATGAAATGGTAGAGTTTGCCCATTTAACTGGAGATCGGCAAAATGTAAGTATTAATAAAAGGTTGTGAGGGATGTTGCACAGTGTAATTTTTATCTTATTAACTGAAAGATTTGGGTTCTTCTGGGATGATTAATGAAACAAAACAATTGCTGGTGTCCTGTCTTGGGAACCTAACCTCTCCTTTCTCCACCCAAAGTACATCCTTTGATTTCAATGCTCAGCCCGAGAAATACCACTGCACTGTTAGATCTGCATATCTTCCAGGTGCCTGGTTGCATGTTATTTGTGGTGTCCTTTGATTTCAATCACTGTCTTTTGACTCTAACTTTTCTGGCTCTTTACATTGGTAGAGAATTTGTGTGTTGTTACTTGACAGAAATATTTGATGTTTGCACATAGTGAAGGGGACTTGAAAGCAGAGTAATTATCTTAGAAAACTCCAAACGTGAAATCCTTAGATTCTAATAAAGCATCTGCTTGGTGGCTTGTTAGGGTTTGGTTTTTATTATTATTATGCAATATTTTTCTAGGTTTAGGTGAAAATCTTCTTATATTAGGGCAATGATTTTTTAGTTCTCACATGCAGCTGCTCTGTCAAAACCTTTCATTCATGCAGGAAGCTTTTTTCCCTGCAACTTCCATGTAAATAAAGGGTTTGATGAGGCTTAAGACTTCTGCTGTGAGCTCAGGTTGCTTTCCCTTGACATTCCAATCTGCTATTCAGAACTGAACCAGGGTTTGATATAGATATAGAGAGTCCTTAATATCCAGCAAATTTCAGAATCCAATTTCTATAAACAATTGGCCAACTTCATGTGTTTCCTTTCACTGTTGATGTGTGCTGAGTCTGCTAAAGTACATGTGCAATCTCAAGGAACCACTTCTCGGAAAACTGCATGTAATTGAAGGAAATGAACTCTCTGCTCGGAAATGAACTCTCTTTATTTTTCCCTGAAGTAGTGATAGCAGTTGTGCCTTTGAAAGGACATTACTAGTAAGTGATACTGTTTTCAAGTATTTTGGGTTTTCAGTGTTAACTCCTCTTCTGCTCTCCCCCCTTTCCTACTTGACTCTTTTGGAAAGACTGTTTCATTACCACTTTTTAAATTATATCTGCTTTCTTGATATGCTCAGTTTACAGTGTGTAGGCTGATACGTGGCATTGCTAGCCCTATTGTGAGGAAATATCCTTCAAAGTACTTCTAAGTATGCTGGAAACTCCTGAGTGTCATCAGATTTATTGTAGTATAATGTCAGAATTTCAGAAATTAACTGTTTTGTTGTTTGATTGGGTTTTGTTTTGGGTTTTTGGTGGGTTTTTTTTGTTTGTTTGTTTGTTTGGTTTTTTATGTGGTGACTTTGATCTTAAAGATTTTCTGTAGTTGCTAAAAACAAATTTTATAAAAATGTCAAAACAGATTGCTGCAGTGATTTATCTGTGTACTTTTTTTTTTTTTTTAATGTGGGGTAAATTAGGATTAATTCTGTTATGTAAATTGTTCCCTTTTCAGCCAGTCCCATTCAGTTGCCTCAGATAGCACTCAGCTATCTTTGTGAGCAGTGAGAAGATTGTACTTGTAGCTTTCAAAGTTCTTCCTATTGCTATACATTCTTATATGCTGAGGGATTCATGTCTTTCTTGTCTTCTTCCCCCACATCCCAGTCCGGAGTCTAAATTCTTCTTTTTTGATGAACTTTGCTGGAGTGTTAGTTCAGTTTTGCAGGTATATCCATCTCCCTGGACAGTTCTTGGTGAGTTTATGTACTCAATGCAGAGCAATACAGAGGAATTGCTTTTTTAGCCTGTTAAGACTTTCTTTATTACTTCTATGTAGCAAATATAACACTCAAGTAGATTTCGTTTATATTTCCTTCACTGCAGTAGAGTGAAAAGCAGGTCTTCTCTGTCTCTGCCTTACCCTCTCCCCCATTTCAGAAAATATTTTCAGTCAGGTATTCTTTTCCCTTCGTTTTTCTGTTTTATGAATAATGCTATATGATAAAGATAGCAAAATTAGCAACAGTTTACATAACATGCTCTGAGATCTTCCTTCTTTGAAATCTGAATTGAATAGAGCCAAGAATAAATGCATAAATTAAAATCTCTCTGAAAAGCAAGTTCTAGATCATGAGTTAGGCTGAAAATAGCAATTGTCAGACATTGGGAAGCTTTCTCACAACCCATTCATCTGCTAGAGAGTTTCCTTTTTGCAGTCTCACAAGCAGTTAGTATTTTAGATACTGTGTAGTATTCAGGTCATTTTCTTTCTTTTGATGTTTAGGATTTAAAGGATGAGAAGAAAAAGGCTAGAATGGCAGCATCTAGGGCTGTTCTTGAGAAGTGCACCATGATGCTCCTGACTGCTTCAAAGGTGAGTGAGCATGTGCACTCTTACACAACTTGGCTGAATCACAGAGCATGACATCTGGCAGCATAGCCAGCTCTCCTCTCTCAGCCCCAGTTTAAACTTTGTGCTAAAGAAGGGTGTAAGAGCAAAGAATGTGTAAAGAAAATTTTTATATTCTCAGTAGTGGTGTGAATTCTACATAACAGCAGTTTAACAGAAAGAATTCATCATACTCTAACACATTTTTTAGACTTGCCTTAATAGGGAACCTTCATTTCAATATACTGCATGTGTATAGTCTTTCATAATAGTTACTCTGCTTTCTTTAAAAAGACTTGTCTGCGGCATCCAGACTGTGAATCCGCTCGCATTAACAAAGATGGAGTTTTTCATCGGATGAGACTAGCTTTGGAACAGGTAATAGAAATTGTAACTGACTCTAGACCAAATGGAGAAAATGAAATGGCCCCCATCAGCATATATTCTGGCATCAAAGAATTCAAGGTAAGAGTAGAAACTATATTGATTTTTACAGCCGATAAACTACCTTGTAACTAGGATTTTAGGGGGAAAAAAAGTAGTTTTAAATTTAAAATGGTGGAGCTGCGTATCTTCAGCAGTGTTACTGTCCCAAAATGTTAGAGAATCTGACAAGAAGAGATTATAATTTCAAAGTCATTGCCAAAATACACCTCGTAATACTTGCCATGTCCTTTTGAATCAGTATGCATTCAGAACTCTAATGTTTTCTTGAGGTGATGCCTTGACATTGAATAAACTGAAGTATCAGCATCTGATGAGACCTTCATTAAAACAGTTGTTGTTCAAGAATTCTTACTTTGTAAAACTGCAGACAAAAATATTCATACAAACACTTAGAAGAGCAAGCTGTTGTTCAAAGGACATGTTCTAAATTGAAATTTATCTTGAAGCTCAATTGATTTTTTTCCTCATAAAGGCATTTTTAAATTTCATACTCTGTTAAGAATAGTTAATGAACAACCATGTCTTACTACTTTTGAGCCTGTCACTTTGATTCAATTCATTTATTTATCTATTATTTCCCCCCTTTAGAATTCAGTTGAAATTTTTGCAACGTGCCTCAAAGTGTTCAATTTGCTACATACAAGTTTTTAGAAAACTACTCAAAATAGATGACATGGATGTGCAAAGATCAAACAAAATTGGAATATGCATTTAATTTCTGAAACTTACTGAACTTAAACACTTTTTACTGACAGCAGTAGAACAGTGATGTATTTGCTGTTCCTCCTGATAAACGGCCAGTAATTTGCTGATGGCATTATCACTTTAAAGAAACCATCCCAAACCCCAAACTGGAGGTCTGGACACAAGCAAATTGTTGGATTACTTTGAAAATAAGTGAATAACTAAAAAAAAACATTGAGGAGAAAAATAAAATGTAAAATCATGCCTCTGCTTTCTGCATTTGTGTCACAACTGTATAATCACATAAATTCTCAAGGAATTGATATGCTTCTTTTTCAGAATAAGGTGGAGGGTCTTCGTGAGAATCTTTATTTTCTCTCAAAAGAGAACCTTTCGACAATGCTGGAAGTTATCCTGGAACATACAGAAGACTTCACAGACTCTGCCTATACCAGCCATGAGCACAGAGAACACATTTTGGAGCTGTCTAAACAGGCTAAAATGGAACTAGAGCAGCTGGTTTCAGTGTGGATGCAAGCTGTAAGAGCTTTTTAGCAAAGTAAATCTTTTCACCTCTACTTTGGAAAGAAATTTTTAATGCAGTCTTTCTTCTGTTCTGGGAAGAAAGAACTGAGTGTATTCCTTACAGTGAGAGCTGATCAAGGAAGCCACAGTTTGTTCTGCACTTCTGCAACTTCCATATGTTCTGTCCTCCCCTTGCCCCAGTGTTACTGCTTCCTTGTTTCTCTGATGGCTAAATTAGGCTACTGATGGCAGTAGACTAATTTTAATTAAGCTGTAATTGGAAACAAGGCAGTGAACCATAGTATCATTGTGTGGTCTTAAACAGTTAGGTATTTTGTTGGAATAGTTCAGAGACTTCAATTGTCTTGATCCCCTAGCAGTGATCACAGCTTTGTTTCCTGTTTTCAACAGAATATTGAAAACAGTTAAACTATTGGAAAGGGAAACACTCTAAAAAATTTACTTGTTTTTTTTTTGATCTTGTGAAGAGAGGAAAGAGACTCTAAGACTTGCAGGCTGTTTTTGTTTGTCCTTTTTTACATGATTTAAATGATGGGAGTTTTTAGAGAAGCAGCATGTTAAGACTCTCTCTTGACATTTATCTTACTTGTTCCTTGAAGATAATAGAAGATACATGCAAAAGCAGAGATGGAAAATGCAGTTTCTGGTTTTGATGCTGACTTGCTTTCAGTCTTGCTTCTGGGAAACATATAGCACAAAATCTTATCAACATTCTGAAATATGGCAGATGTGTACTAGTATAGGGTACTTACTTAATTGAGTGTATTACTTATGAGAAAGCATTTTTGTTCCTTTTTATCTCTTTGAATCAGATACTGCAGTCAAGTGTTCTTAATGCAGTAGTGCAGTTTGAAAGGTATATAGATCTTACTGATAATACAGAATATTGTTATGACAAACAAGACATGTATAGAATAATAATTGCATAGACACCTTTAACTATAGAAACTAAACGTGTGTTTTGCTTGGTGTTGGTTGTTAGCTCTGGTAGGCAGCTGTGTAAACACTGTTCAGCAATAACTAACACATCCCCATGTTGCCAGCACTGTTTTTATCACAAATCCAAAGCAGCACCATGCGAGATTTATGAAGAAAATTAATTCTATCCAAGCCAAAACTAGGACACTTGGGAATTTCTAAGCTCTATTACTGGTGGAAAATGATCACCTCTAAATAATTTACATGCTACATTTCAAGTGATAGAAATGAGAGCCTTGTACCAGATTATCTATGTATATGATCCATGAAAATACTTTGGCATGCACGTGTGGGCTTATGCTTTAAGTATTTTTACTGATAAATAAACCAGCCTAGCTGTGACTAAAGAGACAGTAGCAGATAAAATTGCATCAGCTCAGCTCACTGAAATGGCTTTTTAGTTTCAGCTCAGTAGCTTCATTGGAGGGTGAATATTTTCTCAAGGACTCCTGAGAGTCTCTTTTTATAATTCAGTGTAGAACATTTGGTATAACATTTTAGGTATCACTTCATTATAAAAGGGTCTCTATATAAAAAACAAACAAACAAACAAAGCAACCCTTAAACTCTTGTTTTACTGTAGACTGGTTTGACAGAAGATTTTTGGAACTTGGCAAGCTTAAGGAAACCCTATTACTGAAGAAAAGCTCAGGGAGGCTTAGAAATAAATTGCTGTTGAACGGAAGCAGTCAGTTAGATTGGACCACTATTATTTATAGTTTTAATTTTGTGATAAATATTTCTATAAAAGAATTTTAGAATATACACAGGATGTGCAAAGTAGTACATTTCATCTTCAAAGAAAAGGCCATCTTCTAAAGCTTCTTGAACTAATGACATATGACATGAAGGTGGGTTTTGCTGGGGTTTTTGTGTAATGTCTTGTTGTTTGCTTTCTTGGGCTTGTAGCAAAATCAGAAGACAAAGGATCTCATGGAAGACTTGGAAGTAGCCATTTTAAAAACATGTCAGTGCATGAATGAACTTAAAAGAGAGGTAAGTGTAGCTTAAGCAAAATAAACTGAGTTTGGATTTTTTGCTTGTTATATGTGAAGATGTAAAATGGTATCTTGCACCCAAAAAGGCTAATCTCCATTTATAGATAAGAGTAGCTAAATCAGAATTACATCAGCAAGCTATTATCTTCTCTGTCCTTACTGATTAGAAACCCATTGGATACATGTACTCATTGCTAACTGACAAAAAAGAAGTGTTTGGAAGTAAGTACTATGTATGTAATCATTGCTTTAAATGTAAAGGCAAAGTTTCCTTGGGGATTTGTGTATCACTGTTTTAAATACTTTTTCTTGTAGTGTGTGCCTAAATCAATAGATGACATTTGCAGTTTGTTTGTACTTAACCTGTTCTATTGATTTCTGTAGCAGAAATGTGTTATGACACTGCCTTATACTCAGGGGCTTTGCTCTACAGTTAGCAGCTGTGTATATGCCTGTTGTAAATAATGATTCTTTTCCTAAATGCAAGTGTGCTGGGGGTCAGCCTACATACACATACAGAATAGCTGCCTCATTTGGTACATGGGATGGACTGCATTTGCTGATCAGGGTCTTCCCCCTTTCTGTTAAGGAAGAGCATTGCTGCCTTATCTGTTACACAGATTTGAGTCAAATACAGAATTACTGGTTTCTGCCAGCTTCCTAAATATTTGAAAATCATTCAGATATCTTTTCAACTGCTTCAAATTATTGTTCTTTTAAACAGATGGAGAAATGAAGACTAAGAACAGTGAGGTTTTCAACACAGAGCAGTGCAAAGATCTCAGGGAAGCATCGTGAACTTATTAAGGCTGAGCTGTCAGCTGCTGTAACTGGAAAACCTCAACTGTTAAAAAATTATGCTTCTTTTTTTTAATAGAGGTGAAATAAGAAATTTTGTCTTCTGGATTACAGTTCCTGTAGCTGTCCTGAAGATTTAAACAGTGCTTTGAATCTATTTCAGTTGCAGTAAAGTGCTTTGCACTTCTGCTGTCAGGCAGCATGTTGGGCTCCCAGAAAGTGGAGGGTCCATAATTTGTGCTCTTTGATTAATGGTTTGTAATGTGGTCACCATTATGTAGGAATTCAGTAGCAGAGCTTTTCCAAAGGGGCATTCAGCTGCTGTAACTGTAAGATTATAATTTTTGAGTAATATCATTCCTGGGTGCTGAATGAGGTAGGAGGGATGATTCCCAGTCAAATTACACAAAGCTGTGTAATTTCATAGATCGTAAAGCCACAGGTGGCTGGTGTATGGTATGTGGAAGAAATCATTAATATCTTGTATTTCCTTGCAGCTCTGTAAATGTAAATCTTAACATATCATCCTGCCCACAGGTTTATATTTATGAAAATGCCATGCAGCAAAGACTACACATTTACCACACTTAAATTAAAGAGTTTTGTCAGGTGACAAAAATAGAAAATTATCTTCTCTAAACTAGCTAACAAAGGTGGCATAAAACACAAAATAGTAGGTTATCTGTGCCCTGTGATGTATCTCTATATTAAAAGCAATGTAGGTGAAAACATAGCACACTGTTTTAGAAATCGTGGAGCAAATTGAGTGGGTGTGGATTTCTAAACCAACAGATCCTAAATCCTCTGTTATTTGCTTTGTTGACTAACAGAGTCGAAAAGCTAGCTTTAGAAAACCATTTTAAAATGTACAGGATTGATGCTATCCTTAGTAGTAAGTTTAGAGCATTATGTCATTTCTGTTGTTCTCTATGTAGTGATTGAATTGATTCTGAAGTAGCCATGCTTCTTTACATGGCTGAGGAGGACTGTCCTGTCAGTCTGACTTGGGGTGCTGCAGTGTATCAGTCAGAAACAGGGATCTCACTGGTAAAATGAAAGTATTGTGACTAATTAAAATGCTTTTGAGAGCCTGAGTGGCTGAGAACACAAGACAGCCTTGTTAAAAGTAGTTCTTTCCCATCTCTATCTCTTTATGGAAGAAACGAAAGTTACATTCCTTCCTTGAGATGATTTTCCTGCTAATGATCAGAGACAGCATTAAGTAGAAGTATATTTCTATTTTAGATGATGATGAAAAGAATATCTAATGAAAAGCTTATCTCTATATAGCCTGTATATAAATGAGAATTGCCAGTTCCCACTTCAACCATTACAAGCCTCTCACATATCCTTTCTTCAGAGCTGACTTCATTTCTGAGATTAGTGGTTTGTGCTAATTTTTAATGCCATGCAGGCAACGTTATATCAATAGTTTATAACAGGTTGTCATAGCTGTTTTCTTTCCCCTCTAAAAACAGTTGCAGCAGGTTTTGAGGCAATAATTCAGTTGTCTTTTGTGAAATTAAAACACAAATCCAGAGAAACTTAATTCTAGGTGCACTGTACTGCCAAGGGAAAGGGGTAAAAATAAATAGAGTCCAATGAAATAAAAACCCCAGCATATCATTACAGTAAACATTCCCTTCTCTAGAGCATCAGTTTCAAGCTCATTGCATTCATAAGACCTTGAAAAATATTTTCTCCTTGAACAGCCTATATTCACTTTATTCAGTGTAGTCTAGCAAAGTGAGTGCAGTATTACAAGACTCATAGTAATCTTATGAGCATAAGAGTACTCTTCTCGTTAGAAAGAGGTTGCTGTTTTGGTTTTACCTATGTTCTTAATGGCACAGGTAAACCTACTGACTGGTTACTAGAACTAGAGGCAACTGGCACTGATAGCTGTTGTCCAGCAGAGTCCTTCACAGCACAATTACGGCACATCCATTGGCCTGAAAGTGTGTCTGGATTTTAGGGATGTGTTTAAAGGAGAACCTTCTCCTTGCTTTTTGGGAGTGTATTTGAGACTTCTCCAAGACCCGTCTCCTTGTAGAAAAGGTGCTTTTTACTTTGCTAACGCTGGGTCACAAGCTATATAATAGTCAAGCTTTTCTTTGCACCACTGATAATTCTAATTTCTAATGTATTATAAACTCAGATGTTGTGGGGCTTCAGTCTGATTCACAGAGTTTAATGTGTGTTCTTTATGAAAAGTGGAGTAGACATTGTTCCTTGCTTATGCTGAACTTGGTGACCCACAGATTCGTGCCCCTGTTTTTAACCTATCTGTAACATAATCAGAAAGCAGCAGTGTGATAACTTCATGTCCTCATTTTACCCCGCTGCTCTTTTGTTTCTCTCCATATTTCCTTGCGGGGTTGTTGGTTTTTTTGTTGGGTTTTTTGGAGGGGGGGTTTATTGCATTATTGTGTTGGAGTTTTTTTAGTGCAGTGCATTTTACCTTTGTACTTTGAATAGTAATAGAAGAAATAAAACCCAGCATAATAAACAAGCTGTATATGAGCTTTCACAGCAGTAAAATTTTGCTTCTTGGGAAAATCAGTATGTCTCTTAAGTTTGTTTGACTTCGTACTGAATTAATTTTTTTCCTTCCATGGTTTTTCTCTCCTTTTAATACTACTCAAGGTCCACAGTGCAGCAACATCTTTGGCAGCAGATCTTCTAAAATACCATACAGATCACATGGTTCTCAAAGCATTAAAAATCACAGGAGTAGAAGGAAATCTTGAAGCTGTGGCAGAATATACTTGCAAGCTATCGGAGCAGAAAGAACAACTTGTTGAGGTGAGTTCACAACAGCTTTCATTGTGTAAGACACTTAGAAAATGAGTGGCTGGATTTGCATCAATCTGTTCTTTAGGAAGGCTTCGGTCTGTGTTTTTGTAAATTTTTTTTAAAATTTTATTTTCCTGGTATGTTGTTGAATTCTGTATTGCTCTTGGAGAGGCCTGAGCCACAGGTGTCACTGTGGCATACAGGTGTTGTAGAAAGGATATACAGTCTTACCCAATTCTCCTTCCGGATCTAGATTCAGTCTCTATGTATATGTTGAGTCTAAAATATTAACAAAAATACAGGTTTCTAGATCCAAGAAGAGATGATAACTCTTTTCTTTCAAGCAGGAGGCATCTAGCCATAGCTCAATCCAAATATACAAGAATGCTGGAAATTATATGTTCAAGTTTCTTACTGCAGTGAATTTGACCATTTTGAAGGTCCCATGTAGTTTTTGTCAGTCAAGAAAGCCACTGAAAATCTTTCTCCTTTGTGAAAAGCAGTGTGCATGTTCCATGGACTAATGCATTCATGGTTTTGTATGGTAGTATTCACACATATGAATAAAGAGGACTTCTGAGTACTGAGAAATCATGGTTTATAGGAGTGGCTGTGGAGAGAATGTCTGCCACCTGTACCTTGTTGCTGTGAGCTCAGGTACCTGTACAAGTAGGAGACATACAAAGATCTGAAACATGGATGGTGAAAGCCATCACTTGGACTTGCATGGTATCTAATATTAATTTCTTAAAAAATATGGTGTACGGGGCTTGAGGATTCATCTCAGAAGTATGAATAAGCCGAAGCAATACCCTTGAATTTCCAGGACTGGCAGATCAATGCTGTGAATTTTTAATTTCAGCTTTAATGTCCCCTTTATCTATGACTATTTAGTGTTCCAGTGAGACACTGATTTTTTTTTTCCAGTCATAACCCTGAGGTTTAGTGTTTGCATGTGAGGCCTTATAGCATTTCTGATGGACAGTGCAGTAAGTTTTATAAGTCCTGTCTCTGTCTTTTGATCTGAAAACTTCCATGTTCCTTCTTGACCAAAAGTTCACTCTCAATTAAGAAAAAAAAAAAAAAAAAAAGGATGTTAGCTTACTGTGAAAGGAAACAGTATTACTTCCCTAAACTAATTTGATGCTGAATTGCTCAAATATAATTCAGTCCCCTGGATGATGGAGGCCTAAATTTTCCACATCGTTGCTAATTGCTGAATAAGCCTGTTCTGGTGGCTACAGTATTTCCAAGTTCTGTACATATGTGATTGCTTTCGGGTGTGGTCCCCTGTAAGCTTCTGAAAGGGCTGTTAAAAGCCTTGTGTGTGTTTGTTTGTGTGGATTTTTGCATGTACACTTTTTCTCACTACTAATGAAAGTATATTTTTTACCATTCTTTTAATATTTTTTTAAAAATCTAGATGTGTCGCTTATTGAGGCATGTTTCTGGAACTGAGCCCCTTGAGATAACTTGCATACATGCAGAAGATACCTTTCAGGTCACTGGCCCACAGGTATGTTTAGCTTTCAAATTGGCCACTTCTACTAGACATACATCAATAAAAATTACTTGAGTGAATTTTTTGGAGATATAATGTTGAACTCTTCAAAGCAGTTCCAAGAAGGAATTACACTTCAATGCTGGGTAGCAGCCACAAGAACACACAAGGAAGTTCACCAAGCCTGTAAATGTCAGATGAACACACTACAAAGACATAATAGTAGCAGTTTAATTTCGTGTTTTGCCTGTGGAGGCATTTGTGAATTCATGTGGAACGCTATGTACTAGGACTTGCAATAGCAAATGCTTTGTTCTCTGTCCAGATAATTTCTGCTGCAGAAACACTGGCATTACACCCATCTAGCAAGATTGCAAAAGAAAATCTTGAGGTGTTCTGCGAGGCCTGGGAGTCTCAACTGAGTGACATGTCTTTATTGTTGAGAGAAATCAATGATGTGTTTGAAGGAAGACGAGGTAAGGATGCTGTGTAGAAAGAGAAAAACGTAGTTTTCAAAACACATAATCTAAGAATTTTAAGTGTGATTTAGGAAATACTGTTTTCTTAAGAGAGGAGTGCAACAAACAGTTCCACATCCTGTGGGATCCAGGTATCAATACACACATATATTGGGTTTGTATAGATGTTGAATCAGGCTGCTTACTGGATATTTTTTCAAATAAAAGCAGCCAAAAATGTAAAGGCCTGGTTTGTGTATGATTAGGTATGTTTAACTTTCTGCACTGTGGCTAGTTTTAGCAAAATCAGATGGAACTGTTGAAAGGGCACGAATGTGTTAGACACAGCTCTTTGCCACCAGTGTCCAGATATTAGGCATGTAGGGCTTTCATCCCACCTTTTTGGTTCGTCTAAGACATATCAGCTCATGAGAGTCAAGATACAACTTGAATTGTGTGACATGTTTAATTAATTTCCCACATTTTAGGGCAATACATATATATTCTATACTGTCAGCTTGCCTTGTATTCACTTCATAATGTAGTGAATGTAGTTATTTGATTTTTAAACTGCTGTCCTTCCTCCTGGATGGAATTTCTGACGACTCTGCACAATCTTGGGATATTTTCTCTGGTTGGTAAGTTTATTGGTATTTGTACAACATGTAGAAGAAAAGCTTGGAATCTTAAGGAAAAAAATTATGTATTTACTTTTAGCATAGGGTAATTTACCTTTAAAATGGAAGGCATTTTGGTTTTAATTTTTGTCCAACATAATTTTTTTCCAGATTATGTCTTTAGTGTAGCCTGTCATACTTCTTGCAGCTATGTGTTTGTTTCAGTCTTTAAGGTATAATTGCATACAGATAGAATGTAACATATAATAATACAGAATGTCTTGTATTTTTAAGAAAATTACTCAGGTTTTAGAGTTAGTTAAATACAGGGACTTAATTTTTTGTATCTAAGATACAGAAAAAGTAAATCCTTATTCAGGTTAGATGACACTTTATCAGTGATACAATACTTCATCTTGCTGTTAATGTGAGACATTTTTCCATTTTTACAGTTGATTTTGTCAGTTTAACTTTCTGTACTTGATTTTTTGTGTAACCAGTTTCCTGGCAGCATTGTGAGCACAATAGCAACCAGCTACAGGGTGTAATATTTTAAATTGTTGCTGCTGGTTGCTAGATGAGTGTGTGCCTGAGCCTCAAGACTTGTAGAAGGGAAACAAATGTTGAAATTCTAGGTGGGTTTATAACATTTGTGTGTAGCACAGTTTTTGGGAATTTGAGACTTTTAAGAAATACATAACTGTTATCCTACTTGTTCTTCCACCTTGGTCTGGAAAGCCACATAAATATGTGTAACAATCAGAGATTCTGTTTTATGGGCCTTTTAACATTCAGCAGGTTTCTGGTTTGTTTTGGGAGCCAGGGACATACTCACTTTCTTTCTTTAAACATAGTATTTTACAAAATGAAACTTAAATTATGGTATTGCTCTATTATTAATGTGTTAGAATAAATTTGGAATTTCTAGGGCTGATCATGCAGTATCTGATTTTTTTCATATTCATACAGTGGTCTACCAGAGTTCAATGATAACCTTTTTATGTGTTTATATACATGTCTGTGCGTGTGTGCATACATATATATATTGCTGTGTATTAGGATGAGAATCATGCAGCCACAGCAAAGCATATACTTGGCTCTCCAAACAAATTGTTCTTGATGTGAGAGGCCCAGCTTCCTCTGCACTTAGTAACTTTCTCTTGGGGCTGCTGATGGCAGGTAACACATTTTCCATAAATGGCACTTTCCACTTTCTTTAAAGTGTCATTTTGCAAGGGCAACCCAGTGTCATTCCTTGAAGGAGAGAAAAGAGAATGGGTAGGTGTTAGAGGCTTTCTCATGCGTGGACCTAGGTGCAGTGAAGACTACCTTCTCCTGTTTGGCATAGCCAGATGAGTCTGTTTTTATTAGCATCTCTCATTTCCTTGGTCTTTCAGCATAAAGTGTTCTGATACCACCACTGGTAAGATACTAAGCATAGCTTGTGTTCCTCTATGTGGCCTTAGGTACATTAGGCCTTGCATTGCCAAAACAGTGCTTAAGAGATCATGTTTCCATTCTCCTTGTCTTTTGGGCCAGCCTAGAAGGGGCCTTCTCTCTGAATCTGGTTTGTTTCATATTAGCCATCAGTTACCTCCTTAGAAGTAATTTGGTCTCCTATATCCACCTGTCTTTTACGAAGTTTTCCTTTGTATTGTGGGCTAATCTGCTTTTGTTTGCTTGTTTTCTCTTGTTGGACTTCAGATTGACTCTTGTCATTAAAAAAAAAAGGCGGAGGGGAGAGACTCCCTCCCCTCCCCCAGTCCCCCCACCTTTTTGCTACCAGAAAATACCCTGAAGTTACCTTTGACACTTTAAGCTGTTTTTTTCTCCTAGAAAATACAATTGGTGACCCAGTAAATAAATGAAACTAAAATATTTGTTTCCTGAGAGAGTATAAGAGTGGCATTCACAAAACTTCTGCCTCTGAACACAATGAAGTTTCACTATTTCATAAGACTTTATTCTTCTTGTAATTCATGATACTTGTCTTGAGGTTGGTAAAAGTGTCTTTATTTTACAGACTAAAATGTATCAAGTGCTTTATTCCTAGTAAAATTGTGATTGTGTGTAACAAAATATAGAATTACAGTAAGAGGTATATATTTTTTTTTCTCCTCAGTTTAAAAACCTGTATTTTTGTACTACCAATTTAAATGTTTGGCTTTGTTAGAGAGTTCAGAATACAGCTTAAGATGCAAAAATTGAATGGTGACTAAATGTGCTGGACACATAAAATAAAATAAGCATTTTTCAGATTACACTAGATTCATACTATTTATACTAATTTCTTTATTTTTACAAGCAATCGCATTTTTCTTAAAGCAAAGGTTTTTTTCTTATTTCTGTTTGCTACATACTTCCATTTGGTTTCCATAATTCTGAATGTCAACTTCTGTGTGTGAGAAGTGTGTCTTCTCGGTATGCACTTGTATTCCATTTGTTATGTCAAAGCTTTTTTGTGTTTGAACTTTTTTTTTTTTTTTTAACAAGGCACAAGTTTTGACATAGCTCCAAGGAGATCTTTTATGTTGCAGCATTTTAAAATTACAAGTTAGCTTTTGTTCTTGGTATGTCTTACATGCTGTCTTACATGCCCTTTAGCTGATGTTTTGATACATGGGATATTGTAAATCACTTCTCATAATTTTTATCAGTCTTTAGGGAGAGATCTTTCTTGGCTACATGTTTGGGCAATTAATATCTAAATAACTCTGCATTCTGAAAAAAATTAGGCAGCTTGTTCCCTGATAGCTCATTCACCTTTTCCAAAACTGGGTAGGGGAAGAGGTGATCTTAGGTTACATTTTTCATATTTATCAGGAGGGTTGAGGGACACTTGTCAACATCCTAAAATTTGTTATTTTAGGAGTCAGTTGCCTAGACATGGAGCTCAAAATCTTTCTGTGGTGTCAGGAGATAAAGGGCATGCTTTCAAAAAATCACAAATGCACAAAGGAGAGAGCTGTCTTCGGAGGACTCAGTGGAATTTCTCTAGGAGCTGACAGAAGACAAGGAAGTAGCAGTTGTAGGAGGGTTTGTTGCTCATCCTTTGTTGAGATGCATCATATCTGTGTAAACCTGGTACTGACATCCATCATAGTAGCCCTTGGGGTTTTTTGGGTAAAATCTTATTTCTTACTAGCTTTTAAGGTTGTTACTTATTTTAATTTGGTTTAGCAGTTTTTTCTCTCCTAAACCTACCGCATAAGTCTTCACAGATCATTAAGGCTTCTGGTAGCTGAAGCTCTAATCCTAGGCTTTTAGCCCAGGCTCTGTTTCTTCTTTTTAATAAAACCTTCTCATGAACTTTTAAGTAAAACATAAAAGGATTTTTTTTCTCAGTTTGTTTTGCTCAGATTTGGAATATTTGAGGCTCCCAGTGATGTATGAAACAATTGAATAAGTCTGTAAAATGATGTTGAACTTTTTTCTTTATAAAATACAATGCATGTGTGATACATACAGTACAGTATAACATGAGGGTTTTATTAGCATTTCTTAGAAAAACCTGCCTAGATATTTCTTACCAGTGGCACTGTCTACTATAAATTTTAGACCATACAACCCATGCCAAGAAAGGCCTTACGTGAAGCTACCATTGCATGTTCTGTACTTTGCAACAAAATGAGTGCATGTAAATAGTCATTGGAGAGAGCTGCTTTACTCCCTATGGAATACGAGCACGGGGACTAGAAATATTACTGAGGGAAACTGTTCAGATAAGCTTTCTTGCATGCTAATTTGCTGGGAGCTAAAATCTGAACAGTACAGAGCTCTTGGCTTGTCTCTCTGAAAGCATGAGACAGAAGATCATCTGCAGTAGTCAGAAAGGAGGAATTACAGGTAAGTCATTTGCTTTTACAGTACTTCTATTTAAGGATGAATGAAGTAAGGCATTTGATCCCATTGATTAAAATCTACATACAAATTTTGGTATAAACCTGTGTGTTCTTCATAGGAGAGAAGCGTGTCTACCTGTCACTGCCCAGACCGGGGGTAAGTTGCTTTTGGGTTTGTTGTATTTGCTTCATATCTACTGTTATCTGTTTGATTTCTTTTTGTGTCACAATTTGATGGGGACATAGCAGTATCTTGATAACATGTCCTGAATGGATGGTTGACAGTAAAATATCAAACTTTGTGAGTTTAATTAACAAGTAATAAACAGACTGAAGACTAAGGTAACTAGTTATGTAATGTGTTTTAATCACTTTAATTGTACAGGAACTTTATTTCCTGTTCATTAATATGACATTTCTTACCACATACCTCTGCTGTCATGCTTTATAATTTAAAGATGCATTGTTGATATTAAAACAATAAGAATATGCTGCAACGTACTGAAAATTAAAAAAAAAATAAATTATCAGATTACCAAGACTTAGTATTGTAGCCCAAGTTGACCTATTTGGAACCAATGGACGTCTGAACTTGTCGTAGGCTCTTCAGATAATGGGTTCTTTTGTCCTTCTGTGATCTTAAGTGTGTTTAATGTAGAGAAAAAAGTTACACCTATTATCCAGTTTTAGTTGTGAGATATTTAATGCCCTTAGCTGATTATAGTTGATATTACGTTGTTTGTGAGAGTATCTGTATGTTAGGAATTCTTCTAAACCTTGTTAGTATCATGTCATCAGTCATTTGATTCACTTGCTACGATCTGAATCTTTTCATGGGTAGGAAAAAAAGGAAAGAATGATCTCAGAAAGTACAGTAAGCTCTAGCTTGTTTCTTTCTCTCCATGCTTTCTTTCCTTAACCTGTACTGTTCAGGAATTCGGGTGTGAAATGATCCCCTGTCTCCCGTGTCTTCTGTTACGTAATTTCTATGACTTCAAACACATTTCTACTTCTGACCCTTGATGAAATGAGAAAAGCTCATATGTTATCAATCCAATCTACAGATTTAAATATAATATAACGTTTGGCTGTGTGAGCATGGGTGAATTCCATTGTTAGGGAACTAAATATTGAAACTGGACACAGACTGGTTCAGTGACTTTTGATAGGGTTTTTGTCCTTCACTGTTTAAAAGCTACATAGCTTCTAGACTTCAGCCAAAATTTAAGGAGATGTTTGAAGTCAGATTTCCACTTACTGATTCATATGCTTTTTAAAATATTCTCGATAAAAAAATGGTGCTCAGGATTTAAACAGTTCTGCTTTGTTATTGTTTGAAAGGTTGCTGCCTTGAGTTTTGCAAGATACTTACCATTGGGTGAACTGAAAATAAATGCACGGTCTGAAAATAGACAACAGCTGTAAATTACATCCATAAGACACCACAATTTCTTCACAGAGTAATTTCTTTGCCTAACTGATGCATTAAGTAAGCTTTGGAACTGCCTCTCTTCCCAGTGCTGTTCCTCTCAGTAGTGCCTCTTCTCTCCCTACTGCCAGCACAGAGGTCTGCTGTGCCTGGCTAACGCCCACGCTGTCCCTGCACAGAGGCCATGTTGTTCTTGTCGATCTAATTAGATTACTTATTTTGTTACATCTGTTTAATTGCAAGTGTGCTGTTTGCCGCTCATGAGTGGCATCCCAGGCCACGCCATAGCTGAGCACCAGAGCAGCAGTGCTGATTCACGGGTGTGTTTACTGCATGGGTATATTTTTTTCTCTATAGCATTAAGTGTCAAATCATGTTTTAAAAGCAGAATAACTTGTCTGGTTTTTTTAATAATTGCACTATTCAAATAATGCAACTGAACACTAGAGTGGAGAAAACTACAAAAACGTCACAAGATTTCTTTAGTTATTTTTGGATAGAAAAACTTAACCTGTGCTAGAGGGCTGGTTTTCTTGAAGTACCCTTCATTCTTGCAGTTTAATATTTGTGATACCTTTTAGCACAAAGTTTGTGTTTACATGCAAATTTAGTTTGGTTTTGTGTTCTTCTTTTAAGATGCTGCCTTAAAACAACCATTTCTTAAACTGGATCTCTAATATGCAATATAGTCAAATTTAAATCACAATTGAGAGTATCAGTTATTACTCTTTGTGCTAAATCTTCCAATATGAGATCAGCATTTCTAATACATAGGCAGAATTACAGTGTCTAATCAGGGTAGACATTCATAAGATTCAGAATATTTAAACATTTCGGAATGAGAAAAGAGAAAAGGCGTGAAAGCTAAACTGAGCACCAAATTGCAGTAGGAAATTCAGTAGTAGTACTTTACTTTTGCTCAGACTCCTGAAGTGAGAGATGGAGATGGTGCCGGGAGCTTAATTTCTGATGCTGTTCATAATGAACAGCGTTGGGCTTTTTTCCCCTGCAGGCATTACTGAGCTTAATTTGCCCAAGTATTCCCACTAATGAATAGCAGCAGCTTTTTTCAGATTCTCAGACAAGGGTCTCCATCCTGCTCTTTTCCTCAGAGATCATCCATCCTCCTCCTCTGTCTCACACCTCTTCAAGTTATGACACCAACTTTGTATCTTGCTATTCCTCTGCAATCCAGTGCAGTTTCTGAACATGGACTGTGGATCTCAGGTCTGTTAGTTTTTGCTGTCTTTGCACAATGACAGCACCAGCATACAAAATTAAAGCCAGGAACTGCAAATTAATTTGAAACAAATAATGTACTCCTGCATAAGTGTGTCATGCAGTTGCCAAGAACTGCACTAATTATTGTTTAATCTGAGCCGGTGTTTGGCTTGCAGCCAGACTGGTATTTTCAATAGTTCAGTGACTCAAATAAAAGAAGGAAACTCATGAAAAAATCAAAGTGTCGCTCTTTGTTTCCAGCTGTTTTAACAAAGGGACATAGAATAATGAGCTACATGGCGCCATTAGCATTTACATGGTTTGGAGCCTACATCAGCTTGCTACTAGCCAAATCAACTTCCCTGTTACATCAGTATCATCTTTGATGATGGAAAAATCAGTGCCGGAGCACTTGATTGAAACTGTTTGTTTAGTCCAGAATATTATTGAGGATTTAGAGGGTAAGGGAAAGAGATTGCACTGCATTAGGAAGTGGAGTCCAAGAACTGTGGAAGAGGTCTTTTCCTTGAAATTGCAGGGCATCTGCAGGGCACAGATGCTGTTTGCACATGCCATTTCAGGAGGACAGACAGATCGTAACAGGTTCTCAGTTTCTACTAAGAATTTTGTTTAAAGCACTAGAACTCTTCTGCATAGTCTTCCTCTGAGTATAGAGCTACCTCTTATGATTTATTAATAAAATGATTACCAATTCCTTTTATTTAAAAATATTATTTTTGTTTGAAACAGAAGCATAATGCAAATCTGAAAGCATTAAAGCCAGTCAAACTAGATACTGAGGTAAGATGCCATCATTTTCATAAAAAAAAAAAACCCTCCTTTATTATTTTTATCTTGTCTGAAGAATGTGTTTTCAAGTTCCATAAATATGGTTACAGGAACAGGCAAAAATTGCAAAACTTGGATTAGAATTGCATCTCCTTACATCTGATGTGGATTCTGAGACAGAGAAATGGGAAGATCAGGAGAATGAGATCGTGCAACATGGACAAGGCATGTCAAGTATGGCCTACTCCATGTATTTATTTACCAGGTAATTACATTGTATGCAGCAAATTTTGGTGGGAAGAAGAGGATTAACAGTGTTTATAAGAAAGAAGACAGTTTCATTTTCAGAGTATAATAATTGGGACCCATTCAGAAAGGAAGTTGATTTTATCCTTAAGCGTCATAATTTTTTTAAAATTTCTAAGCTGTTTAGTAATAAAATTAGGCGGGTTTTTGTTGCAGCATGTCTATTTAAATATCTCTTGTGGACAGAAAACGTTTTAACAAGTATGTTCACAAATTCTTTGAAAACCAAGGGAATTGAAGCACAGGTATATAATTGTAGCTGAGCATTACCCATCTTTGCTGTACTGAAAAGAGTTTTTCTGCAATTTACCCTTACCCAAGCTTTTTTACTTGAAGATTTTAGGTTTGTTTTTATTTACAAAATGTTTTTGAGGTTTTTTTATTTTTTAAGCTACTAGTCCTATAGCACTCAGTATGCCAGAGACATGGATTTCTATTCTTGTTCAGCTTACGATAACTGAGCCATTGCTAATTCCCCAGTAATGCTCTAGCTACTGAGGTGTTGGTATAATATTTTGAAATGCAGTTCCTGTAGTAAGTTATTGTTGTGTCTCGTATCTTCTAAAAGACTGATATTTACAGTTCAGTGGTGTGAACTGTAAAATGTTATTGGTGAGACTATAACTTATGCAAGTAGCAGGCAAAACAATCTGCAGTCTGTACATGGCATATCTTCTGCTTTCCTTATTTCCCGCAGAGGAGAAGGACTTTTGAAAACTACTCAAGATTTATTTCATCAAGCAGAGGTAATATGTTTTTAACACAACAGGAGGTGGGCACTCTGATTGAAGGCCAAATTGGAATGAAAGTCTCGGATTCCTTCCACATAAGTAAAGTGTACCATGAATTGACTGGCAGCTGTAGATTTTAAGCAGCCCAACTCTGGTACATACCTTCTGAAAGCAAACTTTTCAGTGCTCCAGTAGTAGCTTGAGATAGCATTCATTATACTGACAGGTGTTACATTCCAGCTAGGAGGAAGAATAGCAAATTATGGCATTATATGGCAAATACCAGTGGACTTTAATACATTAGTAGTATTTGTTGTGTCACTTAGGTCAGGCCCTGATAGTGTTAACAGATACTCGATCCTAGTCTGAGCAGCAGTATTTTCTTGGGAAAGAAATAGAATGTAAAAATTTGCATAATACAAACTGAAGGAAAGGGGCCAAATGAAGGAATGTGTGGATTCCTTGTGTCCAGCCTGCATGCCTGTGTGTAACAGGAGACTGGTTACCTTTGATAGGACAATATACAAACATAGCAGGTGTTATCTACTCACAAAGAATTTGTGAGCTGCTGCCACAGTGCAAAAAATAATTGGAAATTGGGGGGAGGGGTTATATGTAAAGGGGAAAGCCTTTAAGCTTTGCTTATCTGGGAGGATGGCAGTTTGTAGTGTAGCTTCTTATTTCAGAAGTGACTGCAAACTGCTGACTTGTGAATTATAAATATATACAACTATTACAAGTTGTATACCTGCTACCTTCTTATTTTATAGCACACTATTAAAATGAGGAAAAACTTCCATTGTGGTTCATTTTTGTTACATGCTTTCTCCTGTTTTCAGATTTTTGCCACAGAGGGCACAAAGCTTGCTTCAGCTCTTCATGCTTTCTCTGATCAGGTGATGTATGACCTCTAAAACAGCCATTCGGCTTATGACACCAGTGACACCAGTGCTTAAAAACTGGCTGTGCTGTCTCCTCTGTTAACTTAAAATCAGAGTCTTTAACACAGAGTTGTTTTGTTTTCCTGAACCACCTTTCAGGTACACGAGGATGACAAGCCTTTGCTTCTGTTGGAGGCTGAAAAACTCATCTCTGTGTGTAAGCAGCTCCAGATAACTGCTAAAGCTTCTGCTCAGGGTAAAAGTGCTACTTTTACAAAGGTAAGGTAAAAATTATATATATTCCTGTAAGCAATGCCTAACTTGTTTTAAATGCAGTAACTTACTAATTTATGATCCTGTTAAAATATGGAACAGTTCATGACAGTTGAACTTCTTGAATGGCTTCTGGATTGACAGGATTTTAATAAGTACAAAATTTTGTGCTATTGTGCAAGCATTCTTCTGCTATGCAGTATGTCACTGTTGCTGTTCCCCGTGTAGGAGAGGAACTGAAGTGCTGTTTTGCACATAGCATGTTTTGAGCAGCTGATGTGCAAAATATAGAGGAAGAACCATAAGAACTCTTTCCTTTGCTGAAAATGTTTTGTCTATTGGGACACCCCTCACTGCTAACTAATCCCAACCATTTGCTGCACTGCCTTGTCTCAGGAGGGGATTTTCTCCAGCATAGGTGCTGTTGTCTTCTGGCCTTTTTTTTATGTTTTCCCTACTATCAGAGAAGGGTTTCAGTGAAGTTATCCTGACCTTATCCACTCATTCATGATGGGAGTTTGATAGGAGGCAAAATACAGTACACTGGCACCCAGCATTCATGGAAGCCTGTCAGTGGATGGCTTGAATACTGGACAGTATTGCTCTACAGGGCATGGTCTTAAGCTCTGCCAGGGGAGGTTTAGGTTGGTAATATTAGGAAGAAATTCTTTATAGAGAGAATAATCAGGCATTGGAATGGGCTGCCCAGGAAGTGGTGGATTCTCCGTCCCAGGAGGTATTTAAGAAGAGACTGGATGTGGCACTTAGTGCCATAGTCTAGTAACTGTGGTGGTAGTGGATCAAGGGTTGGACTTGATGATCTCAGAGGTCCTTTCCAAACCAGCTGATTCTAGGATATCAGTGTTTTAAGGAACAGTTTCCCTACCCTGAGCTTATTGAGTCTAAGATTCAGTAAAATAATTAAAAGGATATTTTTTCCTTCCTATTACCTAAAGTACTAAAATTACTGTTCAAGTTTCGGATTTCATTGTTACTCAGAGGGTTTACAGAAATGTTTCCCAAGACAATGATTTTCCTGGACTTAAAAAAATGAAAAGGTGGAAAGGTGTCCATAGGCTTCCACTACTTTATATTTTTTCAGAGAACTTCTATCAACATGCCCCTCACCTTACCCACTAGATAAAGAGAGGTACTGGAATTTTATCATGCTGCAGATGAGAATTTTCAGCAGAATTATAAGAGATGGAGTAATACTGCATATAATTACACTGTAATCCACTAGATTGCAGTAATAATACTGTTTTTTAATAATTATTGTTATTCTGTTGTTACTAATGCTTATTATAAATGTAAATGTATATAAATGTAAATTCTAACCCCATCTCTATTTCTGAAATACATGCTTGCTTCTCAGTAGGTAGGTAGTGTACCCTAAACTGCCTAGACTTTCTTCTGATCATATTCATATTTGCTATAAATAAATACCTGTACAGCTGCCATGAAAGTTTCAGCATTGTTAATTACCACAAGTAGATCTGCAAACCTCAGTGGGGAGTGGAGGTCAGGTTTCTTGAAGAACTTAAGTATCCCTGAGCAACATTATGATCAGTGTGAGCAATATGGATGTTTGCTTCCAATTGGCTGTGGAAAAAGGTGTTTCAGTTTTACAGCAGGGTCTAAAACTAGATAGAGCATGCAAACCACTCTGAACCAAAGTGAGCACCTTGGGGCTACCTCTTGGTTTACACTCTCTAAACTAAATGGGAACTCCAGTCTGTTTATACAGTGATGTATCACTACATAGCAATACTAGGCTCTCAAAGTAATGTTTGTCAAGGGCCCAAACTCATAATCTGTGCTGAGTGTCAGACTTGAGGCATGAACTCAAATGCTCTAAAATTTAAGACAGCTCTTAATGTAACTCGCACCAAAGTAAGGCTTTCATGATGCATGGCTTTATAAAACATGCTGGCAGGACATAATATAAAAGGGAAAATCATGAAGAATTGTGATGATTCATACTTAGATGACAAGAGCTCCTTTCCAAGAAACTCCTATTACTGTTTTAATACTATATTGTTAGTAGAGAATTACACATTCTCTTGTGACGTGCGTTACTCCCTTCTGCATCGTAGCTCAAGTCTTGGCATAACAGAAGGGATGCCCTTGTTTTACATGTATTATATAGAGAAATTCATAAAAATGTAGGCAAAACCATTTGATTAGAAGAGATTTCAGAAGGACAAATATTACTTAGTCCAGCTCAAAGTAGATTACCATCTTACGCACCAAACAGCTGCCTAACCCAGGTAATGAGTGGTCTTGCTCTACTGTCAATTGTCTTGTTTAGGTTGATGCATGCATTCTGAAAACAAGGAATGTGATGACTCTATTATGTCAACTTCTTCCACTTTGCTTCAAATTACTGAGAAAGGTCAGTACTTTGTTAATCTGCACTTTTAAATAAGCTTTGGGTTTTGTTTCGTTGGGGTTGGTTGGTTGTTTTTAAGAAATACTCTTTTTTATATATATACACAGAATAAAGCAGGAAATGGTTGCCTTAAACCTGCTCCACCATGGAAAGAAGACAGAATACGAACTGGAACAAATGCACACGCTCCAGAAAGAAGAGCAGAGACATTTGGCATCAAGTCTTTAGAAAATCATGTAACAAACATGACATTTTTAGAGAGCAAGTAATTATAGCACTGAGAAATGCAGGAACTCCCATTTGAAAATAACACTTGCTGAATTTTCAATATTGCTTTCATTTGTGGAAAGTCAAGCCAGGTTAATTTGAAATGAAACTGTTGGCCTTTGTCACATCTAATAGATGTCCCATTACTTAGCCATTACAACACCAGCTAGTCTAAATGTTCTGTATTTTTATAATGTGAATGCCTTTCCTATGCTCACTGATACCGATTTTGTAATTAATGCTTATGAATGTCTTACTGGATGTTTCAACCCAAAGATGCTGCTAATAGACATTTTATGTAAAGACGCCTGTGCTGCATATGCTATATGTAACACTACTGTTGAAGTCTGTGAACTCATCTCTGGCCTATTTCAGTCTATGTATTTGATAAAGCAGAATCAGGAATATAGTCTGAAAGGCTGTGGCCCGAAGCACTGAAATGTTATCTTAGTTATGAGTTATACCTGCAAGGAAGTAGTCCTAGAAAACAACAAAAAAAAACCCCAACTCTTTTAGTAGCTGCACCCCTGAATTTTAATCTTGATGACATGACTGATCTTTATGAAAGGGTATTTCTAAGTGACTAATAGTCTTGACTCAAATCCTTTTTTTGTTATCCTCTATATTTGTAGACAGTAGTTGTTGCTTCCTTTTTTTATTAAAATTTACTGAGCAGAATTTGAGTTGTTTGTTTAACCACTGAAGTATTATGCTGACTTGACATACCATTTAAATTTTAAGAAAACAGATACTGATTGTTACAGAATTGTGTACAAAGGGCATTATTTCACTTCAGGATGCCATGAAAATACAACCTGGCGTGAAATGTGTATTTTCAAGTTTATCTGCTCTTTATACCTATGCTTGTTGCATTTTTATTTTCAATTCACCTTTGTCAAACTCCGTATTGCTTTTATTTAGCTGAATTTGATGATAGGTAATTCATATGATTTTTCTGTATGTATTATGCTCGCATTAAGCAAAAGCAAAGCTGATTGTGGAACACAAATACTCTCCAACATGTCATTCTGAGCTTATTTAAGAACTTGTAGTGCTAGAACTCAGAGAAAAAGAGTACGGAAATTTTAATATACAAAGTATTCGAACTGGTTTATTCTTGTATGAATCAAGCAGTTGAGTTCAACTTTTAAAAACTGACACTAGGCCTTTCAATACTACAAAACTCACAGTGTACAGTAGAAGTAGCTTGTTTAGTATCAAGTACAGATGATAAGTGTAGAACTGATTTCATGAAGAAGAATTACGGCGTTTCAACAAAATTTCCTCGTACTCCTTCTGCGTCAGAAGTCCTTGAGTTATGCTCTTGCTTTCTTCAAATTTGGGTAGAACCACTGCAATGTACCCCTCGGTTGACGGCTAAAAAGCAAGACTGAAGTAAGCAGTGAAATAAAAGTTAGAAAATGAAAAGCAAGAAAGTGTCTTACCTTTTCTTGCAGAAGAGCGGGGTTACTAAGAATGTTTTCATTCACTTCTATCAGCCGCCCTCGTATACAGCTGCAAAAGTGTTTAGATTAAGTAGACGTCCATAGTATGTCAAGGTAAGACGAGAAAGGGAAAAACCTTACCTGTAAATGGTGTATTCCTCTCCATCTGATGAAGATATCCTGCACAGAGGGGCAAGTTCTGTTAAAAACTGAGCTCCCTGCATTTGAAAAATAAATAAATATATATGTAGTTTAATGACTCAGGGCTTTTAAAAGTATTACCACCAGCAACATAAGTTTGTAAGCTTCTCAGAAAGCAAGGATATGTGATAGTTACAGGTCATTGCAAGTTACAGTGCTGTGCTTCCCTACAGAAGGGAAGATGCCAACTTAGTTATGTGCTCAAATCAAATAGAAGCTTGTTAAGGGCTTCCAGATTTAGTCATAATTAAGTTTCTTGCAGAACAGCAGACCTGTAGTCTGCAGCAGGGAAGAAACAGCATGGCTGATATCAGTATAAGCAGGTTAAACTACACATTCAAAAATCCACCACGAAACACACTAAACTGGTCCATCTGCTATCTGGACTAGCTTGAGAAAAACAGCATCTCCAAATCCTTGGCATTTTCTTGGAAATAAATTTTTGTCTTTTCAGAGATGTTTATATCTCTTTGTACACTATAAAAAAAAAAAATTACTAAAAGCAAGTGGGTTTGAGTGACACTGTAGGAGTGCTGCAGGACCTGGGCTAGGACAGCCAGACAGGCACCTCTCGAGGAACTCTAAATTCTTCAGCTGCAGAGGGGCTGGTTTAAAATACAATACAAAACAAAAGTAACCTCCTAGGTTTCTGTCCTAGAAAGGACAGGAAGCTTTAGGCAATATGAGAGATTAAAATGAAAACTAACAAAAGAAGAAAGCCATACCCTTTTGGACTTCCCAGAGACCTTATTCTGAAGTCTGCTACAGTTGGCACTGATTTGGTAATTTATGCTTTTAATTGTTTTCCCACTTTGAAGAAGAGGATGGGCTTCTGCCAAGGTGATGACACAGATTCTGGAAAAAAAAAAAAAAGTATTATGCTGTAGTTTTGAGAAACCATGCTCCTGTGCTCTAAGCAAGCTCCACAGCCTTCTCTGCCTATCTTACTTGATGCCTGCAATTGCAAATTGCCTGCCTGAAAATTGCATTCTGACCTAAACCAACTCCCATAGGAGGTGCTTCATTTTGAGATACTAGACAGGATCATCAAAAACACTACAGTTCTTACCTAAACAGGACCACTGCTTTTAAATATGCCAGAGCTGTTCTGTCTGTTGTTGTACCCTATGGGAACGTACTTTGTTCACTTGACAGCTAATAGCTGAGGTAGATACTCACTTAAGACAAGTAGAGCACAGTAGTACCCTTTTGTCACAAAATGTAATGAAAGGCAGTGTTTCTCAGAACAGCTAAAGGCCATTTGTAGTGAATAGTTAGAGCAGATAAATCCTTCACTGATCTGGGCTCTAGTTAGCCTGCTGCTTGCCTTTAATCTTTTTCTAAAGGAAGGTTATTTCTTTCCGTTAAACTGGACAGTTTGAGACAAGCCAAGCTGAGGAGACGGCCTGCCTTCATCCCTGGTCTAGAACCATGCATAACACACAAGCATGGAGAGCCCAGAACTTGCCAGTAAATGAAGAGAGATGAAGCTTTTCTGTTCAAAATGAGTATATAACCTAGGGCAAGGACCAGAATTAACAGACCAGTGACTGCAGAGAAAACCAGGGCACAAAACCAGATCATTCCCTGTGGATGCTGCATCTGTCTCCACAGACTTCTAGGGAGTTCTGGCTGCGCAGTTCCCACAAGAGGGAGCTGGATCCTGGTGGATGCATTCAGCATGCCCCAGCAGCAAAGCTACCTCCTCTTCACCCCAGCCTCTTTCTAAGGGGGAGATGGCAAATCATTTATTTGAACAGTCATCTGTTGGACCTGAGACCTTGCAAAACAAAAAAACATCCCCCCGGAATTCTATACTGCCTGGAAAAAACAAACTGAGCCACAGCCCCATACATAATAAGGGAAAAATACTTCATAGAGCATTTGGCTATGCTGCTGCATAAGCCAAGGGCCCTGATATTGCACAATTCAAAGTAGCAAAACAGTCTTCGTAGACATTCGAACAAATTTTTATTTCCTTTTCCTCCACATCAACAGGATTTTAAGTATTGTTTATATCAAGACAACTGAGACTAGTAATTACATATTTAGTACATATGCAAGGGTGTCCTTTCTTGCTCTTGCTGTCACACCTTTTATTCACAGGCACTCTGGTTTTGAAAGAATGAGAAAGGACTGCAGAAAAAGCCACTGAGAAGCTCCAGCTCCAAAAGGCTGCAGCAGGGCAATGGGTCTGCCCTGTGCCAACCACGCTCTTCCTGTTATTCTGAACTGTTAACAGGAGCAGGTAACCCACTCGGCACACAAATGCAGTCTCACCTTCCCTCAACACCTGAGCCACTGGCACTGACAGTTTTTGTGTAGATAGTAGTTAGGTTTATTCTTCCCTCTGGGACCAAACACCCCAGAAACACTCCCAATGCCCCAACAGGGCACTGCTGAGGGAGGTCAGAAGCAATGCATGACATTTTCCTATCTTGCCTTCACCACCCATAGTACACAAATCACAGAATCTGCTGAGCTGGAAGGGACCCACAAGGATCATCGAGTCCAACTCCTGGCCCTGCACAGAATCATCCCCAAGGGTCACGCCATGTGCCCGAGAGAATCATCCAAACGCTTCTTGAACTCTTGTCAGGGTTGGTGCTGTGACCACTTCCCTGGGGAGCCTGTTCCAGCGCCCAACCACACTCTGGGTGAAGAACATTTTCTCTAAGAGCTTAATATCTTTCTTTTATCGTAGTGCCCAAAAGTGCACACAATATTCAAGGTGAGGCCGCACCAGTGCAGGGCGGGACAGTCCCCCCAGTCGACCGGGCTGCTTTGCCTGATGCCTCCCAGGACATGGTTGGCCCTCCTGGCTGCCAGGGCACTGCTGACTCATATTCAACTTGCCATCGACCAGGACACCCAGGTCCCTTTCCCTGGCACTGCCTTCCAGCATCTCATTCCCCAGTCTGTCCGTACGTCCGGGGCTGCCCCCATCCCGGGTGCAGAATCCGGCACTTCCCTTTGCTGAAGGGAAAGCAATTAAGCTGTACACAGAAAAGGCCAGAGTCTTCCCGGGGGGTCAGAACCCGGCGGGCAGAGAGCGGACCCCAAGCCCCCCGCACGCCGCCCGCCCCACTCGCCTGTTGGAGTGCTGCAGCACGCAGAAGTCCTCGCACGGCCGCCCCTTCACGTCTGCAACGAGGGCACAAACACCAGTCACCGCCCCGTCGCCGCCCAGGCCCCGGTCCCGGTCCCGGTCCCGGTGCCGGGTCCCCCCGCCCGGCGCTACCTGGTTTATACCAGCGCGTAAAGTAGCGCTCGGCTCCCCCCGGGCCCGCCGCCGGCCCCTCCATCCCGCCCATCCCGGCCCGCCCCGCCGGCGCACCGCGATGACGGAGAGAGGGGCGGCCCCAACCCCGCCCCCTCCTCCTCCCCGGCACACGAAACTCCAAGGAAATACAATTTTTACTTTTTTTTTTTTTTTTCTTCCTTTCTTTCTTTATTTTCCACTACCCCCCTCCCCCCCGAAAAAGTAAACGAAAGGTGTTTCGCCACATGGCGAAAGCATCTTTCGCCATATCTTCATCAGTGAAAAAAACGCTCGAAACCCCAGCATTTGGTTCAGTGGTTTATTTTCTATAGCACGCAGCAATACGGTAACAGCAAGTCATGATATATACACGCCAAAAAAAAGGTACCTTAAATAAACAGCATGTTTCATTAAAACATCGTTTTGTTTCTTGCTTGTGGCAAACAAACACAATGAGCCACTTTTTCCACGGAAATTTTAGCTGTGCTGGTGTCTCAGTTCAAGCAGCAGGAGAGCCTCAGTGAATTCCATTTTAGCCTTTGAATTCCATTTAAGCCTTCGCTGTGTTTTATATAAACATAAATACACACCTGCCATCACATACAGCTACAAAGGAGGAGAGACACCGTACCGGCACCTGAACCCCACAGGCCAGGCAGAATTTGAGAACTTCCACTCCTTTGTCTGACTTCTGACTCTTGCTGCACATAGTAACTACACGACACCATTTCTGTACAAATGCAGGCCAAAATTATTAGAACATCCTGTTACACACAAAAAAACCCCAAAACAAACAAAAACCCCCCAAAACAAAAACAACAAAAAAACCCAACCAAACAACCGATGCCAGCATATTCCATTTACCTGCATCTAGCACGGGTGCTAAAGGCAGCTGTAACAGCATATAAAATTAAGGTTTGTACCATAATTAAGCTATAGACAGATACACAAAACAGGTACTTCCATTTATCAGTCAGAATAGGCAGGCACATTACAAACTGCTGCAGAAAAAATACGCATAAAAGGGCTGCCTAGAAGCTCTGCCCCATCAGTTTGCCAAACCACGAATATTTTCAACATGAGTACACTGCAACAAATGCAGATTCTACTTTATAAGGCTGACAAACAACAAAACAACAACAAACCAACCCAAACCAAACAAAAAACAAACAACCTTTTGTCATCTTGCTAGTACGAACCTACAGCAAGTCTCAGTCTATAGTCTTCTCAATTACTAGTTTGGACAGCTGTCTGTCATGGACATCTCCATCAATCATTAAAGAGGTAGAATATGCTTGTTTTTTAGGTTAGAGACACTTCTACTCGCATACTCTAAAGGCAATTCATTTTTCATATTGTTATATTAGCAAAGTGTTTTGACATGCAGATACTTTAACGTCAGTTGATCACATCAAAAACCAGCCAAGAACCCACTGGAAACACTGTCTGAAATTTGTAGATTTATCTCCATCATTTAGTCATTGATTTTAAAGTCTCTTGAGCAACACTGGGCCACATGTCTGCTTCCTATGTCATATCCACTATGTGGACAACAGAAGTCCAGCTGAACTGGCAGCTATTTTGGTTGTAGGCTAGTAAAAAATTCAAAGCAAACTTTGCTCATCCAAGTCTGAAATGCCTCAGGACTACCGAGGTGGGGCATGCCCGATTTCTGTAGCAGCTGAGAGTGCAGGACAGAAGGTGAAAGCCCCATGGGCTGAAGTGCACTGTATTTATGGTGTTTTAGCACACCATGGGTAAACACGGTGCCCCAAGCCCTACAAAGCCTGCTAGGACACAGTGAGGCTGCATCCCTGAAACTGCATCATGCAGAACAGTCACAATGAGAGGTCTGGAGGAAAGGAAGGGACAAGCCTTGCTGACTTTTTTTCCTCAGGAATATGTGTTGCCCATAAGGAGCAGTACAGGAGCACAAACTGAGGCACATCAGCGCTGATGGTGACCAGCACTATTACCCTAGCAAAGGCAAGAGTTGTTTAGACAGGTCAGGGGCAAATCAGATCACCCCAAAGAACGACACACTCAGCTCCAAAAAAGAGACATCAGGAACACCTCCAGGGGAAAAGCAGCTATATTTGGAGAGATCGGGAACGAGGTGGGACCGCCAAGATTGGAGGTCAGTATACGAAAAGGCATGAAAAAATTTCATTTGACAGGTTTAGTGTGTGTCAGCATAGGTGTCAGCATGATTATTTGGATCTGTTTTTCTAAAAAGGAGGCAGTGATGGCAGAAATAAAGCAGCTTTTGATGAGCCAAAGATTACGGTATTCAAGCACTAGAGGTGGAAAGGGAAAGATGAAGATCAGAAGGTGGGTTTAACGCAGAGTTTAGCTACTCCTGAAGTTAAATGAACATAGAAGTAAGGGCAGAATTATCATCAGAGTTAAGACTGAAAAAAAACAGTTTACCTCCTCTTCTGAGAGTTCAAATAAGATGTCAGTTTAAGTGCATAGAAGATGCAGAAGCAATGGGTAGACAGATATCCAATTTTCATCATACTCATAAATACTACTAATTCAAGCTTGGGAACACTAGAATATAACTGCTATAAGAAAAGGATGGGTGATCAAGAAGATGCTATTAAAAAAATAGCTCATGGCTGTTGTACCATGGCACAACTCCTCTGTTCAGAGGTGTTCTTCTAACGGAAGTCCAGAGGGTTAATTCAAATGCAATACAGAATGTAAACTGCTTGATTAAGGGAGATAATGCACCTACATTTTGTCAGTGTTCCTGTTAGAGATGAATGCCCAGCACAAGAGTTGCTTATAGTGATGAAAAGTTAGGTTAAGGGGAGGAAAATATGTGCTTCCAAAAGAAAGTTCTCTTCCTCTTTCCAAACAACTGCTCACCAAGCAGAGATGCACGGGTTCCTACATGGCAGATATAGGGGAGGTGGTAAGAGCCCATCATAGCTTAGTACTGCTTTCAGGATGCATTAGCAGAGCTGAAGGAAGTACGCCTTTCTCAATCCCCTGGCTTCAAAGGAGGCACTGAACAGGATTTCATCACCATGGGCAGAAGATTAAACCTCAGTCTTGTTAACCTCAGAAAAGACTGAAGGAGGAGGAGAAGCTAATATTCCATTGCCTGCAAAAACTCCTCTGATGCCCATTTCTCAACTAATAAAAAACTCTCAAACCACTCATTTAATTGAAAACATCTGTTTCTGAGGTGATAGAATAAGTTTTGGCTTCCATTGTATGACAGACCAACAGACTGTCAACCTATCAGCTATAATTAAACAATTCTGTGGTGTTCAAGCTTCTTATTCAGCTGGTGATTTGAAGCAGTGGATCAAAAATAAGTTCTAATTGTTATATTTCCAGGATTTTTAAAGCCAGCTAGTAAAATATAATAATTCTGTTAGTTTTTAATCAAATAAAAGTTGTCTAATATTCACCTTCCCTGCACAAATGCAGAATTTATTTATTTTACTATTGTTTTTTCAGCCTTCTTACTTCAGTTACATTCAGGGTGGTGAAAAATATTAAGACTAAGTTCAAACCACACAGTTAAGTCTACACTTGTTATTCTCAACATGCTGCTTCCCTAGATATGCTGTCAAAGAAATTCTGGTATTTTGGATTTCTCAGTCTTAGTTCTTGCAAAGAATGTAACTGCTTTGCAAGCACAAGTTCGTGTGCAATCATACTGAACTAGAAGTAGGCAGCTCTCCCACTCAGCTCATTTTCCCAAAGTAAACCAACACTTTACTTCAGGAAGCTGTTATAGTAAATGACTGTTTTATCTCAGCCTGTACTGATCCCCCCTTTGATATCAAACAGGTTTTAATATACCTTTGTCATTTCAGGCAGTATAAGTGGGATATAGCACTGCTTTTAAAGCCTTTTTGCTGAAATTCATGTATTTTAGAGCCATACTTTTACAATTTCATAGCTGTACTTTTGTTGCTGACTTGACAAATCAGTGAAAAGCAACAGGTATCAGAAGGGATCAAACAAGTAAAACATTTGATGCAAACACTTGGAACATTATTTCATATTAATTTGTTTAGAGTAGAAAGCAACCGGAATAAGACACAGGGAATCCACAAGCTGTTGAGAGCACCACCACTACAAAGGATGGAGTCAGCTACCAATCCATATAAACTAGGTGTATGAAGAAGAGATGAATGTCTGCCAATACAAACACATGCTAACCATTACTTGTCTTTTTCTCATTTTACACTGCTCACTGTGATTTGTATCCACTCATTTTGATTGTGCTAAAATAAAAACCACTGTTGTTTTGCCTCTCTAAACCAACCAAACCATTGAAGTAAAAAAACATAACGTATAATTACATACAGTAAACAAGTTCAGTAAAAAAACCCAACCTAACCCCAAAGACAACACCGATTTGGCACTTTAACCATGTTTTACCAAGTACCACTTTCCACAGTACCATAAGCAATACTAAATCCCAAGTAAAAAAACCCAAAACTTTACAGTGTTCATTTCTATCCGGGGAGAAGGGAGGAAAGGGCTTAACCACAAAGCACACCAATAAAAATATCTAGTCTATATCAAATGTACCTCTCCAATAAGGAGTTTAATAGAAAAAAAACCCTACTACTTATAATTTAACACCAAGCTGTCTTTCTGGCAGCCAGGATTACAGGTTTATCCTGAATACAATCTTATGTTCAAACACTGAGATAAGCAGCATTATCCCAAAACCCAGGAGAATCCCAGCATTCTGTAACAGGAAGTATCCCCACCGGCTACATCCATGATCACTGGCATCATTGTGGAGCATTTCAGGTACCTAAACAAACATGAAAGTGTTAAATGCCTTCAAAACAAACAATTACTTCAAACCCAGTTCTTGAACCATAAGGCACAAGGTAGAGAAGTCTTACTCCTCTAGTTCTTCCCATCAACTGCATTCATATTGCTCCTTGAATTAGGTGTTACTCAAACATGAACAACACTGTCAGAGGCTATTTTCATATTTACACACAGACAGAACCCATAATGTTTTAATTATTGTTTTCATGGTAATTATGCTGATGTTTTAAGTCAACCATTTAGTCGTGATATGATTATTTAATAAGTGATTTAACTGAGACACACCAACAATTTTATTCTTAAAATGACAGTTAAGCTTTCACAAATATCCACTTTGTACAAACATACTTCTGGAGGTACAATATATATTTTTAAAAAATATCTGTCTTCATGACAAGAAGCAGTAACAATTTCAAGGAAAAGTTGGAGCAAATTTGGTGGTGCTGACAGTGTGCAACTTGCAGTCTTACCAGCCATACTGGGCACTGTCAGCAGCAAATTCTTTACCTCTGCTGTTAACTGCCTCTGTTTAACAGCTAAGGGGAAAACAGAGCATGTTCCTACAGTAATCTGAATAAAAGCACTTTCACCTTAACATTTAACTGAGCACTTACACTCATTAGCACCTCCAAGCCCAGAGAAAGTTAATTGAGGGAGAAAAGAAGGAAGAATTTGAGATGAAAATAAAATTAGCATTAATTCTTAAACTGTGCTATATAAAATTCAAGTAAATCTAGCCACTTACCATATCCACAAGAGCCACGTACATGAACAAGCCAGCAGTAAGTGCAAATATCCACATTGAGACATTGTCTGCATAGTGACCGATAAGGATCCCAGTCGCCATCCCAAGATAGGCCAGCATAGCAGACAGAGCATTATAAAGCACAGCTTGCTTGACAGTCATACCGGCTTTTAGAAGTACAGCAAAATCTCCTACAACAGGGGAAGGAAAAAAATACACCCGAAGTTTTCATTCTCAGGTAGTTATTTTAGTATTTTCTTACTTACAGTTTTCTTATTTACAAGATTACTAAGATTGATCTATGCTGTCATTTGTCTTATTCTTTTTCCTTCATAAAACTAGAAATCACTGGGAGACAGAAAATTAAAGGGAGCACATGAAGCACAGCAAACAAACACAGCAGCAAACACTGTAAGGTTATAACCTTAAAGTCTTAGGAGTTTTGGAAGAAGCAACTTTGGACTGAATCACAAAATAACGTGAGTTAGAAGGGACCCACAAGGATCATGGAAGTCCAGCTCCTGGCCCTACACAGAACAGCCCCAAGAAGCACACCATATGCCTGAGAGCATTGTCCAAACACTTCTTGAACTCTTGTCAGGCTTGGTGCTGTGACCACTTCCCTGGAGAGCCTGTTCCAGTGCCCAACCACCCCCTGGGTGAAGAACCTTTTCCTAATATCCAACCTAAACCTCCTCTAATACAACTTCAGGTCACTGATTACCAGAGAAGAGATCACTGCCCCTCCTCTTCCCCTCACAAGGAAGTTGTAGACTGCAAGGAGGTCTCCCCTCAATCTTCTCTTCTCCAGCCTGAACAGACCAAGTCACCTCAGCTGCTCCTTGTATGGCTTCTATCCCTTGTATCCCTTCAAGTCCCTTCACCATCTACATAGCCCTGCTTTGGATGTTCTTTAAGAGCTTTATATCTTAGTGTAGTTTGCATTTAAACCACCACTGTAAAATGTTGCAGTACTTGATATGCATGAGCACTCTAAAGAAGTCCCTAAAAAAATATTCCCATATTTGACTGCATAAAGCAATAGTGATTCTTCCATTTATTATCCTGTAACTGCTCTTTGTACTTCAAGTATTTTTATAAATTTTGAAGTAATTTCTTTGTTAATTTCTGTAAATGAACCTTAATGTCTTAATTTTACTTGAAGGAATGATAGGCCACCAGCCAGAAATAGATTTCCTGTAATTCAGAACAGATTTTTTTCTAGACCAGAGTAGTAGAAGTTTATATAAGTTATCTCCAGTTAAAGTAAACAAATAAACAAAAGTGATCTTCAAAGGTCAATTGAGTAAATTGTTACAACATCTTTTCCTACAAGATACTGCAATTAAGATGAACTGATATATTATAAACATTGTTTAGCATTAACAACAATGATCCAATTTTAATCCCAGCTAATTTCAGCTAGTCCCATTTGTTTCGATATTACTATGGCACTTCATGTCCTTGCTAAAGAAGGTATTTCTTATCAAGCTTTCTGTGCTGAATAAAGTATGATTTAAATTTTTTAAAGATTTTTCCTTATTTCCAAAACCAACAGAACAGCTGAATCTAAAATTATCAGATTCATAACATGAATTTACTTTTAGTAACAACTTTTAGTACATGTAATTAATACAAGGTTCCATGATTATTATGAACAAAACTCAACTCCTCCCAAGTCATAAAATCAGGCTATGTTTTCTGCAGAATAACTATTTCTGTATAGAATTACTGCACAAATATATCAAGCTGTTTAATACAGGGTTTGATGTTTACACATACTGGTTTACAAGCTCCTTTAAATGAAACTGAACATTCTACTCTCTAGGGAATTAAATCTTAAAAAATGCAAGCAAACTTTTCTTTCTTCATTCAATACATCAAGTATTACTGTGACTATGACAGTTAAGAAATAAACACCAGTTGCATGTTCAAAATGATCTGACAGTTGGGAAGATCAGTTTTGTCTCAGGTTTAACAAAGCAGATCTGTCCTGTTCCCACAGGCTGCCCCGCAAAAGGGCCAAATACTGAACTTACATTGTAAAACATGAAAATAACATCTCATGGGACAGCACATGAATTTAAATCACTTGAGCTTGAAAGACAAATTATTTCTAGGAAAGATTTCTAAGTAGTTTCACGTTTAATTTAGAGCTACAGCAGTTCTTTGCAAGATTTAATGAAAAAAGCAGCAAATGTTATGCAGAAAGTAGTTTGACTAATCATGACCTTCTTTTAGCAGCACAAACACAAGAATAAAATTAAAGAGAGATGTGAGAAAGGCAAATTCTGTCATGCATCCTCCTGCAATTCACAACTTATGTTGTATACAAGGAGAATAAAAACTACAACTCGACAGAACAAGCTGTAAGTAACTGCAAGAGGCGGACTTTTAAACACAGTAGCTGAAATATTTAGATTTTTAAAAGTAAGATTATTTCAATTAAGAAATGTTTAAAAATGCCTTTAAGTAAATTAAAAATATTCTTGATTAGACAGCCTGACACAGATGAAGTTTTCTGATCAAATTTTATAGCAACACAGAATAAAATCTCTTATTCCCCCATGTGCCCCTTTAAGAATATATACATGCAGTATATGGAAATACTGGGGTCTTACCTAGCTCATGAGGTAATTCATGGCAAAACACAGCCACAGAAGTGCTTAAACCACTAGACAGCCCTTCAGTAAAGGCTGCTCCTATGAACATACAAAGAAAAAGAGGTGTGAACAAAACATTACTGCATATACAGACATCAAGCTCAGAAGCATTGTTGCACGTGCTGCTTGTGTCATATTAGTACATATTAGTTTCACTCAAGTTTTTCTTCTCTTTGTGGAAGCAGTTTAACTGAACAGTTGTTTACAATTCGTAAGTTTCAAAATTCTCTTTCAGAATCTTCTGAGTAAACCACATTTCACTATTTTATTTCTGAATTAATACCTTCCAACAACATTGCCCTTCACAAAAAATGCAATAAATACTTTTTTTTTAAAGTTACAAAGGGATGAAAGGAGTTGAACTGCATCTGAGAGTCAGCACTTGAAAAAGGAAAGTCAGTTCAAACACTAAGAGATGCTGTGTAAGTCACATGAAAACAATAATGAAAGACAGCTTGAATATAAGCAAACTACTACACTTTAAGTGGAGGAAAGAAAAAACACAACCAACAGTCCAACAGTCCCCATCTTTCTGGTTTTCCCTGCTTCTCCTGTTGCTTGCCATTTTTCTCATTTGGCAGCAGTTGAGGAGGACACAGCACACTGCAGGGCTGCAGAGGTCACACACAGCATGGGGGGTCCCCAGCTGCATGGACAGCATGCCCCAGGGTGCACAACCACATCCAGCTTCCTCTTCAGCTGGTACCAGCAGCCTGCCAGCAAACAAGGTGCTGCCAATAAGCAGTTAAAGAGCCACAAGGCCATGACACAGTAGGCTGGCACACAAGAGACCCAGGAGTACTGTTCACAGACCACCTAAACAAGAAAAGGTGGTGACTAAGGCTACCTATGAACACAAGAATCATTCACAGAAGATTTTTCAGCTGTGAAGGCAACAGTACTGGGCACACAATCAAAGACGTCCCTTAATTGTATTGGTAATGCTTTCCTCAATAGAAATTACAGAAAAGTCAGCCAGGATTAGCCTTCTAATTAACCCACTGCACCAAACCAAGGAAAAACTGATGGCCAATACAGCAAAAAACAACACCTTGAGAGCATGAGGTAACTGAGATAAGGATACGGGAGGAGGCTGGGAAAGGAGGAAGCAAAATTAGGACTCTAGATTTTAACAAAGCAGACTTTGACTTCTTTAAGGAATTGCAGTGCAGAACACCCTGGGAATCAATCAAAAGGGAAAGAGTGCCCAGAAGAGGTGGCTGGTGCAGGAACACTCACAGAAGACATGCCCAGTAAGCAGTGTGTCTCAATGAATTAAGACTCAAAAGAGAAGCACACAAGAAATAGGAACAAAGACTGGCGACAAGGAAGTTAAAAGCAGTGGAACAAAAAGGAGGAAGAACGAAGCCCAGCTGGAGCCAAAACTAACAAGACACCAAGGATGACAAGAAACAGTTCTACAAGAATGCTAGCTGAGAAACAACGTTCAGGAAAAATTCAGGTCTGTGGATAGAACAGGAAGGGAAACAAGCAGTAGACATAAAAAGAGCAAAGCATCAACACAGCCTTCATCTCAGTCCTCATTAGCAAAGCCAGATCCCAGCACCATGCCAGAAAGAAAGGGGCAGCAAACCACAGAAGCAACAGTTGAGGGATATGTAATAAAACCTGGAAACACTCATACACATGCCAGGATGGGACTCTAACTCAAGGGTGCTGACGGAGTTGACTGGTGTGACAGCAAGGTTGCACTCTATCATTTGTGGAAAACTATGGCTGTGGAAGGCCCCAGTGGAACTCTGAGGAAAGGATAACATTATTCACATCTTTAAGAAAGGCAAAGAACAGGACTCAGGGAACAGTCAGCACCATCTAAGTTCCTGGAAAGATCATGTTGAATATCCTCTTCAAATCCCTCTCCAAATGCTTCATCCAGCTTTAGGAAGTAACTGACTGACTGTAGAGACAGTGATAGCAGTGAATGCAACAGAACTTGACTTCAGTAGGATTTCTGACACTATTGCTTACAGAGAGATAGTGGGAAAAGAGGAAACATGAGCTTGCACACTGGCTGGACTGCTGAGCTAACAAGACCTGATGGCTGGCTATTAAGAAGTAGAGCTCACCAGGACAAAAACTGCAACCAATTTTGCTTCACTAATGATCTGAATGAAACAGATGGCATCAAGAGCAAATTTGCAGATGACACTAAGCTGGGGGGCAGTGGGGAGAAAATAAGTGCTGAGGTGACACATCAAGCACTGGAGCTTTAGACAAGACCACAGTAAACTTAATTCTTACAAAGTTCAACAAGGAAAAGTAAGAAGTAACCAAAGTACAAGTTTAAATAACAAAAATATCTATTTTTACTTTTTCGCTGCTAAAAAGAAGTCTTCAAACGTCAACAAACTGAAGATGACATTAATAAATCTGGCACTATTCTTTATCAATAAGTTGATTCAGTAGCATGATTGGTATCTAAAAATATACTTTTAAGACATCACTTCTTTCAAAAGCTAAAGGAAAAAAATTATATGCAAGAGTAGTGTAAAAATAGTGTTCTGTATTTTACTTATTTAGTTGCAGTTACACAGAAAAGTCCAAATCACAGATGATCACTTTGTACAAATGAGTCAGATGCAACTGTTCCATGCTCTAATAAAAAAAATAAGCACTTCTAAAACTTGTTCCTACAGAATTAGTGCAACAGATTTGAGGAAAGAAGTAACTGATAGAAATCATGAATAACAAATTGCGGAGTAAATGAACTTAAATGAAGGGTTATGGTGGCTAAAGCTACCTTTACATAAGCACTCAAATCTTCTTTTAAATACAGGTAAGATACAACACCAGTAGCATTTTCACAACACCATCAAACCAATGTTTTTCCATACTACTTTTAAGCACATACAGAACTGAAGGAAACCCATATTTCCATTAGCCTGAACAAGCTACACAGCAGGACTTCTAAAAGCTATTGCTCTCCCATTCAATAAGCCTTTATTAACCTTTCTTATACTCTTCCCTTCATAACTATAAAGTCATAGATCCTTCTCAAATCTCCCTAATGCCAGGAGGTAATTGATTCTGTGTGTCATTTGTATGCAAATCTTCCTTCTACCCCATTTTCACTACTGATCTGCTCAAAAATTTACATTCCATGCTTCAACTTTCATCAAAAATGAGATTAAATAAGAAAGTCTCTTTTCACATTACACTTTGAATTGACTGAATCTGAACAACTGCAATACTGCTGTGAAAAAAATAGTTATTATTGGGTTTTCCCCTCAAACAAGAACGAACTTGTCCTACAATAAAATTTACAGAAAGACTGATACTGCTGAACTTCCCCCGTATGCTAAGCAAGCTGGAAATGAATCCAATACCTGTAAAGATTAGTCTTAAATACAAAAGTCAAGATCAGAAAAGATTAGCATAAGAACTGAAGATTACTGCTTTGACTTCACTTTTAATAGCTTACTTTAACGTTTTAAATTAAAAAAAAAAAAGTAGTCTAGCTCTCTTAGAAAAAAATTAGAATCCCCAAAGCTGTCCTCCCAGACAGAAGTCCAAAACAAAATATTCAACCTATTATTTTTGTGATAAAGAAATATTTTCACTGAAGCATTAGCAAAAAATACTGAGCAATGACAACATGTTAAGGGAAGAACAGGGACACGAACAAAACAGGAACAAAAAGATAAGTGTTTTGTTTACAGGTAAAATAAGTGTTTATACAAGTTTAAGTTTTTTAAAAATGGACTATTAAGCTCAACTTTAGGAATAAGATTCTGAGTAGTGTATGACTGCTGTTTAAGAATATAAAACTTTTTTAAAACCTTTTCCAAGAAGAGAGACTGAGGACGATAAACTGAGCATTTGAAGAAAACTACTTCTGGTATCATAGAATCATTTAGGTTGCAAAAGACCTAAGATCAAGTCCAAATGTTAATACTATAATTGATATAGGTATTCTTAATCCAAAAATCTGTATAAATGCAACATACAGTGACTTCATTGGTATCTTCTTCACGAATCACATTTCTGACAGGTAATGGCTAACTACTGTCCTTCTCACACACTCCTAGGATACAAAAAAGCAGCACAGATCTTCTCCGGAAGTTAGTACAAGCACTAGGAAGAACTGTAATGCTTCTCTTTAGGGGATGGTAAAATCTGAAAATCTGGATGTGACACAACTGCTATGCTATGTAACAGCACCCTGAAGAACACAATGATTTGGACCAAATTAATTTTACAGCAAAAATGAATGCATGCCTACCTTCCGCAGCACTGAAATCACACATATATATTGCCTAATCCATTTGGGTAAACTTCAGGCTAAAACAGATTGAAACCAAGGCCCCATCTCCCTACCCACCAGTGCTCTAGGGGAACTTACACATGATGTGTAACCAGGGCCCAGAAGATAGATATGCCAAGTATAGAACCTGACCTTGCTGCGTAAAAAGTGAAGATGGAAGAGAAAAAGAAGTAAAGAAGCCCATGACACTAGTGGACTGACTAAAGTAAAAAAAAACTTAGTTACTTTGTAGGTGACGAAAAATACAAGCTTGTCATAAAAAAAATTAGGATTAAAAAAAACGTGGAGCACTTGCAGGTTTTGAAATAAAAAGCCAGTCCTGAATACTTTTTTATAAGCCTAGCTTTAGTTTTGAAAAACATTAGCTTTACTTTGCTAAAAATAGAAAATGTAGCTAAGTTTATGGATTTCCTAAAGAAATGCAGCTGTAAGCACATAATTTCTGTTTCATTTATCACTGACCTCCATGTTGCTAAACTGGAGATTTTTCTTATTCATTCAGAGATGCTATTGGATAGAAGTTTAGGCTTCACAGACCTGCTGTTAATGAGCTACATTCCCAACAGAGATAAGTGACAGCAAGAAGACTTTACCATCTTCACATATAACAAAGCTGCAGAGTCCAAGTTAACACTTACCAATTGCTAGCCCATCACTAAAGTTGTGTAGTCCATCTCCCATAATCACCATCCAGGCCAGAGTCGCTATCCCTGCATCCTTCAGTTCTTCACGTGAGTAGCGCTGACTGTGACTGTGGGGATGATGGTTCTGGTGATGATGGTGATGCAGAATATGATGGTAGTCATGGTGATGGTGGCTAAGATGGTCTGTCTGTCCTAGAGTATCGTGTAAGTGAGAATGGCATTTGTTTCTACAGCCCCTGGACACATATTCATTGTCAACCTCCTCCTGATGAGAATGAGCTATCATCACTTCTTCTTCCTCTTGTACAGTTGGTTGCTGAGAAATGAAGGCTGATGGATCTTGGGAGTCTGTCCCTAGATAGCCCTCAGGCCCTGTTACAAAAACCCAGAGTATAAAGGTTATACATTTTTAAAAACAACTAGGAAGCAACAAACCAACAAGTTGAATATGTGATGCGGTAAAGAAGAAAGCAGTTAGTCTAGAAGATGAGACTGATAAGGCAGGTTCTTGCACCAAAAATTTTATTTTTAAGGGTTTCCACAACTTATTTTCTTTAATCAGATTTCAGATATAATTCCCAATGGTTCAAAATAAGAAAAACTTTTAGTTTCTGCCCCAGCTACTGAAACAGCCCTTACATTATGGCCACAAATACCTCCTAAAAGGTAAAAAAGCTTTCCATCTAAGACCCAGTGCAATTTAAATACAACAGCATAAGGCTCCAAGTCCCAGTTTCACAGCATGAATTGCTTCAGAAAGACCAAGTATCTGAAAAGCATGTGACATTTGGGCTAAAGAATAAGGACACAGAAGAGGATTACATTATAGACAATTTTGGAAACTCCTGTATTTCATATAAATATAGGCACTTTGGTTTTACACCTGGAAAATAAACACATAGAAATAAAGTCATCAATGCAGACTACGAAATATCATTATATAAATTACATCAAGGCACACTAAGGTTAGTTATTTTAACTAACTCCTAAAACTTGCTGAATTCTTCCCCAGCAATTAAATTAATAACTTCAAAGGGGTCTTCTACCTTAGAGACAATTTTTTCATCAGCTATAAAATTATTTTGAAAAACTAAGCGTCTCCTTTAGCTACAAGAGCTAACAAGTATCTAGTGAGGTGTGGTTTGGATTAAAGCGTGACCTTGGGGATATATGATCATTCGCATTCCAAATACTTCAAGTAATATCTAGAATTTTAGATTATCACCCTTATAAATAATCAAACTAACAAAATCCAGGCTTAAGATACACAGAAATCTAAATAATAAATCACACATACAAGATCTAACAGTCTAAAGAGAAGTGCAGAAGCCATCAGGTACAGCTGTACTTTCAACAGCCATGGCCAGATGAGCTTCGCAAAATGACTTCAACTTCTGCTGCTAAATCCATAATTAAAAGGCTTAAGGTTTCAAAACTGTGAGTTCTCCACTTCCAACCTATTGATCCTTTTTAAAGGAAAGCAGCAAATAGAGCTAGCCCTCTATATATCAAAGCACAGACAGGTTTGGTTTTGGAAAGAATTCAAGTAGGCAGGGATCCAACCTACGATAAGCAGCAGATCTATGAGCTGCCATCAATCAGGTGCTTTTTAAACAGCTCTGCCACAAAATAGCAACTGTGCAATATTAAT
>NW_020955389.1:2524135-2525239 GCF_003031625.1 Empidonax traillii | reverse complement strand
ATGGTTCTATTATATCACCAGCTTTTCCTGTATCTTTTTTTACTGAGTCAGCTTTTACATCATTCACTATTCCTGGCTACGCTAGTCTCTAAAGAACCAGTAATTGGCAAGTTACCAACATTTATGACCTGCCAAAATTCAGTCAGAAAGAAGTCAGTAATGAACAGTGACTTCTTAAATCACTCTGTTAAAACAAAGTGTGCATTTGGACGTTTGGACATTTGCTTATTAAACAATTCACTGTGATATCAAGCCTGTACTATATTGTCTGGTTATGGAAATAGCTAAAAGCCCTTAATAATGGGACCACACAAAAAGGTTATCATGCAGTTTAAAAGTATATGTATCACCAATATAAATGAAATTCTAGCACTAATCAAGTCAGCCATCACTATTAAATCAAAATATAATACTCACAAAAGGGCTTTAATAACTGTTTTCAGAAATGAGCATGCAATACAATATAGCTTCAAAGTAGTAGTTTCCTTACCTTTTTCTTCTTGTCTTTAAACTGCTTTATTAAAGTGATCAAATGCTCCACTAGAAACATGAAGTACAAGCCTCCAAGTGCTGTAAGTCCTTTCCATGTAGAATCCAGGTAAGCACTCTCCTCTGTACTTGGAAACACAGGATGTTTGTGCATAGAGCCTCTGTTTTGTTCAGTCAGAGGCTTTTCATGGTGATGGTGATGGTTTCCATGAGACTAAAGGGAGAACCAAATGGAGAAAGTTATCACATTCAAAAGAACCGTAACATAAGAAACATAGAAAGTATTTTTCCATATTATTTTCCTCATGTCTGGAGGCCAGACTTGACAATTCTCACAGGGTAAATGCTCTGCATACAGACTAAAACAATTACAAAGAAATCCATTGACTGGAAATTTGTTGATGGGAAGAAATATTGTAAGGACTCAGAACAGGCCTGGTATTCACCCATTCACTGAGGCTACATTATTATACTTTTCTGAAAGCTGAAAAAAGTTACTTTTGGGAGGGGAAGTGGGAAAATGTCTAAGAGCTTCAAGAAGGGAATTTGATTGTTAAATTTCTACCTATTTCATTGTCCATATTACATAAAAACAATTCCAAAGTCTATCAAGTA
>NW_020955389.1:2456870-2523684 GCF_003031625.1 Empidonax traillii | reverse complement strand
AAAAAAAATTACTATGGACAAGTCTTCAACATAAGTGGCTTATAACAGAAAATAATTGATTATCCATTCCACATTTAAAGTGTTCAGTGAGCAATTTCCACTATCTGTAAAGTCCATTAAACTGCAAAAAGAACAGGCAGCATTGCCATAAACCACTGAGAACATTTATGCAAATCTGGCATACACTTGCATAAGTGACTTGGTAAGCATATATGACTAAAAACAGGAAATAGAGAGAGGGATAACGCTGTGAAGTTCTTGCACTGTAAGGACTGTGAAATGAGTAACACAAACAGTTTCAAATGGAAAACCATTCCATCAAATTATCTATTTTACAAGGCTGAAAAATGACTCACCAAACCGGTATTAATTAAAAGGGATTAAAATTATCCTTAAGTATTACAGACAGGTGCCATGTTCTCTGAGATGAGAACTGAAAAAGTAATTAATACTTACATGTGGAAGGAGGTGCAGGAAGGCATCTCCACTCAAGGTCCCCACAGCCAGTGCCACAAGAAAACTTAGAAGAAACTTGAAAAATACGCGGTTCATCAGCGGCACCAATATAACACCCAGTAAGGAAAGAAAACTGATGACAGAGATGGATATAAAGCCACCAATCCAGGCTGGTAAAAAAAAAAAAAAAAAAAAAAAAAAAAAAAAAAAAAAAAAAAAAAAAAAAAAAAAAAAAAAAAAAAAAAAAAAAAAAAAAAAAAAAAAAAAAGTAGTAACAACAATAAGTAACAGCTGTACATTACTTTGTTTGCTTAATATTTCTGCTATCAAACACTTCTGATCACAGGTAAGCCACAAAGATTCATAACCAACAGAAACATGTTTCCATTAAGCACTGATGTTAAAAAACAACCTACCTATCTGCAGAGAGTAACTTTTTGGAGGAGTTTCAGCTTTTTCACTAGTTGCATGGACTATGCAGTACTTGCCATCGATCTGATTAATAAGAGCTGGACAGAGGTAACTAAATTCTGTAGCAGACAACAATACTTGAGTGCCTATTCCATGTGACTGCATCAGTTTTGAAGCATTTGAGCACTGTGGAAAGAAGATATTTATTAAAGATTAACCAGAACCAAAATACCATGATAAACCTTAAAAGGACTGCACATCCCATCTTACTTGAAATACAGTGGCACCATATGAAAACAGCTGTATCAACACAACCCAAAACCAGAACAATTTAAGTAAAAAATGTTCCTCCACTCCTGTCCTCTCCCAGAAAGCTCTTTTGGGAGTCCTGGTAGATGACACATAAATTATCACTCATTCTCAGCACAAGTGGGTCAAATGCTTTTTGCTGTATAAATAAAGCCTAATACTTTTCATTCTGTTTTAAATGCCACACAAGGAAGCTGTAACAAGGTCAAATACCTTTTTATAGAAGTGACTACTGTGGAAAGTCGTGCACAGAGCATGTCCTGCATACACTTCCTCTAGTAAAGAGCTCCCCATTGGATGACCTACATGTAGTCTCATCAAGCTTAAAGAACAGTAGTACTTCTGCTTTGACCGTGCAGAACACAGCAACAACTTGCGAATTCAGCACCTACAAGTCACCCGTTACACAACACCCACTCTGAACTACCTGGTAATGCTGCAAATTTTAGTCCCCCATTTGCCTTTTAAAGGCTTTAATGGAAAAGGATTTGACTGTGTAAAAAAACTGTCTACAACACAACTATTGACTTTTTTGGGTCCTACTTTTTACTATTTTAAAGTACCAGGTAACTTTTTGATGCAATCCTTTTTACAGCTGGTTTCTATATACAGTCTTGAAGATGAGGAGGGGAGGGGGTTGAAGGAAGATAGTTCTATGCTCTCACAACTGTGACAGCTTTGATAAGAATAACAGTATTTTAACTAGATTTTTTTACTTTCATCACATTATTAGGAAAACAAGACAGACACTGACTGTAAGGCAGACCTGCAAGTTATAAATTTTAAATGTTTTTTGGTTTTAGTAATATTTTAAAGTATTGTATATATCATAAATATATTAAACAAAGTGTACGTTTATACTTAATTTTCCTCTGAGCTTGTGAACATGACACAACATTCCTTCAAAATGTTAAGTTTCAAGGAAAGTTGTTTGCACGCGTTTGGCAATGGGTATGGCTACACCGCAAAGCCTGCACCCAGCTGAGCGACAAGCATCCGACAAATAAGCCATGCCAACATTCCCAGTGGATCCGGATTCCTGAGAACACAACAGAATCGGTCTCACCTCTTGAGTGCTTTGTTTTTTCAGTTTAGAATACAGGTAACTTCCTCCTTCCGACTCCTTCAGGGAAGCACGAGATTCATTTGCCCTGCTGACAGCAGGCCAGCTCGCATTGCGGCCGCCTGTGACGTTGACGGCACTGGGGCCGGTCAGCCCTGAACGAGCAACTGTCTTGACTTCCCCGGTTTGCACATTCTGCAACTCAGAGTGGCCACCTGCAGAAGCAGTGATGACAGATGCCATTATTTCATTAACAGTGTTCTTGCTGCGTACAAAGTTTTGCTGGTGTTCCATATTCTCCACTTTATGAGGTTCCTTCGCATGGCTGTTCCTGCGGTCTTTGTTCGCATCAGATTCATGGTTTGGACAAGAAGTCTTCTCGGAGCTTTTACTCAGCGAAACATGATTATGGTGAAAGTGATGATCATGATCATGGTCGTGGTCGTGATCGTGATGATCATGATCGTGGTGATCGTGGTCATGATTGTGATGATCGTGGTCATGATCGTGGCGATCATGGTCATGATCGTGGCCTATTTTAATCCTTTTCATTTTATCTATACCTATGTTCTGGAGGAGTTTTCTAAACCCATCAATTGATAGAGAGTTGTTTTCTCCATAACGATGAAAAAGTTCTTGAAGGTGAAACTTCTGTATTAGCCCTGCCAAGTCAGTATTAATGCCCACTGTCTTTTCTGGAAAAGCTCTCTCTGATGTATGCACAACAGTAACGGTCTCCACTCCATGATGGTAACTGTCACACAGCAGTATGGAAAAGGATACAACGAAAATAACCGATACTGTACTCTCCATTGCAGTTCCTTTTTCAGCAGTGCAAACAATCTAGAAAAAGAGGAAAATTTTAACAGTTTGCATAGAACCGATCACATCTCCCTTTGTAATGCTAGTTCATAATTTGCTTAAACCAAAAAAAAAAAAAAAACACCCACAACAAACAAAAATCAAACCCTGCCCAAAGTATCAATGCAGTGAGAGATTTAAACTTCTTATGCATCCAGCACTTTTCCCAGATGTGTGGCCTCAGGCAACAGGAGATGAAGCTGCATGCCACAGTGAGGTCACTGGCCATGAACACCTCCCCAGGTGTGATCTTACCTTTGTTTAGCTTTCGCCTGAGTCACTGCTAATACTGGCTAAACAATGAGAGCCCTCAAGGGTGCAACAACTCAGTTCTAGGTTAGGGTTTTCTCATGCTTAAAAGAAGTCCTATAATTTCCCTCTTAGCAGTGAATAAGTACTATAAATTATATGCTCCATCTTAAAAATCGAAATTCTCAACCTTTAATCACTGGAATTCCTGGAGGTTCAGGCAAACCAGATGAGTGACTGTTTCCACCACTCCACAAAAATGCATTTTTTTTATGTTGCCACGTTCTATCTGTGTTTTAACAATATTGCCGCACGGCTCCTTTCACTAGGCAGGCAGACCACTGCCGTGGACCAGACGCTCACAAGCGTTTACGTGTTTCATTCCATAAATACTCATAAATACTCCAGAAAGGCTGCGAATTAACTGCTGCGGAGGCTGCGTGCAGGGCTACGCCCGAGGGCTGCCTCAGCAATTTTCCAGGGAGACACAGAGAACATTACCTAACGCCGAGAACCTCAGAGTTTCCAAAAAGATTATAGTCAGCCTTAAAAACCCCACAGCGCCGGCGGAAAGGGATGGCTGAGAGGTGACCTCATCAATGTCTGTGAGTATCTGAAGGAGGAGTGCCAAGAGGACGGATCCAGGCTCTTCTCGGTGGCGCCAAGCAACAGGACAAGAGGCAGTGGGCAGACACCGATGCACAGGGAGTACCACCGGGACATGACGAGAAACTTATTTACTGTGCGGGTGACCGCGCGCTGGAAGAGGTTGCCCAGAGAGGTAGTGGAGTCTCCCTCACTGGAGACACTCGGGAACCACTGTGGACATCACCCTGTGCCATGTGCGCAGGGACGGCCCTGCTCGAGCAGGGAGGCTGGACCAGATGCTCCACTGCTGCTCCTCCCGAGCTGACCCGCCCTGTGGTTTCGTGACCCGCGGGAGCCGCGCCCGCTCTCCCTGTCCCCGCGGCCCCGGACACCGGCACTGCCCTGAGCGCCGCGCTGCGGCGGGGCCCGGCCCGGCCCTGGGCCGTGCGAGGGCTGGAGGCGCGGGAAGGGGAAGGAGGAAAAGAAAACAGAGGTTACCTGGCCCGCGCCGGGACGGGCTGAGCCCTGCCGCCGCCGCTGCCCGCCCGCGCCGGCCGCGCCGCGCCCCTTCCCTTCTCCCTTTCCTTTTCCGGGTACGGCGGCCGCCACGCGCCGCTCCGGAGCTTCTCCAACGGCGGAGAGGGGCGGGAGTCACGTGGAGGGTGGCCGAGCTGCCGCTGCCACAGCGGCGGGAGCCGCCCCGGGGGTCCCGCTGACACCCCCCCCGAGTGCCGCCGGTGCCCTGGTGGGGGCCTGCTCCGAGGCTCTGTACGGGACCACAGGGCCAGCCCAGGAATCATAGAATCATAGAATTAACGGGGTTGGAAGAGACCTCTGAGATCATCATGTCCAACCCTTAATCCAACCCCACTGTGATTATTAGATCATGGCACTCAATGCTACATCCAGCTTCATCTTAAAAACCTCCGGGGACGGTGAATCTACCACCCCTCTGGGCAGGCCACTCCAATGCCTGATCACTCTCTCTGTAAAGAACTTCTTTTCTAATATCCAACCTAAACCTCCCCTGGCAGAACTTGAGACCATGCCTTCTTGTCCTACTGCTGATTGCCTGGGAGAAGAGACCGACCCCCACCTGGCTACAACCTCCTCTAAGGGAGTTGTAGAGAGTGATGAGGTCACCCCTGAGCCTCCTCTTCTCCAGGCTAAACAACCCCAGCTCCCTCAGCCTCTCCTCATAGGACTTGTGCTCAAGTCCCTTCACCAGCCTGGTTGTTCTTCTCTGGACCTGCTCCAGCACCTCAATATCCTTCCTGAACTGAGGGGCCCAGAACTGAACACAATACTCAAGCGCTGAGTACAGGGGAAGGATCACTTCCCTGCTCCTGCTGGCCACACTGTTCTTGATGCAGGCCAGGATGCCATTGGCCTTCTTGGCCACCTGGGCACACTGCTGGCTCATGTTCAGCCTCCTGTCGATCAGCACCCCCAGGTCCCTTTCTGCCTGGCTGGTCTCCAGCCACTCTGTGCCCAGCCTGTAGCGCTGCAGGGGGTTGTTGTGGCCAAAGTGCAGGACCCAGCACTTGGCCTTGTTGAACTTCATCCCATTGGAATCATCTCAGCTCTCCAGCCTATCCAGGAGCTGTGCAGGCTGGGGAAGGGCAGAGTGGGAGTAGAGTCAGCAGCCCGGAGGAGGTGGCCCGGGAGGAAGGCTGAATCCCGAGAGGGTCCCTATTTACGAAAGCACTGAAATTCGGATTTGGTGTTGTTTGGAAGGTGTGAAGCGCTCCCCAGAGAGTTAAAAGGATGAGAGTCTGGAAGGTGTGAAGCGCTCCCCAGAGAGTTAAAAGGATGAGAGTCAGAAAGGTTCCTCCCAGAAAGCACGAGTTGTGCTGGGCTGGCAGCAGCGGTTTGGGGGATGGTGCTGGGTGTGGTAGCATCCCTTGGGGGCTTGGAAAGGGCTTTGTACAAGGACTCCTAGTCTCAAAAGTACGTGTGCAGGCAAGCAAGGACTGGAAGTGGGCTGACTGGTTGTAAACAAGATGTGTAGGATAATGGCAGGGGATGTCGGGTATTGTTGGCATCCACGAGGCCAAGGCGGTGAGCACTCTTTGGTCGAACTGCCATTGTAATTAACGATCTGGCAGAAGAAAACTGCGCTGTTTGCATGAGTGGACAAAGGCACTGTAAGAAAGGACTGAGGTTATCTTGGTGAAAGGCTTGAAACTTGCTAAAAACATGTTGCTTTCTTCTGAATAAGCATACTCAATTTTTCAAACATTGTTGTGCTGTACCACTTTTCTTACCTCGTCATGAGCCCTTCACTGTCTATCCCTGGCATAGGCTCTCTTATATTTCCTCTTTACTCCACCATTTCCAGAGTTTTACATTCTACCATCACATGATTAATATTGCTGATAAAGTAGGTGCAGTTGTGCTTACCCATCCCCTTTGGCTCTGGAATATGACCTCTCTTGTGTGATCAGTTGCCAAGGTTTTTCAACTTACTAGAGTGTGAAAGCAACACTGAATCCTGCTGTATGATCTGGCTTTATCAATGACTCCTGAATGTTATGCCAGTGACTTAAACTTAACATCCATACCATTCGCAGCCATCTTTTTCCTTCTGTTGTCTGCATTCTTGACCTTGCTCACCAGTAAGGAGGTGACAAATCTCTTTTTTATGCCTAATACCTCCAACTCTCTAACTGAACTAAGCCTCTTTGTTTTGTGAATTCAGCTGACTGAAGGACAGAAGAGAAATATGCATTGTGAACAACTCCAGAAACAAAGAGCAACGTGTCAGAAGGTTATGGATTTGTTCTGTGCAGTCACTTTTGAAGTGTTAAAAAAACCCCTGTGTCCCTCAAACTTTTTTTTTTCTTCTTTTCCCCTGGAGGAAGAGAGGGAGGCTATAAAATGCAGGAGTGGGTGGCGTTTTTTGTTTAATCTAATTCATTTTCCATTAATACTATTTGCCAGGTGCCTTAGTAATATTTCGGTAACAAAATTTTTATGCCTAAAATGCTATTGTTAGGCATTTGGTTGGAGTAAACGATTTTTTTTTTATCTTTTCAAATTACAGCTGCTAAATGATGGAGCCTGTTTTTCTTGCCTCTTAAATGCATCCACTGTCTCTGTCTGTTTTGTTGTGTCAAATCTGCAGTTTCCTTTCACATCTTGTCAAGGTCATGTACAGACCTAAGTGCCAGAGCTTAGGTCACACAGAACTGGTCTTCAGTGCTAAAATGCTATTTTTTATTTTAGTTTAATTTGAGTATCTAACACACATCAGATAGGCGAAAAGAACCCATGCTGGTAAAAACAATTCACCTAAAAACCTTATTTGCAGTAAAACTTGATGTCATGTCTGTTTTATGGTACCTGAATTATCTCAGTAAGCTTATCTCATGGTAAAATTAAAGCCCTTCAGTCATTTTTGCCCTTTCTGTTAGCCATGTCTTGCTCCAGCCATGAGCTCTGGAGTAGCTGTGATCAGATAAAACAAAGGTCTTGGAGACCCTTGTCGATGGTTTAATGAATGTAGAAAAATCTCTTAACCTGTGGACAAATGGGAATCGTTATTTAGAGAGTCAGCAGAAAGCAAACCAGGAAGAGGTTTGATTGCTGTCTTAATTCATCATGGGACTTCATCTTAATGACAGTGTGTAGCTCCAGGCCTCTGTTCCTAGAAGAGTATGTTTGGAATTGAAAAGAGTATCTTTGTTGGGATTTTTGGTTATTTTTTTCCTGTTCAGAAGGGCTTTTCAGGAGGTGACAGCCTTTTCAGCATGGAAAAGAGATGGATGAGGAAGAATAGGATGAAAGTGGAAAAGTTTATGGAATATTACCACCTGCTTAACTGCTCTGACTGGTGTTGCCCAAAAATTTCTGGACTGCTTTGCTGAGTATGTGTCAGTGCAAATGCTTTAAAACGTAGTGGTTTGGAACCAGTAGGGAGCTGGCTGTTCATGCAGCTCTAGTCTCTTTGCACAGCTTTATCACAGCTGTGTTGTATGAGCCCAACATTACGCACTTAACAGAGGTGATGATGAAGAAGTGAGCAGGGAAGTGGCCCTGAGCATGATGCTGAGGGCCACTCTTCTGTGGTCCTACTAAGCTTCTACTCCTAAAAGCTTCTTGAGATTTGGAAGGTTTTATATTTCCTTGCCTTTTAACTTTTAATTGAGAACAGCTATGTGATTAGAAATATTAAATGTATAAATGAAAAAACTCTGAAAGTTATAAACTAAAAATTTGTTTTAAACAGCAAAGCTGTTACCACACAATTTCTGGACTGGTGTAGCCTCATGCAAAACTCCCTTGTTTTTCTTTAAAATCTGCAGTAATCCTTTTATTCTATTAACAGTGTTCTGCAATTGTAAAGAAATCTCTGAATCAGCAGTTCCTTATGTTATTCTTCCAAAAAGTTCCTCTCTCCAATACCGTACTGAACAACTAGTTAGCAATTGCGTATTTGATGTTATTATATTCTAAGTCCTAAAGATATATTTTAATGTAGCAATGTCCTTAGTTTGTGTGTGTGTTCTGTGATGGTTTTCAAAATGCTTAGAATTCTGTCTGGAGAAAAATAGTTTTTTACTGGCTATGTCTGCTGAATGGCTGCAGATTTTTAGCATCCTGCAAGTTGAGCTCTGGAGGTTTTGGGTTTTTTTAATTAGCACATGAACAGAGCAGTTGTTTCTTAAGTAACAAAAAATATATAAATATATGTCTTTCAACAGAGATGCTAACAAGCAGTATCCAAGTCCTTGCCTAAGAATCTCCAGGACCTTCTCCTGCGCTCCTATCTCTCTTCAGTGGCTCATTCTTATGTCGACAAATTCTGTTCCGAAGACCTCTCTGAAATAGAGAGATTTTAACAGAAGAAATAATTATTTGGAAGCTGCGCAGGAGGAGCATTAGATCCTTTTGTACTGTGCTTAGCTGCACAGACATCCAGGGAAGCACTAACTGCCAGGGTGGGGCTTTGGCTTTTATCTTATATTTTGCTACAAATCATGGCTATAGTTACGACATTTCCATTTAGACCTGCTTGCAAATAATTTCTACAGAATGAGCCCTAAAATGATTAAAAGGGTAAAGAATAGAAATAAAATATGAAAGTTGTGCTATTTTTCCCTACAGAGCATCTTTTGCCTTTAGTCTGATCCATCAGTTATTGAAGTCATTGGGAAAACTCCCTAGGGATTTGCGCATGTTATCACAGGCACTTATAAACCAAAAGCTTTGCAGTTTGTGTCTGTTGGGGTTCTTGTGTTCAGTAATTTTGGTTGTATTTTCTGTTCTTCGATGCTTATGATATATCTGGAATATCAGTATTGAAAACAATTTGTAATTTTTTAAGCTGGGCTTGATAATGTAACAATAACACAGAAAATTGGTTAATCTCTGCATGATGTGATCAGAGGCTGATTGCCATTAGCACACAGAAGCAATGACAGGAGGTGAAACTCCAGTGACCAAATCACTGGGAAAACATCAGGGAAGAACACCCTGATCTGGATTTGGGGCTGTGAAAGGAGGAGGATGAGCCTCATGACTAACTGTGAAACTCATCAGACAAGTTAATGGAAGAGGATCTCTGGTTCACTACAGATACCATATCATCCTGAGAGGGGCATTGTCCTTGCATCCCATAACGACTTCAGAAATCCTTGGGATTGTGCAAGACTTACTATAAAACATTTAGGGGAAGGACCAAGTAGGGAAAAGGAAGATCAAGGTGTTTTGAGAAGGAACAAATGTGAGAAGATAAGGAAGAGGCAGCAATAAGGGGCAGTTGTAAGGCTGCTGGTAAGGTAAGCACCTGATCGCTGCTGCTTTTCCAGCATTGTTGCTGAACTCCATTTGTAACTGTTTTCATGGAGAAGGGTCTGTCTGTCTGTGGATGGACAGCTAAGTACCAGTGAACAGAGAGGGGACCAGCGGTCACAGGGACCCATGCTTCTGTGATACCAGCAGCTAGAAAGACTGGAGTGTGTGTAAGTCTGAGTGTCAGCGACTGGACAGATGCCCAGTCATAGATTTCCATGTGTCTGGAGTGGCAGCAACTGGGAAGACTGGAGTATGTGTGTCTTGTGTGGATCTGTACATCACTCTGTGTAATTACTAATGAGCATGAAGCTGGACTAGCAGGCTAGTAAGATAAGAGGCTTGGGAGCCAAGTATTGGAGATACCAGAGAACCCTGGGTGTGGTCTATGGGAGGGATTAGGAGCTCCAAGGCAGCTGTGGGAAGGACCCATGGGGTCAGGGGACCAGCTGTAAGAGAGCCTGTTAGCACGTGCCTTTGTACATGAGGTGACTGTCAGATCAGGGTATTCAGGGCTGGGTATAGATTAAGACCAGTTAGTTACCAGAGAGAGTCAGAGGGGTTGTGTCACATGCTCCAGGGGGTTTGGGAACCAGCAACCTGTGTGAACATACAGGCCTTAGGGGCTTTTATGGCCACGTGCCACGAATTGGAGACACCAGAAGATCCAACAATCAGTTACTGGACAGATGGAGCGTTTATGAACAGCCACTGGAGTATAGTATGGAGTATGTGTTCCTTGCTCACAGGCTTTCATCCTAATCAGCCAGACCGGGGAACAGTATTGTGGGTGCTGGTGCTGTTGTTGATTGTGCGAGGGCTGTGGTTTTTGTCTGTGTGTGTGTCTGTGTGGATGGCTGTGTGTGCATATGTGTACTGTACACCTTCGCCTATGGAGAAAACATGCTCAGCCTCACTACTAGCGTTCTGGCCTCTACTGGGCAACAAGATTTGGTAACCTCTAAAAATAAATAATTATTGTTGTTTGGGTATTGCAGTGGTGTTGGGTCTAGACACAGAAAGGCTGAGTCTTCAGGAAGGAAAAGAGCATAAAAACCATCAAAGTATACTAGAAAAGAATATGGAGAAAATGAAGTGGGGGCAGGGGGCAGAGGGGAAGAGAGAAGCGCTCCAGAGAGACCTGTTTAGAATTGTAGAACAGTGTACTTTGTTATATAGCAAGGCTATATATATATATACGCACACAAAATACACAGTACAATAGTATGCAATAGTTTTATACCTTCTTATGGATGCTATTGACTGCAAGATGCTGAAGGAGGAGAAAAACAGCATTTATTCACGCATGGCATGCTTTTAAGTACTATAAGTTATTATGTATGTTCACAGGAGAATTTTCAACATAATTACAAGGTATCCCAGGATGGAAATTCTGTTCCTTTCTGCCACTGGAATATAATAGTCAAAGTGTCTGAGTACAGTTTATCATCTGGAGCTTAGAGCTTTTATTTACTTCTATAAGTTGTCAAAGCTGCATTGTAGAACATGCATGTTTTATGTATGTCTAAAACACAGGGGTAGCAATTCTTTCATCAACAACTTTTTGCTTAATTGGAAAAAGTTATATTTTAAAAACACAGAAGCAATAGCTTCCTCATGTGTTTGTTCCTTTTTTCCATGTTTGATTGCATAAATAGAAGCCTGAATTTCAAGTGCCCTGACTCAGTCAGCAGAGGCAGGCTGCAAATCTTACTGGGATAGCACTGGGCTTTTTGACACTCATTGCCTTCACTTCTGTACTTGAGCCAACAATGCAACATTCACTTACGGCAAGAAAATTCATGGTGAAGAATGATGTTTGTGGTAGCAGCATATTCTCTGCAGTTTTAGGTGCAATGTCTTGTAAAAGGTATATTGCACCAGGATTACCTCTGCTGTGGCTCTTTTATTAGGGCTGAATGCCAGACTGGATTTCTGGCTGACCACCTTTCCCTTTGACACAGCCTGCTCCTTTTTTGCATCCTGATTTGCTTTGTCCTAACAGAAAAATGATGCCACTTTGGTTTATGTATTTTGAAAATGGATTGTAATAATAGAAGCTATAGCTGTTTAATGAACTGTTGGAATAAAGTTTTGGAATTCAGATTGCTTTGGAAAGCTAGGACAGTTAAAAGCTGGATTCAAAAAGCGTGTATGAGCACAGCAGTTTTAGCTGTATTTTAGGTTCTCTGCTGGATACAGAAGATAATTGGACGGCATGCATTTGGAAAGATGTCTTTCTAAACCCAAGTTTAAAATCAAAGTTTTCAAAGCCAAATGTCTTTGAAATCACCGAAGCTAATGAATACTTAGCATCTCAGAATCTTCGGGCTGGATCTAGCATTCCCATACCATTTTAAAAGGCTGTCTTTAATGAATAATGTAAGCTTAAATTCTGATCAGTAAAGCTTTAATGGCTGCCATTAAGGTAATATTTGAAGTAAACCTGTTCTGACACAAAGCCTGGAGCACAGATGGAGACGCTAACTGGAAAATCTATACCTTAAAAGTATTGCTGTATTTCTGTTTGGCACTTTCTGTAAAGAAATAGCAATGTGTGTGTTGGGTAGGTCTTGGGACATGCCACAGTTGCTAGTTTACATTCTGCAGAATAGGTCATGTGTTGTAGTAATTGTACATAAGTAGATAAACTCTAAAACCGCATTTGGCACTTCTAACACTTCAGATAAGCTACACCTCTGGAACTACTTAGCACATTCAGGGATTCTAGATATCCAGCAGCTGAGCTCTGAGTTCTTGTAACATTTCTAGACGTAAGAGACCTGTAGTTTGTCTCAAGACTTTGCTTGTTTTGACAAACTGTTACTCTGATGTGCTCACTCGTTTTAAATTATTGCTGCTTTCAGGTGTGCTTGTTTCAAAACTGTGATACTAAAATAACCTCGTACAGGGGACAGATGCCATGGTAATATTTAGGATTATTGTCATTATGTTTTCTTCTGCCTGGTATGTATTAAATTTGGATGGTATAATATCTCTTGTGAAATAGAACACTAGTAGATAACTTGAAAATCTGGCACTGCTGGGGTTTTTTTTCCTATCAAACTAATTTCCTTTGAACCTGAAGCAGCATCCATCAGATCTTGTCAGCAGCACAACGAGGCACGACTGTATATTGTCAGTGGAATACCAATTAGCCTTTAATTTTACCACACGTCCAATCAAAAGAGCTATTGCTTTCACATGATGGCAGAAGGTCATTAAAACAAATGATCTTGCTGCCAGACAATGACAACAAAACCACAGCTCAGTAAGTAGTGTATCTGTTATTGAGCACTGACAGCACTCTCAGTGCTGTGCTGCACTCATTTTTTTTTTTTTTCATTCTGAGTTGTTTCAGGTGATCTGATGGCCTGAGAGCTACAGCTAAAACATTGTCTCCTAACCTAACCTGTTAAGATACAACATTGTTTGCCTCAGACATATGATATCATAGCTGTCAAATTCTGTAGCTCTTCCTTTGCTTTCAGCTGCGCTTGCAGTTTTAATTCTTAACAGTCTTTTCCAGAAGCAGCAGCAGCCTGTCCTTTAGTACCCTGAGTGGTGGTTCTTCAACCCTAGCAAAGTAAGTGTTGGTACATTACTTAAAATGTTACAGTTTGTCTGGGTTTAGTCATTGGGATTCTCTGAAGTGTTTCACTTCATATTCTGCTGTGAACCATGGCTGGTTCAATGCTCTCTTCTGTTTGGGACATGAAAGAATTTCCAGATTCTCACTTTCTCATATATCTCATCCTACTCAGTTTTAAACTTTCTTCTTGTAAGGCAGTTTCCTGTTTTCCTTCCTTCATCTTGAGAACAAACTACTCCACAAAATTCTAAAGTAATGCAGTTCCTACTGTATAATTGGAAAGTGCTATTCACAGATCCGAGTCAATCACATAAGGCTACTAAAAAGTGTTAGTATTTTTGCATTCAAAAAATAACATTTAAAAAACTCTACATACTGATAATAGATACTAACTCCCCTACCATTTATGCTTTTAAGATGTCTGTGCAAAAGTAAAATAGAGAAACAAAATGGCAAATAGAGCATGAGTGACAACAAAAGAAAATCCTACTCTATATGTAAGAATTTCAGTTCAAGTCTGCAATCTTTTTCTGTGCTGAGTTTTTCCACTGATTTTGCTCAACAATACCATCAGTGCTGAGAACCCCTGCAGAGATGCTGCATCGGTAGCAATCAGAAAAAAAATATTTTTATGCTTGTTGCACAATAATCTAGACACCCAGTTTGTGGGTTTTTTTCTGACTAACAACTTCTTAAAAAGGAAAAATTTGTACTGATGGTAAACGGCCCTGTGAGAGGTCCGTGGCCTGTCTGTAAATCAGGTTGCAAGTGAGCGTCCAGAAAATGAGTATTGTGTAATCATTGACCCAATGACCACATCTTTTCTCCCCTCCTTCACAGCTGAGGAGAGTTTATTTTTCTTCAAAGTGTCAAAGCATTCTGATGCTTTTAGCAGTGAAAAAAAAATTAAAAAAAAAAAAATAGCTGTTACCCAAGTCAGTCGTAGTCTCCAAGCCTCCTGATAATAAGCAGATCTCTTCATAAGTGGTGTCCTGAGAAAATATGATGCCTCCTGTCTGCTTCATTCACCAAATGCAGAGATCAGATATTTGGGTTAGAGACTTACAGATACATGAAAACCATTGCCTATACTGTCTGTGGCAGCCAATCCTGGGTGCGTGTCCTGACTTGATGGAGTGGGAATGTAGGCTAATTGAGTGCAGCACAGCTCTAGGAAGTCTGATTTTTCACTGAGGTGTATTCTAAAAGCTTTACCTGAAGCCATTGACCCAATGTCTAAGAATTAACTTGGACTAACTTTTACAAGTCAGTAAAATAATGGAGCAAAAGTGAGACCTGAAGTGTGAGAAATCCTATCCTCCAAGGAGAATGTTTTAACTAACAGTGTAGTTGTGGGAAAAGGAGAAAAATATTTTTCCATTTCCATTTCTCACAATACCACCTCAAATGTGGTGGATCGGAAAAGCCTTTAGGTATTCTCCATGCTCTGTCTCATAAGCAGGTATGGCTAAAATCCTAAAGAGGGGAATGGAGGCATGTAAGAATTTACATTAAAAACATGTATTTGGTATAAAACCCCTAATATCTACCTGTTGTGAATTCATGACTCCATATTGAACTTTGTTTTCTAATGGTTATTTTAAAACCATAAAGTACTGCTTATTAAATGTCTTTAGACATTAGTATCAATTTTCATGTCTTTAAAATACATTTCTAGTCCTTTCACTTCAAAGAAAATTCACATACACTTTAGTATTTCAGAAATGAGCATGGAAAAGAGAAGGCCAAAGATCACTAATCATAATTACTAAAGAAACAGTGACCCAGATGCTGAAAGCAAGCCTGAGTGACTGAAAGTTTCCACTCTTTTAAGATTAAAATAATAATAAAATTTGCCTTCTGATATCAATGATTCAGCAATCTCTGCCTTCAGAGATTTTTTGGCAAACATGAGCCCAGAAAATCAAAACAGACTTTTTCAAATAACTCAAAATGTTGAATACCAGATATTTCTGGTACCATATTTCACTCTTAATCATGTATTTCTGGACTCATGGTAAAACCTCCACAATTGCTAGCACTTCAGTCAGCAGCCAGAGAAGGCTTCTGTCCAAAGATGCAAAATGCAGAAGGATCTGATACTGCATTTAGAGTGATGTTTGCTCCATTATTTTCTGCAGATGCTTCTTCCTTCATCGATTTGTCCTGGGATCTGCATATGCTGGTCTTCCTTTCTACCTACTTTATGCTTCTTGTACAAAGATGGTGTGATTTTTGGTGTTGTCCCGTGCCAGGCCAGGAGTTGGACTTCGATGATCCTTGTGGATTCCTTCCAGTTCAGGATATTCTATGATTCTATATTTCTTCATCTGAGTCTTTCTAATGAAGTTTTACATACCTGTAAACAAAATATTCCTTGCACAGGCAACTGCCATTTTTCTCTTCAAGAGACAAGAAGGAAACATGAAGCTCTACATACTTGAAAACAAGTATGAAAACAAGTACCAAAATACTGCATCGCACATGCAGCTGCCCCTTGGGGTGTAAGCTGCTGGAAGTGACGGAGATGGCTTTAAACTAGAATTGGTGAGGAGAGGGCTACCAACACCATTGCAGTAATAAGACAGGTTGGCATGGCATCACCTGAGGGTGGTAAGTGCTCATGGGAATGTTTGCACTGCTCCTGGGAGCACGGATTGCTCAGGAGCATATCTGAAATGCTTGTACCCCACCACACACAGTATGAGAAACAAACAGCATGAACTGGAAGCATTGGTCAGAGCACGGTGCTGCAGTATCACTGATGTTAGTGAGACTTGGTGCAATGAGTCTCCTTTTTCAAAGGACATTCTAAGGGTAACGGAGAGGTCCAGCAATATAAAATGTAATACTCAAGAAAAGTCACATTGGTAATGGGCAGCTTTATGAAGCTCAGCTACAGTGTTGTATGGATGGCAGTACAAACAAGCTCTCTACTTTCTGATTGAACATCCCATGAGGCTGTTCTAGCCCAAAAGCCAGAGAACCCATTAGCAAGACATCAAGTCAGAACTTGTCTCTCCAGTGTTCTTGAAGAGCTTATTAGGTCAGATTTGGTGCCAGACACTAATGCAGTCACCTGTATGTCAGAAAAACAGGCTTGCATCTGCGCACAAGGTTATGCAGAGATTAAAAAGAAACTTCTTTATGGACAGTCCATTTAATGTACTATAAAGTATCTGTAGTAGGTTTGTGAGCTGAAGCAATTTGAACAGTCAAATATGTAAGAGAGCATATATATATATACACATGCATATATATATTTTATGTATGTATATATAAAATGTGTTGCTTGGGATGATTTGTTTGAAGATGTATGAGTTAAGTTGGCAATATTCTGTTGACTATGAATAAGAACTTCCTATCAGCTATGTGAGCAGCAAGAGGTTAACCACTGAGTCATTATCACTGGAAATACGTTCCAGCACCAAAATAATGGAGGCCCAAGTGTTTGGTTTTGTGCTTCCTGGCAGGAAAAATTCATCTAGAATCAAACTAAGAGGTAGGGAAGGATGGTGGTAATAATGTCACAGAACTTGTCAAAAACTTGTTGCTTGCTGAGTATTCTGAGAGATGGATCAGACCATTTACTTAGCATAAAATAAATAAGTGGATAATCTGAGATAAACATGACTTCTGAAGTCTGATGGTATTCCCAGGCCCTACATATCTTCATTCTGCCGGCTTTTGATCAAGTCTTTTGTAAACAGGCATATGTTTCCTTAATTTTTTCTCCATGGTAAACACTCGGTTACCTGAGGTATTTGATTGCCCACTCGCATAGCAGCAAGTTCTGGGCATCAGTCTTTCTCATATGTACCAAAATAAAGTAATATGCAACAGTGTTGCCAAACAGAAGAGGGAGAAAACTCTGTTGCCAATAGAATAATGGCAACCAAATTGAATTTAGAATATAGTATTATTTATGGAATACCTTAACTTTCCAAATTCCACTGTAAATAACATTTTTATAAATTAAGTCACACTCTAAGATTTTAATTTTCACTTTTTTATGATGATAATTTTGTGCCCGAATGCATACTCTACAAGTGCATGTAGGATAGATGTTGTTCATTTGAAGCTGAGGCACAATGTTGGGACAGATTCTCAATAATTATTGTTCTATATATGTGTGCTAGTCATTCTAATTATGGACAGCTGAAAATGCAGCTGCAAAATCATCATATTCAGTATACTGTCAGTACTCATTGCTGGCAAGGTCTTTTAATTTTTAGAATACAGTATTTTAAGCTCTCTATATTCCTTGTCTCTCTGCGCAGATGTTCTGAACATTATTTACAAAAACAAAATTTTACAGACTCTGGACACAATATTTTTATGTTTAGGGTCTTTTTGTGGGAAAATAATAATTTTTGAATTAACTAGATGCTTATAAGAATCTGTATACAAACATTTTAACAAGGCAAAAGCTTATAATTAGGAACTGACAAGAAGAGACTTTAAACAACTCTACCATCTTCCTTGAAAATAGATGAATAGCAAGGAAAACCAGAGAAGCAGTTTTAAAAAGTTGCCAGGTTTGAAAGCTTTAAAAATGGTAAAAGGGTCTGAATTCTTCACACCTGAAGGTTTGTTTCTGAACAATGGGGGAAAAAGACATATATTATGTACTGAAGAGAAGAAAAAAATGCTGCTGCCAATCTTTAATATTTTGGATACTGTAATCTTGCAGAAGCTTTAGTAGCTCTACATTGCCAACATCTAAAATTCCATTTTCTTTGTCTTACAAATAAATCTTCTAAAAGAAGTTTATCTGTGCTGTCTTTAACCACATTTGCAGTAGTTATTTTGACTGAACGTTTCTTCTCTGCAATCATAGAAAAAAACGTGGCTAACAACCTTTTCTCCTGAAAACATCACTCCCTTTTCTACTGTTATAAGTGTATCATCTATGATGTCGCTATGTAGAAACTGATGGTTTTAACACTTCATACTCTAAAAGGGACAAAGCAGCATTCTTTTCCTTTCAATCTTTTTTGCTCCCAAGAGAGTTTTGATGTCATACAGTCATACAGGCATTTTCTCTCTGCATATTTTTATATAAATTGCAGGTTTTGTATCTTATAAATGCCATGGTTTACTGTTTCCTTTGAAACATAGCCTATCTTCTCACAGCTCTTTTCTCAAGCCTAAAATCCACTGATTTAAATGAGCAATTGTTTATATTTTCCTCAATTTTATATAATTAAAAATAGGGTTAGAAGTCACAAGAAGAATGGTCTTAATTAGTAAAGGGAATTTCAAACTGTAAAATTCACAAGATCAATTACACAATTCCAGGCTACACCTGGAATACTGTGTTCATTTCTGGTCCCTACAATTCAAGATGCATGTGAATTGATAGGAGAGGGTCTAAAGGAGGACTGTGAAGATGATCAAAGGGCTGGAGGACCTGACCTGTGAGGAAACACTGGAGTTAGTCACTCCCTGGAGATGATAGGGCTCAGAGGGATCTCATCACAGTACTACAGTACTTAAAGGATGGCTACAAGGAGAATATCCTTTTTTTTTTTTTTTTCAGAAAAAGAAAAATTCTGGCCTATCAGGAGCTTGTAGATCTTTGATGTCTTATCAAACTAAATGTAAACATGGCATTTTCAGTCTTCAATATAAATAGCTTTTTAGAACCATATATTAAAAATTTTCAATATTTTTATCTGAAAAGTAATTGCTTGACATAATTATTTCATTACTGTATAGGCACTGTGATAGAAAGAGTAGCAGCCTCTAATGCGGTTTGTGTAGCGCTTTCTGTAATAAAATAAAATGGTTGTAACTTTTAACAGCTCCAATTCCATCATGATTCGCTGCATATTTTGAAAGCTTGGCAGGAAAGAGTCTTTGGGCTAGAAAGGTGCTTTTTACTGCCATTATAAAAATTCCTATAGCATTGGCAGAATTTCAAATTGTCAGCAGTCATAATTTTTTTCCGTGTACTGTATATTGTATGGATCAGAGTTTTTCACTTCCTGCCAAAACCCTTGACATCTAAGAGCACTTTGTGCATATCACAAAGGTATCCTAAATCGTAATTTCATGCAGAATTCAAAGTCTGAAGGGATTGTGAACCATATGAATCTTTTCTGGTTTAGAAAGTCTGTGGGGAAGAGGAACTGATCAAGTAATAAATTCATTCCATACCTTAATTTTTTGTCTTCAATATGATCTGTACCCTTTGCTCTGCCTATTAATAAAAATGTGTCTTGCATCACAAAGATATGCAGAAGCTTGAGCAAGAAGACGTCTAGGACAGGCACACAAGCTACCTGTGAAGTTACACAAGGAAGGCACTTTCTTTGTTGTTCAACCTACTAAAATAAGACTGGCCAAGTATAAACAACCCTTTAAAAAAGGAAAAATGAAAGTCATTTAATCTGTGACATCAGAAACCTCTGCAGATCTCCAAGTTTATATTCCACTATATTTATTTCTCTGATGCCAAGGAGCTAAGTTTGCTGATAGGAAAAAATCAGAAAAAAAAAAAAAAAGATTAGGAGAGATAGCAGGCTATTATAAATCAATCTGACATTTAGACAAATCTGAATTATGCCAGTCAGTGCATGCATCACAGCCAAAAATTTCTAGCTGATGGCATCACACAGTTTTGGTCAATAAACTCGCAATAACTTGAATATGGAGTGGGTTTTCTGAGTGGTAGGATTTGATTTTTCATAATCATAGCGATGGTGTCAAAAAACTGTAGAGCTGTCGTTGCAGTAGGGGCTCATTGCATGTGCTGATAGATTTAATGTGTAGGATCGCTGTAAAGTAACTGAAGCTGGCTGGCAAGAAGTTGCTGAGGGAGCTCTGCAGAGTAACTGATGTGAGTACAGCAGCCCAGGCTTGTAACCGGGCTTAAAATCACTTGCAGGCACACCCCAGTGCCTGTTTCTGGCAGGACCACTGCCAGTTTAGTGTTAAGTGCAAGGTGCAGCATTCTTCAGAAAAACACTTCTGTACTTAATAAATCCTCTGAGGATTCATTGTACTGCTTTACATGATACGATGCATGGCAGTTTTCCTTTATATCTATTTATATGTTAAGTCAGCGATTCCTGCAAAAGTTACAAAGAAAGTGTTGGCATTTGGACTGTGACTGCAAGGCAGTCAAATGTCTGGCTGCTAGTTCCCAGTCCAGTAGCTGTGAAGTACTATAGTACAGAAATAAACACCATAAATGTAGTAAATGTTGTTCTGGGAGACAGGACTGCTAAAACAATTACTTAGATCATTTAAAATATAAGATAAATTTGTGCGGCATTTTGAGTCCCAGAAGCAACAAGTACATTATAGAACAGCAAAAGATCGCAGAAGAGTTGTGTGAAATGTAAGCACATATAAAAAGCCCATTTGTCTCAGATTATATTGGTAATGATATGTATCAAATGCTTAAAACATTGTTCATATCTAAATTAACAATTTTCAAACTAAAGCAATTTTAAACTAGCCTAAACCCTTACTTAAGCAGATACATCGTGTCACAAAAGCTGCAGAGGCTTTTGGAAGGTAATGAATGAGCTAAAGCCAGTTTGCTGTTATAAAAATTCTTAACTCTTGGCCAAATACTCTTCATTTGAGAAATCCTTTCTTGCTCCTATCAATTAAGTTTATTGTTTATAAAGACACTTTCAAAAAGATGTAGCTTGTCTTCTACACGGGTGCTTTTTTATCTGATATCTAGATGCAGTCACAGAGCCACAGAATTTTTGGAGGTGGAAGGGACCCACAAGGATTCCTGATGGGCTTGGTCTTGGCCACCAGTGGGTCCATCTTGGAGCTGGCTGGCATTGTCTCTGCCATACATGGGGGAAGCTTCTGGCAGCTTCTCACAGAAGCCACCCCGGTAGCCCCCCCCACCAAAACCCAGCTACACAAATCCCATATATTCACCCACTTGATCTTCTCAAAGGGTTATGAAATATATTGTAATAATTAAGTTTATTTTCCAGATATTTCGCTTAAATAGCCATCAGTTTCTCTGACAGTAGTGTATCAGCACAGACTTTGTAGCAGTTGTGATAACTAAGATATAGCTAGACAAATATAAACTTATTCATGTCATTCATCTTTTTATTTATTGCAGGCTGTATGTATTTGTATTTTTAAAATATTCTTGAAATGTAGAAATTCATTCACATAGGGAAATAAGGAAGTGATATTATCCTTCTGTATCTACAGACATCATTTTCTCCACATTAGTCAAGGTTTAATTACAGTAGTGAAGATTTTTCTTCCTATACATGAGACAGTGCACATTTTAATAGATCCTATTATTTGGAAATGTCTCTTGATATTCAGCATTTATCATAATTTGACTAACTTTATCTCATCCACTAAATTAAAAATCCAGTTGACTTTTTCCTAATTTTGTTGTTGATTCAGTTTTCAGTGCTCAAAGTATTAAAGATCATTTGTCTCTTTTTTTTTTTTTATCTTTAATGTAAAAGTTAAGTAGGCATTTGATTGACCATCTCTGTTTAGCTTTGAGTGAGACCAAAAAAAAATAAGAGACCAAGGGAGCCCTTAGAGCACTGATGTCTGAACTTCCCAGATAACAGAGAAGGATATGTTATTTCTCTCTGAAATCTAAGGATTAGTTGCTTCAGTGAACTGTTTTTGAAAACTAGTTTCTGAAATGTAACTCAAGGAGAAGTATAAATTATTCTCCCTTTTGACATTCTCAAAAGGTTACATTGGAAAGGAAACTTCACCTGAGGTTCTGGTAAATGCTGGGGGAAGACTAGGACTGAAATAGGATTTTTTTTTGTTTTAGTCAATGCAACTTTTAAGTTGTATTTAAGGCTTTCCTCAAGAAAACACTAACCATTCAGAAACATGTCACTTTGATTAAACAAGGATTTAAGGAGGAAAGATGAAGTAATCAATTGTCATTTTGTAAAGTGACAGTGGAGACAGAACATAATCATACAGCAATTGTACATGAAGTAATTTTGAGAAAAAAGAATAATTCATTTCAGTGTTACATGGGCAAATTCTGTACAAGCAGAATAAAGTCTGAGCGGGTGACTCAGATCTTACAACCTACATTCTTTATAGTTCTCCATGCTTATGAGTGTTTACATACCTGACTCTAGTTTAACACCAGCCACTCCCTGCTCTCGTAGAAAATAAGGCTTCTAAATATAAATTCAAAGCATCAGTACTCTTGTGAATCTGATTCTGCACTTCCCTCTATATTCAAATATCTGTAAAATCAACACTGTCTGACTCCGTTTATTTCATTTCAATAAGATACAATGATTACAAGTTTCTGTTGTGGAATGGTGATAACCTGTAAGAAATTTCTCAAAGATTAAAGACTAGAAGGGATATCTTCAAATAACTTTACTAGAAAATTGGAATATAGCTTGGGGAGAACAGAGAAAAATGTAGAAGTAAGAGTTTTTAAGCAGTGCAGGAAAAGCAAGTGATAAATGGCTATCACAATAAAATACTGAGAAGATGTATTCAGAAAAGTCAAATAAAAAATTATGTTAATTCAGTAATTTTTTCTTGCATATAAGCAATTTTCTACATTTCTTGCTTGAATTCATCATTACCACTGATGCTTTGTTCAAGCACTTTTTTTTGGCTGAATTTTGCTCAACAATATTGTTCATAGAAGCCAGAAAGATTGCCTGAGAATAGGAGCTGTTCACAAATAAACAGAAACTAAATTATTTTTTCTGTTGGTGTAAAAACTAAAATTGTTTTCAGTGCTATTTCTGCTTTTGTTTTAAATATGTCGTTGGGGGTTATGCCTTATATGTTGAATCTCAGGTGATACCTATCTGATACTTAAAACAAGGAAAATAATCTTAAGTTGCATTTATGGTTCTAGAATTTCTTTTATTCTTTGCCACCACCAGAAAAATGTTTATTTATTTATTTAGTATGATTGCTGTTTTGTCTGCAAGTATTAAATATACTCAGATGATACATATTTTGTCTTTTCATCATATCTATGTATAATCAGCATTGTTAAGTTTACAGTCAAGTTTTATTTTCTTGCTCCCATGTTTTATAAGATGCTTGTTCATTGGGTAAGGTACCTCATCTGTATACATGCTGTATTTTTTTTAATGCAATCAAATTGCAGATCAGTTGCTCAAAGTTTCAGTTGTATTGGATTCACTGAAGCTTTAACTATCCACCCTAATTATTTAGAGACCCTTTATGGATAGTTATGACCTTGTTAGTATAGGCATGGGCAGAATTATAAGTACAGAAAAATCATGTGGAATGTATAAGATAATAACAGGAAATATGTATCACTCAAATTACACAAAAAGTGAAAATGGAAAAGATCAACTTTGAATGTTTGGAAATTTAATCCTTAAATTTTTCCTTTGGTATATTTTGGAATGCATCCAGTAAAGGTTTTTCCACCATTTATTGATAAGAACTGTTGTACTATCTGAGAGTTCATAATTCCCATCTACATTTAATTTTTCATCCTATTACTCATAGGATAGTGATGTAGGTTGTAATTAGAAACACTCAAAGCTGACAAAGAATTGGCTTAAGAAATTGTAAACAAAAATGCATCACCAAACCTTGAGTTATTGTAAACCATTATAGCCTTGGGGCTGCCTGGATGTGTACTGAAGCATTTCTAAAGACTTTTTTGGCAGCAGGAAAATTGCAAATTACCTTCTCGGCTCTCCCCTGATGTCTCAAAGAAATTATAGGGAGAAAGGTCAATTCTTCTGAGAGTGTATGCTAGGCATCCATAAAGTAGCATTATTCAGTAGTGCTCTAAAAAAGCAAATAACAAGCAGACTACTCCACAGGAGCTGCGTGTCCAACAATACTTGAAATCCCTCTGTTACCGCAGTCTGTCTATGAGCCCCAGTTATGCATTCACCAAGGTCAGTAAGTTATGTTGTTGAAAAATAGCTGAGATGATTTCTGCACCCAGAAACACAGGGAAAATGGATGATACTACTTTAGGTGGGGTTCATAAGGACTTCCTGACTTAAAATGAGACTGGGGCTCCATCAAAACACAGAAATGCATAGCTGCCTACAAGCCTTTTTGGAGGCCTCTCCTCTCTTCTGTGGAGGCTATTTCCCACATAATCCATATTTTTAGTTTTACCAAGGTGGTCAGTAGGAAAGGTGTCATCAGAGTTTACTCAGATCTCTTGCCGACACTTCCAACATTGCTTATCACAGAGACTCCTCAGAAGTGCAATTAGAAACTTGAAGGGAATCCTGACTGCATGAAAAAATAGCTGTCCCCGTTTCTGAATCTCTGTTAAAGCCTACCATTTCATTAAATACAAATTCGTATTTGTTGCAATTTTTCTTCAAGTGTATCCAGAGAAACTGAGGGAAAGTTTGTTTAGCTGGATAAATGTCTCTGTAATAGTACTTTTCCCTTTGCACACACAAAGAAAGAATGGAGCTCTTTCAGCTTCTTTTGTAGGACTTGTTTTTGAGAAACTCTGGTACAAACCACTGACTCTTCTCAAAAACCTATGCATCAGGACCTTCTCATTCTCAGTCAAAGCCAGAGTGTGTTCCACCAGTTAGCCTGTTTTCCCTTAATATTAGCTGATCTCATCTAGGGAACCCAAGGTAGGCTTACTCCACAGTGTTTGCTTGAGAAACCTGTAGTATTTGTTTCTTTACTCCTTTGCTTTTACAACTCAATATTTGTGTCTAAACTTTGCACTCAGAATGCACAGATACTGACACTCAAAACAGCCAGTACATTGTACATTGAAAGGAAATTTAAATTTGCACTAGAGTTGCATTTCCAACTTTGATCAGTGGGTTACTGGTCTTTTGCCTCTGGTGATTATTCTAAAACTTCTCCTCTGAGGGTATGTAATGGATTTGTAATGGGTTAGAGCCCACTGTAGATGTTTGAGTTTCCTCTGCAGGTTGGGTCAAAATAAATTTTAGGATCCCTGGTTTCTTACATTTTGCGCTATTTTTGGAAAGTGAGATAGTTGCATCAGAATGTCATGATTTTGCTGGTGGACTTTTTTATCTTTTTTTCTGTACATGTGGATCTCCAGCTCACAGACTAATTGGAACTATGACCTATATATGTATAACCAAATAAATGTATCTGCCTAAGCTGACAGATGGTCTGAAATAGCTGCTTTGAGGGGTGAATTGCGTCATTCATGACAAGGGTCAAAAGCCACTTCTCTGACGCCTCCCTTCAAGAGAAAGCTGTGCATGTGACCATCTAAACCTAAACACCAAGGAACTAAAGTGAAGTGTCTTTCCTGTTGCAGTCAAGGGGAGAAGAAGCAGCTCATTTTCTTCAGAAATGTAAATAGGAATGCTTTCACACCTTATTTTCTAGGCAGGAAATAGGTGTCCTCTGTCAATGTCAAAATCTTTCCTATGAGTGGCATACTAGCTATTTTCAATTCCAGAAATTTAATCATCTACATTTATGCAACATTTCTTAAGATAAATAAAAGTCCAGTTTCTCTAACACAGCCAAAATCCCATTGAAATTCCATACATCTTTTTCTATTCCAATGTCTCTAAGATTTAGTAGAACGTGTTTAATTTACAAGCATTACAGTTTTTGGAATAGTTAAACTTTGAGCTCAATTCTCATAATAATATATGAGGATTTTAAGCAGATAAACATTAATACTAATGGGATTAATTCCCTAAAAGCAAGAAAAAAACCCTTCAAGATCTTTCAGAAAATACATTCTTGCCTTCATAATGCAATTAAATTGTAGTTAAAGTTACATTATACATTGTTAATTAAAGGGAAAAACCATCACTAACATTACCAATTAGCATTTAAATAATATTAATTTGAAGAAAATACTTGCACTTCAATTTCCTTTAGCTAAACATTACAAACATGATTCTTTCAGGATGGAGAGGACAGCTGTAGGCACAATCCTTTTCACATGCTATGATCAGAGTAGGAATCATGCTCATGGGATATGTTTCTGTCTCTGTCATTAAAAAGGAGTGATGTCTTGAATTCTTTTCACAGCAGCCCAATTTGTTCAAGATTTCTTTAAATTTTGGGGGTTATCTAAATTTTTGAGGGTTAGAATTTGAACTCTTTGAGGCAGGTATTGCACTCTGCTTAGTGTTTGTACCACAGCTACTGTACCTTCAATTCAGCCAAAATACAAACAGCCTTTGAAACTTGCCCCAAATAAGTAGGCATAAGTTAAGAGATACGTACCACTTCTACAGGACACCCCGAAAAAGTTCCTTTTGGAAGTTCTCCTTTTTTCTGTATGGATTTACAAGGATCAACCCAGTGAAAACACCTGCAGCTACCTCCACAAGGATACAAGCCAGAAGTAGGGTTTTTCTCTGTCACTTAAAGTTCTGTACTGCTACTGGCCATGGGAGTCATCTTCAATGTAAAATAGTATTAGCTATGTCTTTAGTGGACTTATGAAACAGCTATTGCCTTGTTTCTGGATCTCATACAACTTTGTTCTTGGCTTTGTGACCTGCTTAGTGCCATAGGAGTTTAGCTATTTCCTGACTGTATTTCAGTCTGTAATGGAGCTGGGGTGGGGACTAACTTATTAACTTAATGGAACATTAAGATGAAAACATTGCAAGCCATAGAAGCTGATCAGGGATCTGCAAAGAAAGGCTGGACTGCATTTACAGCGCTAAGTTTTTTTCATTAAAAATTTCTATTCAAAGCCAAAATTTTTAATGGAAATGTATAAAGATTTGGAGAAATTGTGGTAAGGATGATTATAAAGGTGTTACGTGGAATTTCTGACCTGACGGATAAAAGTTCAGGTGCTCCTCTTTCCTGAATCAACCTGGTTATTTTTGTTTCTTCATTTTTCATTTTATCTACATCTGGGTTCAGACTCTGAACTGACAAATTCCACCAGTACTAGGGAGACAGAGGAGAAAACAGCTTAGACTAATTTGCTTGCATAAAAAGAAAGAGTGAAATTTCCTGGGAAACCAGACATGAACTGGTATCTCTGTAGAAAACTGATGCAGTCTGGTGTGTTGGATTTCTCACTCAAGCTAGTGGGGCACAGGAGAGCCCTCAGGCTAAAAAGCATGGACTGTATGCTCTCCCAAATCCTAATAGTTGAAATCATAAATGTCTGTCTTGTCTGTCTTATCTATCTATCTATCTATCTATCTATCTATCTATCTATCTATCTATCTATCTATCTATCTATCTATCTTACCCTACTTATATTTACCTGGATTATTTCTGTTTTCAGAGACTTTTAGCACTTACATCTAGCTGGCAACACAAGGCACATGTCCCACAGAAGGGAGCAGGACCAGAAATGCAGCCCAGCACCTGGACACCCCCAGGCTCAGCTGGTGGCCCCAGGTATCTTGTGGCAAAGGCAGTGGTCAGCTGTAAAGGAGGTGGGAGTGAGCAGGGCAAGGAAAATTGCTTCTTCCCTCTCCTCAGTCGTTTGCGACACCATGACTGAGGGGCTGGCTCCACCCTTCAGGCTACTCACTACAATACACCAGTCCAGCTGATGGGGCTCTAAGAAGAGTGGAGAAGGGATTTTAGTACTCCTGGAATTGCAGTACCCCAGGGATTGGTTTTGGGGGCTGTGCCACTGAACATCTGGAGTAGGCAATGGAGTGCTTGATCCTCTAATTTGCAGATTACACCAAACAGGGAGGCCTGAAACTGAAGTTCAGGTTCCCTTTGGTGACTCAGGCAATACCACAGTGCCCAGTACAGGAGGACCTCCAAGGCTGCTGTTGAGACTGGCCTCTAACACTGCGGGGACACTCTTAGGCATCGTTGCAAAGTTGTGGGGCAGTAGGAGAGGGTTAGTGGTGCAGGGGCACTTTCTGAGGCCTGGAAAAATGACCAGTGACTTCCACCTTCCAGATGGGCAAAGTAGAGGGATGCAAAGTGTATCTCCATCAGCTGTACTTCATAGTTGACTCAGCTGTTATCAGGAGGATGGATTAAATGACTTCCTGAGGTCCCTTCCAACCTGAATTATTCTATTATCAAGTAGCAAACCAGTAGACCAGAAGTGTTTTCATAGTATGTCTGTTAGGAAGTCTCATTTGGAGCTGATAATTCCTATGCAATTCAACACTGTCTCCATTTGCTGGTTTTGACCCCATATGAGTTTCACCAGTATGATTTATAAAGCAAAAATGTGACCCTGTCATTAGATACAGAGAATAGGAACTGAGGGAGTTTTAGGGGAAAGATGCTTAATTAAGCATCAGTTTCATTTTGGATTTAAAAGTTTGTCTGATAAAGATGTGAACCTCGGGAGAAGACAAAACTATTGTTAGAGAAAAAAAAATCTGTGAGACCATAATTTTCTAAGAAAGGAAACCTGTGGATGAGAATACTGTATCACAAGCCAGAAAACAAGATGTTGAAAACAGTCATCATTGAAGCTGCACAAATGAAAAGGTGCACTAGAGAGGACTGTGCATGACAAAGGAAATTGAATTTTCCTAGGTTTATCTTCGATTCCCTTGGACAAATGCAGCAGCAGAACCTTTGCTTGTTATGTTTAGTTTCTCATTGTTTAAGTTAGTCTAGATTAGACTGAGGAATATAGGCTGCCTTGGAGGTCTCAGGCTGTGGCATCACTTGGCTTAACTGGGTGGTAGGTGATGTTAAAACAGAGTTAGTATTGGTTGGAGTTATTGGACTTTGATCTAAGAATTTGTTCTCGAAATTGTAGAGTCCTGACTAGCCACTACAGTAGGGGGAGAATTGAACCATATCAAGAAAATTATTAAGGAATGTATCTTTCTGGAAGATACAATTTGCACTATAAATTGCTTAAAAATGCTAGGTCTTTAAAAAATAAAAAAAGGCTCCTAGTTTTTAACTTTTCATTTGAAAAGCGTGGGTAATTTCCCAGAAATAACATATCTTGATAGCTCAGGAAACGAGAAAAATGAAACTTCTGCATATATACTGGATTGAAAGTCTGTGCTGAGGAATAATGTTCTGCAAAAGGGAAAATAAGGAAGTGCCTAAGAAGCAAATGCATACATTTAGCATAATGTGGTTTACATGTAATCTATATCCTACTCACTTCTTCTCTGAGATTACAGACCTGAAATGTATATTCATAAGCTTTCAAACAGTGCCTAGTACAATGAGGTTACAAAGGTACTTGGCTCCTCTGAGTATTACCGCAATGTAAATTTTCAGCTGTACTGAGATAATGATGTGAAAGGACCACTGGACTGAAAAGTCAAATATCAAAAAATCAGAAAAATACTGAACTTGTGCTTTTAAGCCTTTTTAAACCTGTTTAACTCTGCAGAGCAAGAAGAGTACTGAGCTTCCTGAGTCCTAGTTTACTATGACCTATAAGGGAGAGTCAGGAAGTCTCATGGCAGAGCTTGTTGAACACTTCAAAGAAGAAGCTGTGCTTTGTGATGGTGAGCACACGGGGACCAGCAATGGGCGTGCCCTTTGTCTAGGGCTTTAATTGTATAGGTTTTTAAGTGTATGTTTTTTAATATTGCAATTTAACTGTATGATGCTTGTGTTGGGATTTCAGCATGTTGCCATCTTATGCTTTTAAACCAAAATGGCATGTAACGCCAAATATATCAAATAAGCAAACTCTGTGTTAAAGTATGCTAAACCTTTGTTGTGTGAAGTATATAAAAGAATTTAGTGAGAGAGGATTTGACCTGACACCATGAGAGGTCTGGAAATAGTTAAATGAGGCAATTTCATGCATTATTTATAAATTAATTGTAGCATGTTGATAGTAGATTCTGCCTAGTAATACAGTTCTGAGGTATGATCTTGGGTTTTTTTTCATTGCAATGTGGAACACTGTTCCAGAGCACATTTTTCAGGACTTGAATAAGTAGTAATGAATTATATAAACTTTTTGAATAAACTGAACTCAGTCATAAACTCAGCATTTTTAAATTGACACCAAAGAAAGCAAGGCCTTTTGTGAAATACTTGAGAATGAAACAAAGCAATTTTAGATTATTCCTGTTTAGTAAGTCAGAATCATTATTCTTTCACATATGAAGTGTGTGACCAAATGAAATAGAAATTAAATTACAGGTTTCAGGTTGTTGTCCAGATACAATCTAAAGTGATATATTTGAGAGCTCTAAATTCTTATCTGGGTTAAGAAAGGCATGAAATAAAAATAGATATTGTATCTCCAAAGAGTAACTTCTTTCTACTTTTTCTGGTTTTATTTTTAGTGTCTGTCATCCTAGCTAAACTCCTTACTTGACCAGGAAATATCTAAATAAAATTGGATTTATATCAAATAAGCATTCTCTTTCTTTGCTTCTTATCCCAATGTCACATATGCAACCATAGCTTCACAAGCTTTGCTTAGAAAAGCTGTTACATTATTACTAGTAAGTCACATGACAGTTGGGGTATGTGCTTAAAAACTGAGCTGCTGAAAAAAATTTTAGTCCTAGTATTAATAAAAAGCCCACTCTTCACACATGGCATTAATAAGATGTTTGAGAGGTTGCTTCATAAACAAGCCCTTTAACCTGACCATTTGGAACAGTCAGTGACAGAATCTCCTTCTCTCTTTTGTTTCAAAGAATATATAAAATGGATCTCTGTTCCCTCATTTGCTCTGTAGAAAACATCTTTAACTGCACCTGGAGTGCTGCCAATGAATAGTGCACATGGATATATTTATGTATGTATTTGTATAAACATATATATATATATCCATGTAGAACAAACAAGCAGTTAAATAGTCCACAGTATCCAAACGAACAAGCCCATGATGCTGCTGAGAACTGACAAGTGACTTTTCAGATAAGCCTAGAGTATTTTTTTTCTCCTTTTCCCGGAAAAGCTCATAAATCTTAAGTGGAAATATTCACTATCTCTTTACATGAGCAATTCTATTTTCTCTAGTTACGAGGTTAATAAAGCTGTCAGCTTAAGACAGATTGACTGATGACCATGGATAGGCAGAAAGTTTCCCCAGCACAACTTGGACCCTTGACCAGGGATCATTTGCAAAAGATCTCGATCATCTCTGTCTCCGTGGAAGAACTATACTGCAAAGTGTGATGTTTGCACCTCTGAGTAAAGCAGTTTGATTTCTTTCTATGACTACTTCTAAGGCTCAGTCTGTTTGTTTTCCCTGCTGGAGTAAGTTATTTTCTTTATGGCTTCCCCTGGGCAGCAGTCCAGCACTATAGGGGGTTTTGCCATTTTTTTTCCCCCTCACATGCTAAAGGTTGGCATCGCTAAAAATTACACATGCTACATCAACCTTCATATTATTTACTCTGTCCCTTAGTATTGGTTAAATGTAGCTATCCGTCTGTAGGTTAATGTGCTGCTGGTTAGCATCTGCCGATGGGCTGCTGTTGTAATGGGTATGTATTTGGCTTAAATACCAATTGGCTCCATTATTACTGAGAAAAAAATAATAACAGCTACAAGTTATCCATATTCTCTGCTTCTACGCAGAAAAAATAGTGTTGCTGAAGAACAGCTGATTTTGCCCCATCTGTTATTTTAATTATCTGAAGAAAGGAATGGCAGATGCATCCAGAATAAGAAGAAAGTGAGATCTAACTCCTGAATAGTCACTAAAAAGGATTTTGCATTTCAGTTGAGCAAAAATTGAATAATCTCAAGCTTTTGTAGCACACCAGAAAAAATGTATTTATCTAATTGTGTCCTCCAAACACAGCTCTGTGAACTGAAAAATAACTTGAAAAATAACTTGAATTAAGTCATTTGACAGAGATGAGTCTACTGTTCTCTAATACTTTCTGCAACATCGTAATTCTAATGAAATTTAAGAATAGTTTTTACCCCCAAACTTACTAAAATTATAGAGAGACCCCAAAAGACAAGTAAACCAATGCAGTTTGAAATATCTGAATAATATAGCTGTTATTTCTTGTCTTTAAAGCTACACATCAAAAATTAAATCAACATGTGTGATAACAAAGATAGCAAGAAAACTAAAGCAGAGCATAACATTTTTAGGGCAGAAGAAAACCAAATTATACAAATTGATCCTGACCATGTCCTGGGTCAGAGATAAATTCCTGCTGAAGACACATGTTCTATTTGAAAAAGGCCAAAGGAGTTCATTAAAAAATTAATGAAGGTGATATTTTCATGAAGTTTTCTAAGAAGAAATTAACAGTGGTAGCTTTTAGAAATATAATTTCCTTTACCTGCAGCGGACTCAGTGCCTGAGTATCATGAAGACACAGTGAGCATAAGCCTGTGACTTGTGATCAGCACGACTGACTGAGAGCTTAGATTTATATTCCTTTCCCCATGTACTGCTGAACAGGAGAGCAAAATGAACAGTTCCTAGTTTTGACTTGTTCTAGGATCCTCCAGGGCCAGGAGATGGGCAGTGATACCTTATATTTTCCTTTACCAGAAGTTGGAGCATAGATGCATTTGATATTCTGGAAGGATCTGCCAATTCTAGCCCTCTTTTCCTTCAAGAATGGCACACATTGTGGGGCTGAGCAGAAAGTGGTGAAGTTCAGTGCAGCAGTGAACTCCCTGTGGAGTCAGCTGCACCGCGTTCATCCTACATCTTTCACAGCACAGCATTCTCTGTCTGTGGGTAGGAAAGATCCTACCCACTTTTTCCTGCGTTGCTTTGCACAACCTTCTCCCTCTAAAAGCAGCTGCAGTGGCAACAGGAAGGGGCAATCTTCTCTATTTTTTTCTGTTCTGCTGAGAGCAGCAGCACAGGAAAGAGAATTTTAGGTCTTCCTAGTTGAGAGAGTGGAAGAAAAGCATCTCCTGCACATCCTTTAGTGGGGCTGAGGAGTAGTCTGAGTAAGTATGAATATTTTTAGGATACATTGCCTGGCATACTTACCTCTTCAACAGTGATCTGTGATCTACCTTACCATGTCAGGGGCAGGCAGCAGTGCTGTGCCATAACCATGCAGTACAATACATATTGTCATACCTCATAGTGGCTAAGCAGATCAAAATCCCTTTAGCATTACAGGATAAGCAGTAGGCTGGAATCTACCTAAGAAAATGTATGTAAATTGTGACTTGCTATATTGCTACAGCATATCTATAGTCTGAATCCTTGATTCATATTGACTGGGGTTTTTTTGACAAGCTTGACAGCAGTGATGAAAATTAAGAGAGTGTATGTGGGAGAGGAAAGAAATCTGTATATAATAAGAATTTTAAAAGAGGAATTTTGTGCAAGTTCTGTATATCAAATAGTGTAAAGTAAGCAGGCTTTGTGAACATTGAGAAAGTAACAAAGTAGAACACGAAATGTGAAAGCACAATATTTAAAATTGTCAAAGGCTATACTTCAGACAAAATGAATACTTTGTTACTGATACATATAATGGAGTCAGAATGTCCAGCAGGCTTTGAAATGGAATTGCAAAATTTTACTCTTATGGCATGGGAATATTACGGATACGAGAGAAAGCAGGGTGAACCAGATGCAGTGTTTGTTATGTATTTGCTATGATTAAAAGGGAAGAACAGCATTCCTTATTGTTATAGTATGTTTGCAATATTACATAACAGTATGACTTCATCACAGAAGCATAATATCATTACTGTCTGCCATCACTGAGCTATACCCCAGATCTGATCCAAAGTTCACTGAGTATCAATAAAAGAACCTCCAATGACTTCAGTATGCTTAGGATCAGTTAGTACAAAAATTAGGGAATGGCTTGTGCTACTCCAGCCTTTAATGGCTTATCTAATTAATACATGTTCTGCTTGTTTGCAAAGACCTCTTAGAGGTGGTTGCAGAAGCTCAATGACAACCAATATGCATCCTGTGCATCACTTCTAAGGATGTGACTAGACAACTTCCCTGGGCAGCCTGTTCCAGTGCTTGACCACCCTTTCAGTGAGGATATTTTTCCTAATATCCAGTCTAACCTTCCTCTGGTGCAGCTTGAGGCCATTTCTTCTTGTCCTATTGCTGTTTCTTTGGAGATGAAACCAACCTCACCTCACCACAACCCTTTCAGGCAGTTGTAGAAAGCAATAAGCTCCCCTCTGAGCTTCCTTTTCTCCAGGCTAAACGCCCCCAGCTTCCTCAGCTGCTCCTCATCAGACTTGTGCTCCAGACCCGTGCCCAGCTCCATTGACCTTGTCTGGACTTGCTCCAGCACCTCAATATCCTTCTTATAGTGGAGGAGGAGGGGCAAAACTGGACACAGGATTCCAAGTGCAGCCTCACCAGTGCTGAGTCCTTCAAAGGCAATGCAGACAAAGCCACTGTGTTTAGGGAGAGGAGAGAGAGCCATCTGGAGATGAAGCATGCTGTATATCATCTGTCTTCATGTGGCCAAAGCATGGTCCTTGGCCCTGTTTTAAAACATGTAGACTCTAAGAATACCAGGTTTATCAAAGAAAAATCTGTAAGAATATGTTAGCTGGTCATAATATTAAAGAAATTAACTTTATGCTGCAATTGTAGCATAAGTAGGCAGCAGAGAATGTATAATGATTAACAGTATGGAGAAAGCACATTGTACTTTCTTGCTTGCCAACGTTAGATTTATTCTACTGCTATGCTATTATGCTATGCACATATGTCTTAGAGAAATGAGAATTGTATAAAACTAGTCGCAAATGAGAGCTCAGCAATGCTGTCAGAAAGTTCTCACCACTGCACAGACGTGCACCTTCCCATTGCCTCCAGAAAAGGTTATTACATTTACTGTCAAATGGAATGAAAAGCAAGGTGCAGCACTTTAAAATGTTCATATAGGATATTCTTTGGCAGTAAATGCATGAGGTTTGGCTCTACTTTTAAAGACAAAAGGATGCTCAAAAAGGGCTGTAAGAAAGTCTTGAAAGCATGTGGAAATATATGTGCTGTTTACCTGGCATCTTTTGAGAGAATACTTGCAATCTTGTCCTACGTGAGACATTCAGTGTTAGATAGACCTCAGACTGAAATCTAAACAGGTACATAAAACTGTGGATTTGCATAGAAGTTAAGGTTAAAAAAAAAAAAAAGTATTCTGTTTCTTTACAGATCTTTGAAATTTCTTATTTGCCATCAGTACTGAACAAAGCAGTTACAAGAGTGGCTGCATTTGTGCCTTGAAATGTCCTCCAGTTGTTTCAGCAGTTTTACTACACTGTCTGCCATTTTCTTTTTAATCATTTAGCATGGAAAAAATATTCTTTATATTCATAAAAAAAATTCTAGTATGTGTAAACACTATCAGCGATCTAATTTCCTAAGCTGTGAGTTCAGCATGCTGTGAGTTTTAATAAAGCTGTTATAACTGGCTACTCGATTCTCTCAAGTGTATAATTTCTTTCTTTTAAAATGCTAATAGCGACATTTTTATTGTGAAGGTTCTCCTTTAAAGTGCTAATATTGTTCTCTATAAATCTGAAATATTTGGTACTATTCTTCATAACAGCAGCAGTTATGGAGACTGAAAGGTGCACGGCCTGTGAAAGAGCCAGTCTTATCTGGAAGACTCAGGACTTGCTGCCCAACATAATGATGGATCAACATGGCCTACCTGTTCAAGGACATCTGCCCACTGAACACTGCTTGCTGACATTTTCAGCTAGAAAAATTTCTAACATCCTCACTTCCACACACTGTATTTTCTCTCCTTGAAGAGATATGGGTATCTAAGTTTAGGACCAGGAGTCACTTCATGTAGCTAGGAGGAAACACAGAAGTTTAAGAAACTCTTAAGTAGCAGTGTCCTTAGCATTTAGCCACTTAACACTGGACTGCAGGGATTTAGGGTTTCACTGACCCTGAACATAATAAACTTTATGAGAAGTCTAGAAAGGCCTAAGCACTTTCTATAATAAATAAGAAAGTACAGAGCAACCTTTTATTTCAGAAAGCTGTAAAAAAGAGGGTGTTGTCCATTCTCTTTTATTCAAAACCTGGGGGGAAACACCACAAATTTTATGGTCTTCAGAAGAGAGAGGAAAGACCAGAATCCAGTGTCCTGCTCTGGATGACAGCGTCTTCTTTATAGATAGAACATCCTTCTTGGTCCAGTGGGTATGTAATTGTTCTGTGCAAAGTTAAACAGTGAGAAAGATGGACAAAAGGGAGCAAGAAGGTCCCATTGCACAGTAGTCTGTAGCAAGGTTTCACAGCTACACTGCTTGGGACAGTGAGTGGAGGACCCAGATTCCCAGAGCAGTGTTCCAGATACCAGAATGGGTCTGCATTACTCCATTTTTTGTCCAGAGATGTAAGGTTTGTTTTCTAAAAACAATGTATGGGGAAGAACACCAGGATTCTGAGTCACTTTTATGTCCAGCTGATTAGTCCTCTACATACGTGTCTAACAATACCCTGCTGTTACACCATCTGCTCTGATCCCAACTCTAAAGCTCTCATATCCATTTCCAACCCTTCTGGCTATCGGAAGCCATACCAGTCCTTGCCACTCTGTAGTGCATTCAACTAAACCCTTTTTTCCAACTTCACCATTTCCAAGTCCCAAGGGTCCTTTATTATTCTTTATCACATACTCCTACCTTCATAGCCTCCTCTTCCATTTTACACATCCAAAATTCTAGTTTTGTTACTCTTCCAACCTTCATTTTATCTACCAGCAAGTCCCTTCTCTTCATCTCAAGCCTCCTGCCCCATAATTCCATGCAGAAGAGCAGGTGTCAGTTGGTGGAGGCAGTTGCTACACAGGGTTTTGCTGACATTTGTGAGAATTGGCAGCTGCTGTGCTTGAGAGGGAAAATTACAGGAATAACTTGCTAAAGGAAAATAAATTATTGTGCATTAAACTCTCCATGACAGGGACCCTCGCTCACATTATTTCCTCATGGTGAACCAAAGATGGTTTGTCTCTTTGTAAAAACACATCACATTTGCTCTGGGGTAGGAATGTGCCCCTGAGCAGTTACCATGATATATTTTCTTCATGTGTCCATACAACTTTTTTTATTGTCAAGCCAAATCATCGTGCACCACATGACTGGTAAACTTGTAATATCAGGAACCACTTGATCTTAGCACTTCACTTCTTCTCTGCTCCATTACCAGGGATGAGGTCAAGAGAAGAAACTAGGAAGAACGATGTCGATTGTGACTAAGGAGTGATACAGAAAAGAAATGGCTTAAGAGCATGTGAAGCGATTTGGAGAGTTGATGTAAATTACCCATGTAGCTGTACACTTAAGTGTAATTCTGGTACTAATTGCCAGCTGAGCCCTGAGAAGCTAGAATTTTTACTTAAGCAGCTGAAGTGGCAGTCAGTAACAACTTGTGCACCTATGCAATAAGATTTCCTGTATTTAAATTCTGAATTTCATGATGATTAAAAAGAAAAAACCCGAAACCTGGAAATGTTTATAAAAGTTCTCTTTCCAATGAAATCCATTAGAGAACAATCAATTTTAATGGTATTTTCTGGCACCAGCTATTGATACTAATCCAGAATAGAAATATGAGGGTTTGTTTATTTTCTTTACTAGTTCTTGCCCTCTTAACAGGATTTCCTTAAAGAATTATGTAGAAAGACCACTATTATTGTGGAGTAATTGGTTGCAGTCAAAATTTAACCTCATATATAAATAATCTTTACACACTTTTTATTGATTTTGGGCATTCTCATTTGTTAAGATGAATATTGTCTAAATCTTTAAGCAGTAGCTGCAAAATATGTACAGCTTGCATGTGGCTAGGTGTATACGCTTATCTCCCCAAATACAGAATATGTTCATGTTGTTCATGTGGCGGTTCACAAAAAGTACTATATGTATCTATAGTTTCAATAAATGACTTGGTTTCAGACAAGACAAGAAGGACAGTCTTTGTTCAATGTCTTAAGTGTCAGTCTGCAGAAAATTTCATAACTGCTTACCTTCACTGAAAGCAGAGACGATTGGTTTTTCATATAAAAGTGGATAAAAGGCTGTGCTAGTTTTGGCTGGGGTAAAGTTAATTTAAGTAGAATTATACACAAATATCATTTTCTAAAATATGAAGATGGAAACTGCAAAAGAAAATTGCATCTCATATAACCTAGAACCCTAAGGAACCTCTATAACTTTCTTTAGGTATGTGCACAAACTGAGTTCAGATTTATTATAATTTTGTACATCACAGAAGCCACAAAAGCCAGATGGACTTGCTTTCTTTTGATCTAAAATGATAAAATTGATGATGACTCATATATATGAGCTGTAATTTTTCTCACTCAGCATTGAGAATTCAGAACTATCCAACTGATATAAAAGTTAGGTTTCCAGCATAGATTAAATGCTGTCAAGTATAAAATAAGCAAACAAATGGAAACACATTTTTTGCGCGTGGTAATTAAAATCTGAGTCTGAACCTTCTGGGGCCCTGGAATAAGAGCAGCAATTAAAGGATATATACAGCTTGCTTGAGGATAGTGAGATGCAGAAATTCCAGGTGAAATCACAAATGGAAGGCAACTGGTGGCTTCCCAGATGATTTGCTGAGGAACAGTGGTGGGTTTGCTGTGCAGCTGGATCCTCGAGGGATCTGGTGCTTGCTGGCTTCCTTCCTTATGCTGCTGAGGATTTACTGAGCAACCTCTATTCCAGCTCTGTCCAGCTGCCATCATGTCCACAGAGTCCTGGCATAGGGAATGCTCTTGAATTTTTCACGAAGTCACAAAGCCTGTCAGCCACTACTAAGCCTTTCTGTCATAGAAGAATGGAAATAACCTACCTAAAGTTCAGTTCAGCTGGAAATTGACTACTAAAGGCTTTTGCAAGCTTTTTCCCTTAGGTTTTGTAAGATTTTTCACAATGCATATTATAACAAACACTAAGTTTTTCAACGGAGCCTCTGTTGGTAAACTTAAAGTATTCTTTATTTCTCCTTAAAATAAATTATGTGCTCTGCAGATATCAGAGGTTGGATTATAGAGAATGCCTGTATTTCCAGTTATAGTCTCAAGGCAACATCAAACTCCCATGAGCTCAAAAGTCATCAGGTTTCATGACAGCACATGATTTAGCTCTCAGCTTCCTAAAATTTTCTGATTGTTCCCTTCTAGTCAGACAGGGATGCTTTCTGGTTGTGGTGAGTTGACCTTGGAAGGATGCCAGTTACCCAGCCAGCAGAACTTTCACTCCTCCTACTCAATAGGATGTGGGAAAAAATAGATTGAAATAACTCTTGTATTGAGGCAAGGACAGGGAGATCACTCACCAGTTATCACAAGCAAAATGGGCAACTTGGGAAAGATTAATTTAATTTATTGCCAAATAAAATAGAATTGGATGCTGACAAACAAAAGAAAAAAAGCTACAATGCCCTCCCCCCTTCTTTCCAAGGCCAACTTTGCTCCTTCATCCCTGACTTCTCTTTCTTCCCCCTAACCCTGAGTAGCGCAGGAGGATGGCAAATGAGGGCTGCATTCAGTCTATAACTGTTCGTCTCTGCCACTCCTTCCTCTTCACACTGTCCCCCTGCTCCAGAGTGGAGTCCTTACCATGAGCTGCAGCCCTTTAGGATACACCTGCACCAGTGTGAGCTCTCCATGGGCCACATTTTCTTCAGGAAACATCCACCTGCACGGGGTCATCCAGGAGCTGCATGGTGGTTATCTGCTCTAGCATGGTCCTCTCCCTGGACTGCAGGGAAGAACCTGCTTCACTGTGGTTTCCAGGTGTGCAGGGAAGTCTCTGCTCAGGCACTTGGTGCACCTATTCCCACTCCTTCAGCTCTCCCCTCAATGCTGTTTCTCTTACATTTTTCCTTACCTCTCACTGCCAGTCAGCATTTTACTCTTTTTAAAATACATTTTCCTCAAGGTACCACCGTGTTGGCTGCAGGGCCCAGCCATGCCATGTGGTGGAGCCACTGGATCCAGCTGCAGTGGGCTGTGTCCCACACGGGACAGCCCTGGCCACTTACCACGAAGGCCCCTAAAGCCTTGTCCTGCCAGCACCTGGGCACCTGCACCCTGTGCACCTTTCCAATTTCCTTCGAGTTCTCTGGTCTTACTGTACTTTTAACTTGCATGTTATAGCCCAAGTAGCCTACAATCCACAAGTAAAACTCAAAATTATCTGAAGTTCATAAATTCAAAGTAAGTAAGTTACCTTAATATAGGTATTAAATAACTTACACAGCTCCTATGTAAGAACCTAATAAAGTTCAAATATGATCTGAAAAGTCAAATTCAAAAGCTTTTTTAGAAACTGGTACAGAGAAATGTTGATGTTTGTGTCATAGCCTGGCATACAACTGAAAAAAGACTTAACATGTGGGGAAAAAAATGGATTGTCCTGCACATCTGCAGGATTTTGTAATTATCCCATAGGTATTTTGTAAAACCAATCTCAGATCATTTTACCTGCGTGGTTGGGTACTACCTGAAAAATTAAGCACAGCTTAAAACTGGCTCAGGTGAGATACTGCCATCAAGTAGGAGAGTTGATAAACTTCAGTGACAATTGCTCTGCTAAAACCCTGAAAAGCCAAAACACCCCAAAAGCAGTGAAAACAAGTGATTGAATTCTGTTTGAAATGTTTTTATGTTGTTTTTCAAGGACTTGAATGAAAAACTGTGCTTCTCTCTCCCATGGTAAGGTAAATAATAAATGGATTTCAGCGTTTGAGCCCAACAACTGAAAAAATTCAAGGGCCATGACAGGGAAAGTTAAAGAAAGGAAGCAGTGATCCAGTATGACAAATCAAAAAACAAATGTTTATGGGGAGGTGGTGGTGGCTGGCTTTCTGTCATCCAGGCCCTGTATGAGCAGATCATTCAAGAATATATCTACTTTTTTTTTTTTTTTGCAATCTGACTAATTATGAGTACATCACATAGGCATTTTCATAATTAGCATCTCACAATATCAACCACAGTCATTAGTGAGGTGTTGTGTTGGGCTGTGAAACCTTTCGCTTCAAGTAAAGGGGAACTTCTACTTCAAATATGCTTTTCATGGTGACAGATAAATGCTAGCTCTCTAGACAATGTTCATTTGTGCCAGGGTTGAGCCTGTGTGATCTTCTTAGGAACAGAGCTTGGGGTGAGGGGTGTTGAAATAGTTAGTTCAAAATCAAAGGATGGTTTGGCCACAGCTGCAGCTGCCACATATTTGCACTTCCATCATGTAGGCTTTGGCTTCAACAGAAATATGATGATCAGAATGAGTATAACAACTCTTTAAACATAAATTGATACAAGTCTGCTATGCAATTCTACATTATAAGGTGATCAATAAAACTTGATGCTATTCTGTAAACACACAGCAGTACACTGTGCTTTTTCTATTATTGCCTTAGAAACAGAGAGCAAAGCTCAGTTGTGCCATTTGCTTTCTGTGGGTTCATATGCTGTGTTATTCAATTAGTTAAGCAAATGTTCCATCTGGTATCATTTAAGATATAGTGTTTGTTTGTCAGCATCAGTAGGTTAGCCTTCTCTTTGCTTCTCCTCCATACCTCCCCAGCACTTCAATTCAGCTGGGGAGCCACAGCAATGCACCAGATTCACAACTCTTCACCCAGCATTGGATTTTCATCATCTTCCTCCTGGAAGCACAACTCCCTGAGGGGCAGAACATAGCAAAATTCCCTGTAGAGAAATGACACCTAACAGACACAGAACCACAGACATTTACTCTCTATTGAGTGTATCTACCTTGTTGTTGAGTTTGGATCAATACTGCAACGCTGGAGTGCATCTCCCAGTCCTCCTTAACGGTCATGCTTTGATTCACAGCACGGAAGGGTCCCTGAGAAGACAAATGTGATTCCTTTTGCATAAAACTTGCTCTGCGTAAAATCTCCCTCTTCCATGTGCAATGCTTGAATCAGGATAAGAATGGGGTTTTTTGGCATTTTAAGAGGTTTTTCCAGTTTTTCAAGTTGGACAAAACAAATTACATGTGGAAAGTGCCAAGGCCTGGTAGTCGGTAACTTGCCCTTTTCTGGTTTTTATAAAGCCAAAAAAAAAAAAAAAGGATCCTAGCTTTTTGACTCAAGGCCAACCCTGGCGCCAAACAATAAATCATGGAGAAACCACAGTTCCTTAAATACTGCCAGAAGCCATTTTATAATGGAAGAATGTTGTTTGTCTTAAATAAAGGTTCACCACTTCTTGTCTTACCATGAAGAGTTTAAAATAACACAACGGAGGTTGTAGTTTCACTTCAAAAGAAAATGCAGCTGTGCTTTAAGAATAATTGGAACATTGTTACCCAGAATAAATCAGTATACCAAAGTTAGGAGCAATTGAAGGGTGGTGGGAAGATGCTGCAACAGAAGTTGCATTTCTTTGCAAGTTAGAGTGGTCTTTGTCACAGCTTTAAATGGATCATAAATTAAATAGACTCTAAGCACTGGATTTTTAAGAGTTTGGCAACTATTGATATTTAGGCATCAAAATAGGCTGACAGGTTTTCCAGAGAGCCTAAATCTGGAAACTGCTGAATGATGGGCCCTCTGGAGCATAAGGCTCCTCTAGGTTTCAGGGTGTTTGGAGACTTTAGTAAAATATTGCCAAACATACACTAGCCTGAGGACTTACCAAAACTTCCAGATGTCATTCCTAAATTTCCTTGTACCTGCCCTTCCAAGATCAACTTTTCTGAAGTAGTTTGTGTATTAATATACAGAATGTATGCAGTAGCTGCATGTACAAACAGCAGTTAGTAGATGCCGGTCTGGATCTAACCAGGACATGTATCTTTTGTATCTTATGGGTCAGTGAAGTTATAAATAAGTCTTACAACCTACATAAATACCTATTTTTGTACCTTCAAATTAAATTTCTCTTTTCTCATGTAAGAAAAGCAGGTTTTTGACTTGCATGTAGCAAGTTCCAACAGAAACTTTGTGACATCCAGAACAAGTGGTGGATCAATCTAGCAGAAAAAATTCAATTATGCGCAGATACGAGTGACTACAGGGGATTCAATGAGGCTCTGAAAACAGCTTACTGTCCTATACGCCAGATTCAAAGCTCTTTACTCAGTGCAGATGGTCAAATGCTTCTCACAGATAAAGTTTCCATTTTGAATCGATGGTCTGAACACTTTCAGACTCTTCTCAGTACCAACCATGTAGTTCAAGACTCAGCAATTCAATACATTTCACAACAACCAGTGAAAACTGAATTGGATATTGCCCTCACTATGGGAAAAACTCTTATAGCAATACAGCAGGTGAAAATTGGCAAGGTAGCTGGGGTTCATGGAATCCCATCTGAAGTCTGGAATCATGGTGGCCAAGCAGTCCATGCCAAGTTTCACGAATTCGTGGTGCATTGTTGGGAACAAGGCGAACTACCTTCAGACCTTCGTGATGCTGTCATCGTCACCTTGCACAAGAAGAGAGGAGATAAATCAGACTGCTCAAATTACCGAGGTATTACTCTGCTCTCCATTGCTGGTAAAATCCTTGCAAGAATTCTTTTGCACAGATTAATACCTGCTATAGCAAAAGAACTTCTACCTGAAAGCCAATGTTGTTTCAGAGCCACTAGGAGTACCACAGACATGGTATTTGTTCTCAGACAACTGCAAGAGAAGTGTCAGGAATAGAACAAAGGACTCTATGTAACCTTTGTTGATCTCACCAAGGCTTTTGATACTGTGAGCAGAAAAGGTCTGTGGCAGTTTTTGGAAGTTCCTCAAAATGATCATCTCGCTTCATGAGGACCAGTGCGGTCAAGTCAGATATGGGGACGCACTTTCTGAGCCCTTTCCAATAGCTAATGGTGTGAAGCAAGGCTGCGTTCTTGCACCAACTTTATTCACAATCTTCTTCAGCGTGATGCTCCAAAGGGCCACAGCAGACCTCGATGAAGAAAACAGTATCTACATCCAATATCATACTGAGGGAAGCCTTTTCAGCCTAAGGCGACTGAAGGCCCACACTAAGACCTTAAATCATCTTGCCCATGAGCTGCTTTACGCTGATGATGCTGCTCTCATCGCCCACACAGAAGTAGTCTGCAATGTTTAACATCCTGCTTTGCAGAGGCTGCTGAGCTTTTTGGGCTGGAAATCAGTTTGAAGAAGACAGAAGTTTTCTATCAGCCTGCACCTCAGGAAATCTTTTGTCATCTCCGTATCACTATTGGCAAATCAGAGCTCAAATCAGTCCAGCAATTTAATTACCTGGGAAGTTCATCTCCTTGCACCGTAAGATTGATGCAGAAATAGACAACAGGTTAGCAAAGGCATACAGAGCTTTCAGTAAACTCCATAAAAGAGTTTGGCGAAACAAACACCTGAAGAAAAGTACTAAGATCAGTGTTTACAGAGCCATCGTACTGTCTACTCCTTTATATGGATCTGAATCCTGGGTCATTTACCGGCACCACTTGCGTCTCTTAGAACACTTCCATCAGCGCTGCCTCCGTACAATCCTAAACATCCACTGGACTGACTATGTGACCAACACATCTGTCCTTGAACAGGCAGCAGTCACAAGCATTGAGGCCATGCTGCTGAGAACTCAGCTGCGTTGGGCAGGGCACGTCTCCAGGATGCAGGATCATCGCCTACCCATCGTGCTCTACGGGGAACTTGGCTCTGGCTGCTGCAAGAGAGGAGACCCAAAGAGGAGATACAAGGACTGCCTGAAACAATCCCTCAGCCTTGGCAATATTGACCACCACCATTGGTCTACCCTGGCCTCCAGTCGGGAGGCCTGGAGACACACCATCTATAACGCTGCTGCTGCTTTTCAGAACACATGCAGGATCACTCTCGAGGAGAAAAGACAACGCAGAAAGAATCACGTCTTGTCGATATCACCTGGGGAGTCTTTCTGCTGTGCCTTCTGCAACTGGACTTGTCTATCTCTCACTGGCCTTTATAGCCATCAGCGCACTTGCAGCAAGCGTGAGTAGAGCCCTTCTCAAATCTTCATTCGTGAAGCCTAGCGATGATTAAATTTCTTCTAATTTCATATTAAATTTCCTTGTCTGATTGCATTTTTGTAATATTAAAAAGGTTATCTGTTCTTTAACAAAACTCTACCTGGATATCATTAGTTAGATAACTCAAACTGATAATAAGGCATTTGAAATAGCAACATGCTGTTGTAGTGCTGGTTTACTTTATTTCTTTCTCCTATTGGAAAAATGTCTTTTTAACATTAGAAATGTATGTCCATTTGCCTAGCCATAAAAATAAGAACTTTTGGAACCAAAAATAAAAATTAGTTTATTAAGAATTTATCTCACTTCTAATCCTTTTGTGGGAAGGCACCTTGCACATTATTCCTCCAAGACAGTGTAACTTAACAGGAGCCTTTTTCTATTTCTCTTACAATAGTCTTTAGAAAATGGAAGCAAATCATCTGTACTGTTTTCTTCTTAGATGCCCAAGTGCATATGATAGAATTAGATGGGATTGTTAGCTGTATATCATAGATATTTGTAAGCTGCTTTTCAACTCAGCATAGAAATACTTAAGGGAAACAGATGTTTTTTCAAATGGGTAGTTGTATCATCTTTTTGAAAAACATAAAGCCAAATCCTCATACATGTTGGTTGGGGGAAAGGTTTTTCAAACTGAAACCTTTTAGTCTTAAAATACTGTAGAAGAAAACCTGCCACCAAGACAGAGATATTTTAGAAGAGTTTATTGCCTACAGGAGTCAGTTTGCAAATAATGAACATGTACAGCAATAGTTTTTCTAATAAAATATATGCTCACATGCACTTGTGCTGTTCATCATCACTATGACTACAATGTTCCTCACAGTTCAGAATCTTTCATTTCAGTTATACACTAAAATAAATCAGAGATGTGAGAAATTGTGTTGTCTGAACCTGTGGCTCTGGTAAGCACCAGCTGCAGTGCTTCTTGCCGTGTCAGCCTTGCCACAGGCAGTGATTCAGATGAGTGAGGAAGTCTGTAAAGCTACCTGTCAAGGAGCTTTCAGATTCATCCCAACTCTGCGAGGCAGATGAGGTTCCCTTTTCCTTCCCGGTCCACCATCTGCCTTGCAGAGAGGGTTTTCAGGAAGGCAGTGGAGGATGTGCCTTTGACAGCTCTGGGTACTGCAAATTCCCAGAAGGCAAATAGAAGTTGGATTTTGATCCTGCCTCATGGTGCATAGTGAAAGGAGGACACCAAATCCACCTCTGAGGCATATGCATTGATTTGGCTTTTTTTGGTTTTCTTGGTAGCAAGCCTGTCTTTTTCACAATTGTGAGTGGGTGAGCAGCATGACCTCAGCATATGTGTCTTGTCCTGGAAGAGGAAATGGAGACCAGGATAAAAAACCCCATTCGGATGGTGTGAGAGACCCATGTATGATGAAGATATGAAAAATGCATGTGTGTTCTGGAGGGCAAAGTCAAAGTACCTTGTCTTTTAGTGTGAGAACAGTTTAACCATTTTGTCTTCAGTTACACTGACTGAATTTGGCTTTGAACTCATCCAGCATCAGCTATGCCAGAGAAACTGTGATATTGTAGAGCATAAGGAGACTTTAACAGCCCTTCCACTATTTGTTCCCAAGGATAGATTCTTGCTAAAAGTGGGTATAATGTGAAAAGATGGTATGTACAGGAAACTATTTCAAACAAGAGTCCTTATCTCCAGCGGTGCATGCCAGGAACCAATACAACTAATACATCCATCTGGAAAACATACTTCCCTGCACGCTAAAACATATTTCAAAAGTAACATACATAAGTAATATAGACGTTGCACATTTCAGAAACCTCAAGTGACAGAGATAAAAATGGCATTTAAAAAACTGTGATATATGTCCTCTTGCTCAATTTAAAACATTATGCTGAATAAACAGAAACATTTCTTATTCCAAGAATGGAGGCTTAAAAGCAGATTAGATGCTACTGTCCTTACTATAAATTCACTCAGAAATTCTTTTAAAAGTGAGTTATCTCACTGATACTTGTTACTAATCAATACAAGATTTTAAAAAATGCTCCATGAAATTCAACTCAACTATTAAAAGCAGGTTATCTCTCACTTCCCCTCAGCCTTCATGTGAAAGTTCATTGTGTGCAGATTGAAATTCAGAACACAGTTCAGAACCAGTTCTCTTTCCTTTGGTAGCAATCCTATTGTCAAACTCCGCACGACATTCAGAATCATGTAGTGCTATTCCAGAAGGAATATAAATATCCAGAGCTGTGTCAACAATAAGTTCACTACAGACCATGCTGGTAGGCATAGAAAGTGCTTTGGTAAAATATGTCTTTTTAGAGCAATCTGCTGTTTTTGTGGCTCTGATAAAATTCCATTTTTCCCTTTGTAAAAGCAAAGAGTGCAGCAAGTTCAGGGTCTTATGAAGTAGAACTCCTTTCATCATCTTGACCATCAGCATAGCATGCATGACTTGATGAAGAACAAAGGGATTAATGTTATTCTGAAAGTTAACTATGACTCACATCGGTATCCACAATGTCTTTCAGGGAGGGAGGAAATAATCAAATATAAATAACATTTCATTGCATCTCTTGGGGCTGCACGATAGTCATATAATTTCTCTCTGTGCAAGATGGAGTGCACCTCTCTTAATAGTTTTAGCTGATGCTTTCATATTGATTGATATATTTCAACCAATTTAGCTTGCTCCCTACTTACAAGCAATTAGTGCCACTTCCCGACACAAAACACATATCCTTGGGCAGGGAGAAGGACTTACTTGAACCCTACAAGCTTAGAAGCATCCTAAATGTCACATTTAAAAACTGTGTGTAATTGATACTGTACTGCAATCCTTAGTGAATCTGCACCCTAAAGCTGCCCCTATTTTCTACAAAATACCATTAAATATAGAGCAAAGCTGTTTCAAGAGCACATGCAGATGTTGTATGTTGGATTTGTTTACACCAGCCATGTGCCTTGAAAAGGAAAAGGTGGGCCCCCCACATTCCAGTGGAGAAACTGGGATATGTTAGGAGACAACAGGGACTCCAACATTTCAGTAGCTTGGCGATGAGCTTTCATCTCCACAACAGTCATCTGTGCCCATGTCAGATGGCAGAGCAGTCCACGGAGGGAAAGCCCTCCAGCCTGCTGATGGCCTGGGAAGTCTGGAGAACAGTGCCCGGCCACTGCAAACTAGCAGAGCTGTGGTGGGAGTATCCCACAGAAGGAGCTCGGTCTTTAAACAGAAAGTACTTTTAACCTGTCAGAAGCAGGTGGTCTTCAAACAAATGAGTGCTTATCTCAGTACATCCATCTAGGAGAAGAGGTACAACATTTCTTGAGAGGAAGCTAGGACAGGAGACACTGATGCATACTAACAAATCATGTAATTACAGTAAGTCAAGAGATCTGCCCTATCTGCAAACATTTCTATTCATTTCCTACCTAGTGGAAATTCCACTACTGATATGAAGGGACTACTTATTAAATCATTCTGTCAAAAAGATTGAAGCTGAATTCAGACCTTTAATACCACTGTGTAAATGATTGATGGAAATGCCTTTTACAGCTACCTTTAAAAAAAAAAAATGGGCAAGCCATTGTGAAATCATCCTAATTCACTACAAAACCATTATTATGCATGAACCAAAAGTGCCATATTTCCAGTTGCACCCTATTCAAGGTGCACCAGCTGTCACTTTTGGTGTGAGAGCTCACTCAATAGGTCAGTGTCTTATCTTGACAACTTACAGCAGACAGACAGATACACACAGAGCAAGATATCTGATGCTCTGGACAATCTAAATCTTTAATAGTCTCATATTTCTGGGCACAGATGTAATCATATTAGACAAGTTCCTCTGGAAATATATTCATTTGCCTTTATTATCCACCAAAGGAGATTTCACAAGGTTCTGGAAATCCAATAAACCTCCCATTTATAAGTAATGGCTTGCAAATACTTAGAAATGTGCTCCATTGGAAAAAGCATATTACTATGTTAATGGACACATACTGAGCTTCCGTGAGATTCAGAACTTCTTTCTGAATTTTTGTGGAGAAACAAGATAAGAATATATCATCATTTAAGAATGTCATTACTCTAGACCGTAATATCTTACTAACCTAAATGTGCATAAGGTTAGAGTTGGTACCTAGTCTAATTCTTCTTTTATGTGCCACAATCGCTGTGTATGTTAAAGAAAAAAATCACAATTTCTCTTTCTCCTTGACAGTTGTGTTTTATTAAGTATATAGTTACATATTAACATAATGATAATGTAATTGCTTTTTGCTTATAAGCATTATATATAATGTGAATCAAGAACAAAATAATCTATGTTGTGTAAACATTAAAATAACTAAGAAAATGAAGTTTGGACAGTTCGGTAATGATACAAGTGTGAGAAATATAGCTATTCATAACAAAGCATACGGCTATGCTTGAGAAAGCTAATTGTATAATGATAGAAATCAACGTATAGCATGATGAAAATGGTTAATAAACTTTGAAAAGTTATGCAAAACTAGAGTACGAGAACAGCAGAAGGCTGGAGAAAATCAGGCTAGGAAATGCAATGAAATATAGCAATTAAGAAAAGCTTACGTAATTCTGAATTACACACTGCCACGGCATGGGGAAGCAGTCCCTTTCTGTATGACTTAGTGGGCTGACAAACTGTATGCTGCATCCACTTGGGTGTTTCTGTAACAATAATTAAAACAAAATAAAATTGACATTACAGAAGTCCTTGACAAAAATGTTTGAGAATGTTTTACTATATAATGTACTACTAAAACCAGTCATTGGGGACAATTAAATGCAGCATAAAACATGTCATTCTTTAATCTTCTTTTGCATTTTGATTAAGAATTGCAGATAACCATGTGAAGGGTATTCTCAAAGCAAGGGGCATAATTGGCAAGAGCCCTAGTACTCATTAACTGAAGATTACACTTAAAGCAAACTGAACACCCATTTAATTCAGAATACAAAGAACTGTTATGGCAATGGAGATTAAATTCAATGAAATATACTATATTTTTGCCTTTGAGGATGCCAAAAGCTGAAAGTGGGATTGAAAAATTGTCATGATTTCATGAACACAGGGGAAGAACTGCACAACTGAGTGAGATGCGACCTTCTTGGTACACCTAGGCACAAAGAGATTACTATGATGGGAATTAGCTGTAGTCTAAATACAATTCACTAACAAACAATTGAAACAATCTGCTCAATAAGTGACAGAAGCATTTATCAGCATCTAGAAATCCTTTTTACCAATCCGCAGTTAGTGTGGTAGTACATGAATAAGAGAAAGATGTCAACAAATTAGAAGAAACTGTGAAAAGGTAGCAAACTGATTTATGTACTAAAGCATTGATTAATGATGAAAGATTAAAAGACCTAAATATGTGAAGGTGTTAAATGACAGCTCATATCTTATATAAGCCAAGAAAGGAGAAAAATAGTTTTGAATGGATGCATGAGAATGAGTAATATTGGCAAACATATTTGTTTGAGAATGTTTTCAGGCTTCCATTACTGTTCCTGCCACTACTCTGAATAAAAGTCAGAAGAAGGTATTAGTGTTGGGAGGAACCAAAATGCACTGGAGAAGCATGTATTTGAAACTGGGTTCTGAAAGGTAAGGATTTTGTTTTGCAGTTGCTGCAGAACCCTTTGTCTCCTGTGGCTGCTGGTAGGAAAAAAAGAAATCTCTTGGTGTCCTGGTTTTCCCAGCAGTAAAGTGGGATCAGTGATATTTCTTGATTCATGGGGACATTGTGACAGGAAATTCAATGAGAAGAAATGGATCTCTAGCTTGGTTCTTAAAAATCATCTTATTGACCCAAACGGCCTTTTAGTCATGACTTTTGACTGAATAAAGATATTCTGGGAAAGAAGAGACAAAATAAGTGTAAGAAGAGAAACAGATCTGGCACATGTTTAATGGAAAACGGGAAAGCAGAAAATGTAGGGAAAAAGCTGAAAAATTAAAAATTAAAATAGAAGGAGGGAAATAGAGAAGAACTACATGAGTGAAGTAGAAAATCAAAAACAGAGTGGCACAGAACAAGAGAAAGAGTCCTAATAACAAGTAGCCTGAACATGTTTCTGCTTCAAAAATTGGTGAGGCATTTAGGCAGCTTTATGCACTGGAAAAGGACACAGCTTAAGGGGGCAGCAGGGTGTCAGTAAAATGGCCACTGTGTGTGTTGCTTGCCCCAGAGACACAATGAACTTATATTGGTGGGGAGAGGGCCAAAGTAGTAGTCAACCTTCTCTTTCTGGCCTCCCTAGAACAGTATCAAGCCCAGCTTTTACTGAGCTCTTGCCCTCACTTTGTTCTCATTACTGTGCTGGTAAATTCAGTTTGGCCTAAACTGTCTTTCTTTTTTTTTTTTTTTTTTTTTTTTTTTTTTTTTTTTTTTTTTTTTTTTTTTTTTTTTTTTTTTTTTTTTTTTTTTTTTTTTTTTTTTTTTTTTTTTTTCCCCCAACTTTGAGTGGGGTTAAATACTTGAATTACTTGATCAAGCTTCTGGACCAGAAGCTGGACATGTGAAACTTTAACAAAGAGCAAGTATTGATCTGAGACTGATACCACATTATTTAATCCTGGACTGAAAGTAGCAAGAGAGTACTGTGTTAAACACTCTTCTTGTTCAGCCAAGAGCCTTCCAGGCAAGAAAACTTCTCCACAATTATGTTTGCATGGGTAAGTGTGGCAAGAAAACCCCATGCAGGGTCTGTTGGATAGACTTCCAAATCCTACACAGTGACCTTCCTGTAAATACTGGGCCATGCCTCTGATTGCTGAAGCACTCAGGAATAATACAGAAGAAATACTGTGGTGCTGAAAAAGAAATTTTAATTAAAATCAAAGTTTAGCTAATGAACTATGTATGAAACTAAATTACATAGCTAGTGGCACCTGGTCCTTTCCTGGGTTTGCACTCATTTTGTTCTATCAGAATACAGTGGGACTGTATACTGAAGATTCATAATATTCAAGTTACAAATACTGAGGGTGGCAGGTTTAGGTAGGTATCATTTGAGATTTTGGGAACAGAAGATGAATAAAAAAACAATGGAGACAGATAAATAAGTTCAACTATTGAAAAAAAATGAGTATTTTTGATCAAGTAACAAAAGTGAAATGGTTTATATGAGAGAACTGAGCCTTCTGTTGAAGCTGATTCTACATTTTGTTAGACAATAACATCTTTTGTTCAAGACCAGAGGAGATGGGTGCAAAGTGGAACACAGGAGGTACTCTCTAAAATCAGGAAACACATTTTCACTGTGAGGGTGACAGAGCACTGGCACAGGTTACACAGGGAGGTTGTGGACTCTCCATCCTTGGACATATTCAAAAACCATCTGAACGCAGTTCTGGGCAATTGGCTCTAGGTGACCCTGCCTGAGCAGGGTGTGTTGGACCAGATGAACTTCAGAGATCTCTTCCAGCCTCAACCTTTTTGTGTTCCTTTGATTCTGTGAATCCTGTTCCAATTTATACTCTTGATATTTTTAATATTTTCTTCGTAACTACAGCAGTCAGAATTTTTGGGTGTAAAAACAAAAGTTGAAACTAATAAGTACAGGTCTCTGATGAAATACCTGGCAAGAGCAGGATTCTACTGTCTGATGCAGAGGGCCACAGGGGCCTCCAAACAACACTTTAATGGTTTCACTAAATTATAGATCTCTGGTCTCCATTTTGTTCTCTAAGATGAAAAAACACAGTGCTTTCACGATTAAGTGTATCTGTACTCTATCCAGATCTCTGTCAAATGAAATCACCTTCAATGGTCTGGCAGATCCTCTCTGTTCTTTCATATTCCCTGCTTCCCTTTGGTTGTACATGTTAATTTCTACAATTACTGGAGAAAAATAAGGGGTGTGTATGTGTGGGGGGGGGTCATGGGCAGAAACTGTGTGTGTACCAGCAAGGGACTGAAAAACTGCCAGTGGTGTTGAAGAACTCACCAAGGATGCCAATTTTCAACAGTCTGTAGAGCTTCCTACTTTCACAGAAGTGCAGTTGGAGGTTAGCAAAAGTGAGATTTTGGATAATTGCAATAAAGTTACATTTACTTGCCAAAGATGGAAGTTACCAAATGTGGCAGAGTTTAGTGTGATCTCAAAGACATACAAGATCTGTCATTTTGTTGGTGTGGCATTCCCTCCCTCTGCAACAATTTCCTCTGCAGAAGCAGCTTGTTCAAATTCTTTCTCAATTCTTTTGCTTTTTAAGCTGGCAGGAAAGTGTTTAGGTTGGTTTTTTTTTTTTTTTTTTTTTTTTTTAATACATGTATCAGAGAACAGAATAAGAATGAATACCCAGCTGGCATGGTGTGAATTTGCCAATCAAGCATGACTGTATCACTCACTTTAAACTAGCTAGAGATGCATCCAGACAGATAGCACTACTTAGATGTGGCTTTTCTAGATTAAAAAGTGGCATGTCATTCATCCCAGGAGTCAAAAAATAGCAACAACAAAAAAAAGCCAAAACCAACCCCTGTAAGATTTACTTACAATTTATCCGGACTTGTTAAAAGCTTTCACACTAAGGGCAAATCATGCCTGACAAATTTGGTGGCCTTCTAAAATGGGGTTACAGCAGTAGTGGATAAGGAAAGAGCAACTGACATCATCTGCCTAGACTTGTGTAAAGTATTTAACTCTGTCCTGCACAACATCCTTTGCACTACGTTGGAGAGACATGGATTTGATGGATGGACCACTTGGGGGATAAGGAATTGGCTGAGTTGTCACATTCAAAGAGTTGCAGTCAATGGCTTGATGTTCAAGTGGAGATCAGTGACAAGTGATGTTCCTCAGGGGTTGGTATTGGGACTGGTGTTGTTTAACATCTTTATTGGTGACATGGACAGGGGGATTAAGCGCACCCTCAGCATGTTTGCCAATGAAACCAAGCTGTGTGGTGCTGAAGGGAAGGGATGCCATCCAGGAGGACCTTGGAAGGCTTGAGAGGTGGGCCTGTGTGAACCTCCTGAAGTTTAACAAGGCAAAGCGCAAGATCCTGCACCTCATTTGGGCAATCCTAAGCACAAATACAGGCAGAGAATGGAATGAAAGCAATCCTGAGCAGAAGGACTTGGGAATGTTGTTTGATGAAAAGCTCAACATGACCCAGCAAGCCAACTATGTCCTGGGCTGCATCAAAAGAAGTGTGACCAGTGGATTGAGCAAGGCGATACTCTGCCACTACTCCGCTCTTGTGAGATCTACTTGCTGTAGTGCATCCAGGTCTGAGGCTTCAAATATAAGGATGTGAACTTGTTGAAGCGAGTCCATAGGAGGGCCACAAACATGATCAGAGGACTGGAGCACCTCTCCTACGATGACAGGCTGAGAGAGTTGGGGTTGTTTACCCTGGAGAAGAGAAGGCTCCAAAAGACCTTACAGCAGCCTTCCAGTATCTAAAGGGGGCCTACAAAAAAGCTGGGGAGGGACTTTTTACAAGGGTTTTTATGGATAGGACAAGGGGCAGTGGCTTTACACTGAAAGAGTGTGGATGCCCCATCCCTGGCAGTGTTTAAGACCAGGCTGGATGGGGCTTTGAGCAACCTGGTCTAGTGGAAGATATTCCTGCCCATGGCACGGGTGTTGGAACGAGATGGTAGTTAAGGTTCTTTCCATCTCAAACAATTTTATGATTCTAGAATATAGTTTTTCTGCTTAAGCTGAAAGACATGGGGAACTGAAACAAAGCTGCAAATTCAGTTGGGAACTCCCTACAGCTGACTACTCACTGCCCTGGAAGGGGAATGTTTGAACTGAGAGAAGAACTGTTACTGTAAAAGTCTATTCTGAGACCATTAGTTTATATTTGCATATATTTTCATTATTGTGGATGTGGAAGTGCTCTGGACACAAAGAACTGTGCAGGACTGTCAATAGAAAGGAGGTTCACAATATTCTGAAGAGATGACTACAAAATCTTGAGGACTGAAATAAAAGAAATGAGGTGAAATGCAATAATGGAAAAGACACAGTCATGTACTTGGGCATTTTTGAAAAGCATTTCTAGGTGACTGTAAATGACAGACAAATAGAAGGAGTTGCCTGTATTTGTCACTCACAGCATGACCTGAACCACCAGTGAGATTCAGTCACATAAAAAGCAAATCGGCTGTATGAGAAAAGGTAATTTTGGAAGAAATTAGGAAAGAATACCTCCATTGCAAAGACTGGCAATAGTTTATGAAAGCTGTTACATGTTGCATGTCAGCTACGCTAAAGAAAGCTGAATTCAAACTTTATCTAGTGCAGTAAAATCTGAGTTACAGAGACTCTGTCTTACAGAAGGAGACTAATAAAATGTACTGATAGGTTGGACAAGCCAAGAGTGGCTATGACTACCGCCTACAAATATATTACAGATTTAAATGCAACGGAAAGAGAAATGCCTAACTGAAACACTGGATGTCAAAGGGACAAATGGGTATGAACTGGTTGTCAATGTGTTTGGGCTGGGTGTTAGAAGGAGTTTTCTAACGTAGTGACTAGGGCAGTGCTGGTCTAGTCCTTCAGCAAGTACAGGAAACAGCATATTTAGTTTAAGATGGATCCAGCTGTGTTTATGGAAAGAGTTATATGGAGCATTTGCTCCTACAACAGCAAAGTACTATCTTCAGATCACAAGATCTGTGCCAGTCCCTGTGCCACCCTAAAGGTTTAGCTGCTTAGCAGACCAGACAGTAGTATGCAGACCTTCGAATATCCTGGCCAGTGTACCTCAGCAGCCCAGTTTCTGCAGAACCAGCACCATACAAGTTAATGTGCCCCATCTTACTGAAGGAACAGAGCTCTTCTGACATCTAGCATCAGCACGTATTTACAGAACAACATTTACTTGGCAGAAGCAGCCAGTATTGAACCCCCTATGCCAAAAGGAAATTGCTCAGTCTTAGTTATACAGGACTTACCTCTTCACTGCCGTATTTAAAAAGGCAACAGTCTGACTTTATGTGTCTGACCACTGTGCCTTCCCAAAGCTTACTGCTGGATTTATGGCCTTACTCTTGATTGCTCTGGTTAACAAACTACTCAAATGTCTCCTCACACAAGTGCTATACCTTAGTGCAAGCCAGGTCTCCTCACACAAGCTCTATACCTTATAGCCCATCAGTGGCACACACCAGCGGAGAGACCAAGGAAGCAGGCAGTTCTTGTTCCTGAAAAATAAATGGTTTGTACAGTGGATTAAAAAACTCATGTGAAATTGACAACTGAGAGAGGAAAAAATCTCGTTGAATGTAAAGCATTGCCCTGTGTTTTCCCTGTGTAAAAATGGTCACTGTGCTGTCAATTTACACAACGCTTTCAGCCACACAGATACGTACTGGGGGTCTGCACTCAAGACACGTGCCTGGCACCCTGTAACTGTGCAGTGCTTCTCACCTCTGAAGGGTCTCCATGTAAAGGACTGGAAAACCCCTAAACAGTAACAGCACCATGTTACAAAAGTCACTGCCTTCACCGTAAAGATATTTATTTACTTGCATCGGTACAAATGCTCCCGCTACACATGCGGGGCTTCCATTCAGTAAGCATTAAACACATCCCTTACAATTCAGCAATAGCAGAGATGGTCCCTTTCTTTTCCTCCCCAACCCCACTCACTCTGGCTTATTAGTGAATAATAAATAAACCATCCCGGACAGTGACAAACGCTGTGCCAGCGGCCCTCCTTCCTCGACGCCCCTGGGGACCCTCTCTGCTTCATTCACCCATCAGTGCTGTCCCCGCACGCCAGTGTCCTGCGCCCACCCCTAGCCCGGCCCAACCCGGCGCCGCCCCGGGACCCCCCGGCCGCTCCCCGCGGGGGCGGCCCCGCCGTGAAGGCGGGCGCTGCTCGCCCTGCCCGCCGAGCCAGGAGAAGCCCCTCACCAACCCTCCGGTCCCGGGGGAGGGGGCTGCCATCACGTGTGCTTCCTCCCCCTTCTCTCCCTCCTCCTCCTCCTCCTCCTCCTCCTCCCCCTCCGCGGCGGCGGCGGCGGCAGCAGCAGAAGCAGCAGCCTCTCGGCTCCGCTCCCTTTGTTGCAGGCGGAGCGGCGGCGCTGCCGGGCGCCGCGCACAAAGGAGCGCGGCCGGGGCGAGGCGGCAGCGCCTGCGGACAGGCGCGGAGCCCCCAGCCCCACCGCCGGGAACAGCCCTGCCCGTGCTCGGGCGGCGGCGGCGGCAGCGAGTCCGTGCGGCCGCTGCGGCGGGGATGCTGAAGGTGCGCTCCGACGCGGCGGAGAAAGGAGGGTCCCGCCCGGGCGGCGCCGCGGGCTCCGGTTGATGCTGCGGGCCTGCCACCGCCATCCCGCTGCCTCCGGCGCTGCTCCTCGGCCGCCCCTCGCCATGCTTGGAGAGAGCCTGGCCGCCGCCCGGCCGCTCCTGCGGGCGGGACCCCCGCTGGCGCTGTGCTACACCTCGGCCCTCCTGGTGCTCGCCCTCTCCGCCCTGCCCGCCGGCCGCGCCTCCCATCCCCTGCCCGGCTCCGAGTGCCAGGGCGGCGGCAAGGGGAAAGGCATCAACTGCTCAGGTAATGCCCCGCCGGCTCCCGCCCCGCGCCCATCCCTGCGGGCAGCCCACGCGTGCACGTGGAGAGAGGGCTGAGCGCGGCCCCCCCCGCTCCGCCCGGCCCGGCCCGGCCCGGCGCTGTGGGCGGCGGAAAACAAAGAAGCGGCGCCCGCCCCGGCCCCGGGTGCGGCGGGCCGGCTCCCCGGCCGGCGGGGGGGATGCCCCTCTCCGGGGCGGGGGGAGCATCCTCTCCGTCCTCTGCCCACTGAAGGAAAGGGTTTTGCTGCCGCCTCTTGGCTTTTGTTGTTCCCCGCTGCTCCCCGCCGCGGTGCCGGCAGGTGCGCGCCGGCCGCACCGGGGGCTGCCCGCAGCGCACCCCCTCCTCCCCGTCCTCCTCCCCGCCAGCCCGGCCCCGGCCCCGGCTCCGTCCCCATCCTGCCGCAGGCGGAGAGTGCGAGCCCGGCGGCAGCTGTGAGCGCAAACCCCGGACGGCGCTCACACGGGCTGTTTCTCGGGTCTCACTCTTGCTGTGTGCCCACCAAACCCGGGGTAGCCTCTCCGTCCGTCCTTCTGCCGGCTGTTGAGTAGATTCACTCTGGATGAGGTGTAGGCAGCAAAATACCCTGATGTGCTCAGAATAAGCTTTTTAGTTTCGGTGTTTGTTTTTTTCTCCTGCTTTGTTTGTTTGACATATGCATAATATGCTTATATATATTATGTATATACTGGTATTGTAAGGTTGCAGTGTGCATGAATTGGTTCGGCATGACAGCAGCACGTTTTCTTAGCTCTTGAGGGATATGGTGGTTTTAAAGTAGAACTAAGTAAATACACACAATGTAAAGTTTACAGTTTTTCCGAAAGACTCGTTTTTCTTCTAAAACTACTATCTATGAAAGGGAATTTATTTTTTTTCCTCCAAAAAATGGCTGTGTATGCCTCCTGCTGCTTTTTAAAATGATAGGTTTATTCCTCTCCACGGATCGCCAGCGAGAGCTGTGCAAAGTGCCTTCTCCAAGGTGATGAAGGTTTCTCGCCCTGTTTGCAGAGCGCCCTGCTCCCATTGTCTTCAGTGGGATTGGAAGGCAATTTCCACATTAGAAGGAACTCCCAGTACCTGGCAGGATGAGGTTCCCAAATTGTCCAACAGATTTCAAGAAATGAGTGAACGGAAGAGTGATCTTCCTCCCAATTACATTTTACAATATGGATAATGCTGCTAAAGCGGGCAATCAAATTCACGGACCAGCAAACTGTGACGAAATGATTTTTGCAATATAATAAATCTGCCATACGCTCTTGATATGCTCCTTTTTTCTTCCTTTTACCCAGTTTAGATATATACTGTTTACTGTGTGATACCACAGTCCTACTGTTTTGCTACTGCCTGACTTTTCATTCTATTTGTATGAATATGATGGTTATTTTTAAAGAGGGGTTAATAGGTTAATGTGTCACTGGCGTTAGCGGCTTACCCGTCAGAGACATGTGGGTCATTAGACTATGGCATGTGCATAAATCAGTGAGATTAAGTATGGGAGGCTGGTGAAATATGTGAGGAAGTTTCTAAGATGATGTGCAACACAGGGATACCATTATTTAGAAACCACCACAGAAAGAGAGCTTTCCAACTTGGAATTAGAAAACCAAATGCTGTATCGAAGCCATTCAGAATTATTTAGTTCTACCAAAAATAGGCAGAAGCAAATATATGTGCTATATACATTCTTGTGGTAGGCACTGTTTTTAGTGTAACTACAAAAATATGAAAGGAAAATTTCATTTAAAATGCAGTAGTCAGATTCTGCCATGTGTTAACTGTTTTGTGCAAAACTGCTGGGTTTCAGTTATCAACTTTAATTTTGAAAGAACTAACATCAACACACAATATCTGGGTCAGATTTTCCCCTCACTTACCTTTGCATAGCTTCATTAACTTTTACTGGAGAAGCTACTCCTTGAAAAAGATGAGTTTCCTGTAGGTTCACGTGGGACCAGATGTCGACATTAGCACCTTTCTCTGTGGACTGCTACCATGGACATTGCTGTTTATAAAGAACACTACTACTACTTCTTCAAATGTCTGGTCTCTCTAAATTACTTTCCATACTCAGAGAAGAAAAATTGTTTTCCTTTCCTTTGTTGTTTTATCATTTTTATATGTGCATCAGTTTGACCTGCTGCCCTGAATAGTTTTTTACACTACTTGAAAGGCTTCTTGGGCTTGTAACATTTTGTCATCACTAGATGATGTAGCTACCTGTATTTTTTTGTAATTCTTTTCAGAAATGCTCTTTTGTTGCTACAGAATATGCTGCTTAATAAAGAGTTTGCTGTAGCAAAAGAACATTGCAAGGTGGAGGACACAGGCAGGCAACATGAAAATTAAGATAGCTTTTTCAGCCTTGATTGTGCTCCTTTGGCAAATGCATTGCAGCTTGGCCATTTGTTAAATGATGATATAATTGCATCATCCCTGGCCAAGGGAAGAACACACAATCAAGTGATTAGAGAAGGAAACTGAGAATTAAGATATATCTGGAGTTAATTGACAATGTGGACTTGTATATGTTTGGTCATCTGCCAGTCTTTCCCCTGCTAAGCTAGGGAAATGAAATAGGCCCATTTTACCCACAGCAGAGTAAAAAAAAAATAAATTGGAGTTTCTTTCTGGAAAAGAGAGTCTTAGGTTGATTTTTTTGGAGATATTATATTACTCCCAGCATTGCCTGTAGTCTTGTTCTGTAACATTTCTGGTACTCGCCTGCTGTCCATGAGCCAGGTGGCATGATGCTTGCTGCTCTGCTCAGGCTGTGAGATAGTTGTGAACTACGGGGAGTTATTGAACATCCCATGTGTAAAGGTAAGTACAACACATAGCTAGTTCATGAGCTCCTAATTCGATGGTACTCTCCAGAGACACGCACTGCACGTGGGCATCTTCAGTTTCAGTTTCGGTCTGGTTGAATATCCAGTGTGGGATACGCTCTGGTCACACATGTGTGGCAGCCACAGGGGTTTGATCATAAGTGACCAGATGCCATGGATTTTGGTGGAAGGTACACAGACTCAATGAAAGATATCATTGCTCAGTGCCTTGGTTTGGGTCTGTACCCCCGGGATTTTAATAAACAGGGTTATGTTTCTGTGGATAAGCCTTTCAGTGCGCTGTTCCTTCATTTGATAAAATAGGCTTGTTTGGGACAATTCTGTGCACCACCTATGAGTCTCACAGGCTATATGCTGTGCCCTTTTTTTTTAAGTTCTCTTTGAATGAATTGGGTAAAGATAAAGTTGTGTCAGAGTAGCTTACTGAGGATTGAATGAGGTCAAGGAAAAATTAAGGATGCCTCTTTTACAAAATTCCTCTTCTGAGGTGTATGAATGCACAGTCAACATATCTGAGATTGTAGATAGAAGTAGATGGAAATTAAAGATTAAGGAGAGGGAAGGGAACAGAGGGACAAAGTATCTGTCCTGTGACAGGGTGATGGCTGAATCTATGATGAGATGTTTATTGAGCATGGAAGTACATGCTGTCAAAAAGCTTGCAAATTTTTAGCAAGAGCAGCAGAGAAAGGTATAGTTAAATCATCCTTCAGCATTATCTCAACTTTCAATATGCTGTGGAAACACTAGAAAAAAGAGAGAAGGGAAGATGAGAACACGGTAAGCCAAGAGTACAACAAACATAAACAAAATTCACGTATTTCAATACTTTAAAATGTGGTAGGATGAGAAGGGAGGGGTAGACATCATCAGTAGGGCAAAGGCATCTGAAGGTTGGACAACAAGAGCGGGTCCTGAAGAGGGATGAGAGTGCAAGGTTTACAGATAAGAGTAAGGAAGCACTATGAGAAAAGATAAGAGGGGGAACAACTCAGAGGGGATGGACATGGGTGTCAGTCACCGGTCACACCATATGCTGTTGTTTTCAAAGCATGCCTTTTTCCCTCATGTGAGCAGAGTTTTAGAGGACGAAGAATTGGGAAGAGCACAGAGGGTGAGTGAGATGAGCAATGTGAGATCCGGTTTAAATGCAGATATACAGTGCATTCGTTTTCAGTACTTTCTTAAAAAATTTCATGTCTCTCCTCCAGATCCTGTAGCAGGGATCCTCCAAACTTACTATCACTGGCTACCTATATGTATGAACTGTTCTAACTGCTTTTTCTTAGGACAATATGGGGTCTAAAGCTACTCACATCTGCTACATTTACACTGAGGTGAAGACTTCAGTTTATTAGTGAGTTGGGTCCAGGCTGTCCCTGCTGTGACAAGGAAGAATGAACACAAGCATGTATCTCCCTTGGCCCAGTCCGTGTGGCAGATGTGAACACAGATTTGGGAGGATATAAACCTCAGGCACTGCTGGTGTCTGGAGCTCAGCCGTGGTTTCTGCCTGGGCTCAGTGGGGACTCTGAACCAGAGTGAGTTGTGGCCTCAAGACTGGCTTTCATCTGTGCTTATCAGCTAGAACAGACATACCCTTCGTGGGTTTTGTTCAAATTAAGTGGATGAGGGGTTTTGTTTGGTATATCATTCTAAGTTACTAATTTATGCTAAAGATGTGGAGCCATTTTGGTATTAATGTAAGAACAAGGGGTGGAAAAGAGGTACAAGTTCAGGTAAATTAGCCTGTTTTAAGAAGTACATTTCCTTTTATGTTTGCATAGATAAACTTGATTTGAAAGGGTAGATGGGACTAGAATAATTGGTTATTTTATTTAAGATACTATGAGTTATGTTCCTGTAAATGAATTATAACAGTTGAGCCGAATAAGTGTGATATGTGCTTGTGCCAATTGAACTTATGAACTAAATGATTTAAACTCAGTCAGGTTATATATCACTTTGAGAAACTGTCATAAAGAGTGAATATAAATCAACAGTAAGTAAAAAGTAAGAACAGTGATTAAAAAGAGAAATTAAAACTCGGACAGTAGCATGCGCATATTTGTTTCCCTTTAATGTAGTTGCCTGGACATGAAATGTTCTTGCAGTACAGATTCTTACACTGATTAAAGAACCAAAAAGTAATTAAAGTAGAATTGAAAGTGTCAGAATAGCAGAAAATCATCTTGTAGTAGGTGTCACTCCGTCATTGTCACTAGCAGGAACTGGTAGCATGATGAAGCAACTGAGGCTTGACTGAAGGGATTGGATTGAATCCAATTTCTTTATTGTTTTTTGAAAGGGGGAGAAGAAGAGCTGTGTTTGTTGTGGAAAATATTACTAAGAAAGCATTCTTTCTGTACCAGGACCTTTCTGATAATTCCTATGAAGGGGAAAAACAAAACTCTGGCCCTTTTCTTGCTATTGATGTAAGGATAAGTATTTTATACTTATCTCTTGTCAGTTTTCTCCTTGAGCTGACAGTAGACTGGATAAAGGGGAGAGTTAATATTTACTTGGACTTGAAAAAAAGAAAGAAACTGCAGTCAAGCACTTTGAGTGGAGAAGCACAAATGCAGAGAATCCCACCAATATCGACAGGAGGCTCAATCTACCCTTTTCCTATAAAGAGATTATCACGTTCCACCATTGATCCATCACCTGGAAGGGCTTGTGACTTTTCCACCCTGTGGTCAGATTTTGGTGAGTATCCATAAAGCAGATAGTGGCAATAGTTCCCAGGATAACAGCAGCTGTAAAATTTGTGGAAGGAAAAATGCTGAGCACCAGGGATGTTGAAAAAGGACCTATTCTTCTGACTCTAGACTACTGCATATCCTCCTCAATATGTCTGTACAGATGCTGTGGAACAAAAGTGGAGATAGAGGACATGTTGTCATTATTGAGGTGAAAGCCTGTCTTTTTCTTAATAGAGTGTAATACTTGATAGAACTTAAGATCTATGACATTCTTTATAGAATTACTCTTAAAAAAATTGTTCTATCCCAGAATAGCTTTAGGTAATAAGAAAATTATAATTAAATAGTATACTGTAAACTAAATAGTCCCTTTAATTGCTGTAGTTTATTCCTAGATCATCTTGAAATTGTAACAGTTTAAAAATACAGAGGAATACAGGAAGAAAAAGAGAAAGAGTGTGAGAGTAGAGTTGTGTTTTGCGGAACTCCTGTGTAGAGAAGGGCTTGTTTGACTAAATTGGTTGATAGTAAATTGTATTTTATGAAACCAGTTCTTGACAAAATGGGTCTTCTTATATGGTATTTTTCTTCTACAAAAGGATAAGAAGATACAGACAAAATCTGATTAGGAGTAAGTTCAGCAATCAAAATTGTGATCTGATGAAATTAAAGTTTCCTGAAGATCCTGAAATCTGTCTATTTGTCTTGATGAACAGCTATGATGTATCTTTGGTTCTAATGTAGTTCACAGATGGCTTCAAGGGGATGTGAGATCAGAATTATTTAATCTTGTGCTATTAGGAAGGTATCCAGTGGTGCCATTAGTTGTTTAAATATTTGGGATTTATTGGTCATATGTTCTACTGTTTATTTGCTTGTTTATTAAAAAAAAAAAAAAAAAAAGAAAAAATATCAGGTCCTTTTTTCTCTTCAAGATTCTTGCCAGGGAACTTGTGTGTTCTGTGGAGCAAGATGCCAGTGAAAGTCTTTGCTAGATGAGTACCTAGAAGACTTTTGTTCTCACTGACCCAGTTACATCCCCAGACCTGGCTGACTGAGAGCTGGGAGACGGACCAGGCTCTGCATGCATTTGCATATCTATTGATGTGACTTGCTCTGTTTAAAAGAGCAATTTAATGTTACACAGATATCAGTGTTCAATTTCTTTTAAGTTACTCTAAAGCTGCCTCATTGGTCATAGTGCGGTTTGTGAGGAGGCAGTGTTTGACTAGCAAATCGGCATTTATTTTAGGATAATTTAAATTCTCATTATAGTAGACAATTTCTAAGGACTGAAAAGGCAAGACTTTTTCTGATAATAGATTATGTGTTACAGCAACAGTGTTTAAAGGATCTGGTTTAAAATAAAATTAAATCCTTGTAATACCTCTCTTTTGATTTAGTATTATAAAAATAAATTTAGTTGCAATTACAGTCTTGAAACACCTACGTTATATAACCATGTTCAAGCTGGCAGGATCCTCATCCATGGTTCAAACATAGTGTTAATTAAGACCAGCAAGAAAACGTGTTAAACTGAAAAGGGAGAAAATTGGGAACAAGACAGAACTGTCAGTAATTTTTCTGAAGTGACTTTGACTCGTCTTGGTAGATGCTGAGTCCTCCCCACCTGTTTCTACTGGGCTGAGGCCTCCTGTAAATAGGTGCAAAACTCTCTGTACTTCTGTAAGATGTGTAGAGCATCCTGTGGGGCACAGCCAAAGAAAAGAACAGGTATAATGTTGACAAACACACAAAAGGGTGTTCAGGACATGAAGTGGTTCTTCTCAGGTCTTGTCTGGAGGCCAGAATGTCCTGAAATCTGGCTCTGCCCAGCCACAAAGCTGTAGGCAGCCTCCTTCCAGCTGCCAGGCTTCCTGGTGGGCAACAGCCGGGTTCCTCAAGAAAAGGCCCTGGGGCATCTTCTCTGCCTCACACTAATCTCACAGGATCCATGTAGAAGCAGATGGGGTGAATGGGGGCGGTCAGGCAAGCCAGAGAGTTGGATCTGTGAAAACTCTGGTTAATCTACCCTTGGTCACCATAGCATGTTCGAGTTGAACACAAAATGCTCAACTTTAGGGGCTCCAGTTACTTTACCCCAGATCCAGCCCTGACTATTTCCCAGACTGTCACATTCCCACTTGCCTTCAGGAGTCTGACACATGTCAATGTTCACCTATGTCTGGCAAAGTCTTTATTTTAGAAGCCTTTTAACCAGTCTCAGTTACTAACTGATGAGACCATTGCATGCGATGGTGGAAGAAGGAACACACAGCCCCCAGTGAAAACATGCTGTCACACCTACTTGGATATGACTATAGAAAACCTCCTATGAACACACATATTTTAGCAGTGAGTGAGAAAGTGTCCCGTTGCCTAAACCTGAAGCGTATGGAGGAGTTTGTGGTACCTTACAAGAGTTTTACTTGCTTTCCTATTCAGAGACATTTCACATCCGGTTTCACATATGACTGCAAAGAATGAGGGCTTGGATAAGCTTCATTTGCAGAATTTGCTAAATTTCCTCTAAAATTTTAAACCAAACAAAAATGTTAACAAAAGCAACATAAAAGCTTGAGATATGGAATGGTTAAAGATGTTGGCGCATATGCAGAAAATGTCCAAAATAGTCTAGGCATACACAATGAGTGAGTGCTTTTGAAAATATAAGTTTTAATTCTTGATAAAACACATAAACGATATAAAGTCTTCAGCTGGCTGATGGAGATGGCTAAAACAGTGTTTTCAACAGGTATTTCCATAGAAAATTTGATAAAAAAATGTGGCTGAATAGCAGTTTGTTGCTTTAAAATTCAGGGAAGCGTTGATCTAATGAAATGTTTACATTTTGCTAATTAGTATTGACTCTGATTGTGTGCTGCTTCTATCTGATCCCTCTGGGAGAGACAGAGGTCAGTGTGTTGTGCCAAATGGGTTCTCTAGGGCAGAAGAGAGCAGCAGAAAATCCTTAGGCTAAAGAAAGGGACCCCCCCCACCAAGCGATATAGCCATGTGCAGTAGCAGGCAGATGAACAGTTCCTTTCCTAAAGCACCATGTTCCTCCTGCAGCTTTCTCTTCATCCTCCACCTCTCACAGAAGTTTGCCTAGACAATTCTGTGTGGCAGAGTTCTTTTTCTCTGTCTTGATTGGAAGTAGAATTTTATGGATATATCATTTCAGGGTTATAAAAGTGAAAATAAAATAGGCAGGCTCCTGTTGAGGTTATAGAATTGTTTTGTCATATAAAACATGGGTTGGGAAGGCAATTTATTTCGTTGTATTTCTTTTTTAACTGCAAAGAGTGTCCTTTTCTTCACTCGCACAGGTGTTTACACCTTCATGAAAGTAGTTAAATGTGTTTGAAATGTGCAAAATTGGTTCTGTGCTCTAAGACATACTCATTTTCGTGTGAGAAAGTAGTGGCTATGGTAGGGATGAAACAAAAATTTTGGCTAGAAAACACGAAGAACAGATACCTTTTTTTTTTTTTTTTTTTTTTTTGTTAATGAGAAGAGGTTTATTTTTATCT